>NC_080697.1:308437-616875 GCF_030445035.2 Dasypus novemcinctus | reverse complement strand
TAGTTAAATTTCTATGCGGTGTGATGTAAGAAATCAACTGCCTCCCTGGTTGACTTCCAACCCCTTCCCTTGACTTTTTCTCTCTGTATCTCAATTTCTCTTTATACCTTAATAAGTAGACAACAGGAATAGCATTAAAACTGGTATTCTACTATAGAACTATTGTGACTAGTAATGGAAGAAACTAGCATTGATTTGGAGAAAGTGGCCACAGTAGTTGCCGAGGGCAGGGAGAGGGAAGAGGAGGTGAGATGTGGGGCATTTTTAGGACTTGGAGTTGTCCTAAATGATATTGCAGGGATAGATGCTGGACATTATATATCCTGCCATAACCCACTGAATGTACTTGTGGAGAATGTAAACTACAATATAAACTATAATCCATGTGTTGGAGCAGTGCTCCAAAATGTATTCACTAAATGAAATGAATGTGCCACAATGATGAAAGAGGTTGTTGATGTGGAAGGAGTGGAAGGGTGGGGTGTAGGGTATGTGGAAATCTCTTATTTTTTTAAATTTAACGTCTTTTGTGATCAATGTATATATATTTTTAAAAGACAATTTAATTTTAAAAATTAAATTAAATTTTAAAAATCCTGATTTATTTGGTCCACACCTTAACTGAAGTAATGTCATTAGAAGGTCCTATTTACAATGAGTTTACACCCACAAGAATGGATTAAGAACACATTTTCTAGAATACATAGCATCAAACCATCTGCTATCTTTGTCACTGCCATACACTCTTCCTTTGTAGCTTTGAAATTGGGACGTGTGAGTTCTCCACCTTTGTGTTCTTATTCAAGTTTCTTTTGCCATTTGGGGTTCCTTGCAATTCTCTATGAATGAGGGGCTTAGGTTGTCCATTTTTGCAAAGAAGTCAGTTAGAATTTTGATGGAGATACTTTATATATTTTGTTGCTTACTTTGTTGCAGTGTTGGCCACTCAAAACTCTTTCAGTTTTCCCTTCTTTAATATATGCTAATATTTATGTTTTCTTTTTTTTTAAGATTTAATATTTATAAGATATCGAGGTTCTTGCATATTCCCTGCTCCAGTTCTAAATCAGCCATTTCTCATTTTACTGAAAGCTGTATGAAAAACCTAGGCATTGGAGCCAATCATGGTGATTGCTACTGGAATCTCCAGGCTTCTAGGCCCTCTCAGCTCCCAGTACAAGGAAATGTATGTGTGCATACTAGCCTGTGTACATACATCTAACAATAAATATGTGTTAAGGAACCACCTGAATCTATATTAAGGTAAACATGAGTCCATGTGATATCTTCAACTTCAATCTATTACCACATGGATCATTCTAGACTTCTTCAAAATCTTTTGTGTAATCTCCCACTCGTAACAGTGAGATTGATTCCAACATCTTCCAACTCTTTACTTAATTGCTCAATTCCTGCTATATATGTATATAATGATTTTAGAATTCCTAAGTAGTCCCTGTGTGGGGAAAATAACTTTATCATCTAGAGTTCCTTCTGCCATTAGACTTACAGAATCCACTCCTTTCCAAAATTTTGTTTCAGCACCCTTTCCCCCAATGCCTGCTCTGAGTTTGTTTCATATTGTAAAACAATTAAAATATTTTATTATATCTGCATTCAACCTAGGATCCACTGGGATACTGCATCATTTTTAAATATGTGTATATTAAGATTCATTCTTGGGGAGCAGATGTAGCTTAAGTGGTTGAGCACCTGCTTCCCACATACCTATTCCTGGGTTTGACCACTGGTACCTCTGAAAAAGAAAACAAACCACAAACAAACAAACAAAAGAAAACAACTCAGGGGAGCCAGTGTAGCTGAGTGATTGAGTGTTGCCTTTCTATGTATGAGGTCCCAAGTTCATTCCCCAACCCCAGTACCACAGAAAAAATTTTTTGAATTAATTTCTTCTTATATTTAAAGAAACTTTAGATTATATAAATGATACATTAAAATATAAGAGAATATCATATGCCACACTCCCTCCCCCTCCCAGATTTTCCCAAATCAACAACATCCCTCCTTAGTGTGATATATTTGTTACAATTGAGGAACATATATTGAAGCATTGCTACCAACTATGGATTATAGTTTACATTATAATTTATACTGTCCTGCAAAATTTTATAGGTTATGAGAAAATATTCAATGGCCTGTATCCGCCACTGCGATGTCATGCAGACAAGTCCAATGTCCAGAAAATGACCCCATGTTACATCTATATCCCACCCCTCAGAACCTCTGGTGGCCACTGCCTTTGTATCAATGATAAGGGTTCTTTCATCACTAGAATAATAAGTCTATAGTAGAATAATAAGTCTACTTTAGTCCATTGTTCTTTCCCCAGTCTTGAGAATTTGAGGATGGTGATTCCCACTATGTTACTAATTGAGAAGGAGCTTTGATCCCATGGGGCAGATAGATGGAAATATCTTGCTTGCAGTTGCAAACACTCTCTGTTCCTTGGGATGGGCATTGTCCATCACCATCTTCTCGTTAGTTTTGTTGGGTGATTCCAGTGAACTGGGGAGTAGGTATTGCAATTCTGCTGAAATTCAGGACACCACTGGTACAAGGACAAATCAAAGATTCTGGGACATACATTGATCAAGTATAGTGCTAATAATATTTTCAGGTAGAAGGGGCAGAAGAGCCAGTTGTAGAGAAACTATAAATGAGACCTACTCTGTTACACTGGAGTGCTTAAATTTGAAAGTAGGGCCCACTGACAGGGTGCTGAATTCCTGAGCTGTGTGCCCTGCTTATATTTTCTGGGTATCTCTGGAGTCCTCAGGAGCTCTGCTATTTGAGGTAATATTTACTTTGGCAGTCAATGAGATCTCTCTGAAAAGTATATAAGTGTAAACTCTGGAATGACCTCCCAACTCACACTGAAGTCTCTTAGCCATAAAACTCGTTTTGTCTTACCATTTCCCCTTTGGTCAAGGTCTTTTCCAGATGCATTGCTATTTATCACTTGGTAATAATCCTTCAGTGTCAGGGAGGCTCACCTTGGGTGTCATGTCTCATGCCGGAAGAAAGGTAGTGCATTTATATGCTGAGTTTGGCTTAGAGAGATGCCATGTTTGAGAAAAAAGGAACCTTTCAGGAGATAACTCTTAGGCTATATATAATAGTAGGCTAAGTTTCAATTTCACAACAAAAGGTTCGTAAGTAGAATAATCAACATCAAGGGCCTGGCATAATGGTCTGTGTTCCTTCACTGGGCACTGCCCTTGCACTTGGGGACTTCTTGCTGTCCTATTAAGAATGTACCAGAACTCCCCACTATGGGAATACAAGATTCTTTCTGTTACTGTGTGGATCTCCACCCACTGAAACGATGTGGCATGAATACTTGAACATATTCATATGTCTTAGGGATATGCTACATCATTCTGAACAATTCTAATGCTGTACAAATGCTCTGCATTCCATCTATTCTGTTCTTCCTTACCCCTCCCCACAGAACCTATAGTAACCACAAAGTTTCAATTTTTGAAGAGTAATATTCATAGTCACTTCCAATAATATTGAGGGTTTGACATACTGGTCTGTTTTCTTTTATCTGGTGCTGCCTGTGCTCTCAAGGAATTCTTGTCCCTCTGATTGAAAACACAGCAAACTCCCAAGGATGGGAGCTTGATATTTTCTTGTTTATTGTGTGAGTTACAAACCCCTGATAGAACACATTATGACAAGATGAACTCTTACATTTTCCATTGATGCCTGCCCCAGGTGCACCTTGTCCCACATACCCACCCACATCCAATGCCCTACACCATACCCCTCCCCTGCTATATCTGCCAAAAGTACATCCCCAACATTGTAGTTTAAACCACAGACCTGCTAATCCCCAAGTTCACCTGGCCCTTTCCCCAACCCTCCCCCCCACTTTTATGAATACTCCAGCACAACTCTCCCACCCTACTCATCTTCGGACACCAGCACTGCCCAACTGTATCACAGCACTATACCTCTCTCAAGCTCATCCACTGCACAACTACACCCTTCCACCTCATGATAGATTTATTTTTCTATTTTTTTCTTTGTTTTTCTTTTCTTTTTTTTTTTTTTAAGGACTGCCAAAAATCTAACTTTATTTTTGCATTCTTTATAAATAAAAAAACCAGTAACCATTTTCCTTTTCCAACTTAGATCCAACTTCAATAACCATATATTTCAGGAAAGACTTCAAGTACACTGTCTATAAAGAATAGCTCATAATTGTATCCTATACACTTTTGTAACTATAGTCAACTCTTGGAACTTTTTAAGTAAACTAACTTTATTTTCTTCATTAATAAAAATTAATAATTTGAAACTTCATGCAGTTGTGACATTTGCAATATTTAATTACTTAACGTAAGATAAAGCAGTCTAAGGCAAGCTGCCACTGGGAAATTTTTAATGTCCAGAGTAACACAGAAGTATGGATCACATTCAGTTTTTAGTATATGACCAAGTTAATAAAAATTCAAAAAGTTGGAGTTAAGAACCAATATTCTTTGAAAAGCTTCTAACATTTATTTACTCCTGGCAAAACAAGTAAGTGGGAAGAGCCATCAGTCTAAGCCTATTTTAATTTTAGTGTCCTATCCTTAAAATTGCCTGAGTACTTGTAACACAGAAAAACCAAATTTGAACACATTTTTAATAGATTAATAATTTACATGTTCCACTAGGATATTTTAATGGAATGTCTTGAAACCAAGGCATAACTTATTGCAAAGATAAGTCAGAAAAGATAATAAACCTTTGAATAGCATATTATAATGACTCAAACAAAATTGATTATCAACTAGTCATACACATACTAGCACATGCAACAGACTGAGAAATTAAATCCTATGCTATATACTTCTATCTTGTCTGACATGAGAAATTTTTAAATGTTTCTTAATCAGCCATCTCCCCACACATATTCATTTTTATTTAAAATACGAACACAGTTCTCTTTTCTTCAGATGTTTATCAGTGCAAAGTAAAACAAATCTCAGTAGAAATTATTTATTACAATGTTATTTTAGAAAGCCTTCTTCCTCAAATTGTCCAAATGTACTAAAAAATGTCCAGATCGTGAGAATGATCAACCTCAATGGCTTCCTCTGCATCCAACTTTGTTTCTCCATGTCCTTCTTGTGATTCATCAAGAGAGGCCAGGGCCTCATTTGTGTCACTTGCAAAAGTTTCTCGTGATGTATCATCATCTTCTTGAAAATTTAAGCTTTTAATAGCTTGTTTCATCTTCTTCCCCAACACTTGAGTTCTCCTCTTCCTAGCAGCTTTTTTATTCTCATATTCCTTCTGATTTTCAATGTAGAAAATGTCCTTAATTTGCTCCTCACTGACACTGGGAGTATTTTTCAGGAGATTCAGAAAAACTCCACCTGGCGTTCTTCTTCGACTACCATTCATTATAAAAAGGCCACCATTTTGTTCAACTTCTGCAGTTTCCATTAGAAGCTCAATTGCCTTTTTGTTCCCAATTATCCTTACTACTCGGGCTATCAGATCTTTCTTTGGTTCCTGCAACCTGAAAGAAATTTCATCAGCCACTTTTTCTTGAGAATCTTCCTCTGTGATCACATACCGGCCTTTATAGTTCATTTCTAGCCTGTCCCCTAGTCTGTCTTTGACAGGTCGTTTCCGTTTAAGATGACCTTGCCCATTTTCCTCTTCCTTTGATTCCATATTTTTGCCACCATGCATATATTCATCTAGTTCTTTGTCTAATTCTTTTGAATACTCTTGAGATTCCCTCTTAAGTTTCTTAGCAAGCAAATAATTGTAGGTCTCAGATTGTCTGCTTTTGTCAATAGTGCCATCCATTCCCAAAATTCCCAGTTCAGTGGCCACTGCATCTTGACTCTGTTCCTGCAGCACAGCACCCCATATGTTGTTAACCTTCTTTCCTCCAGCAACAGGTGTTTTCTGGCTGCTCTGGCCAAACTGAAAAGGCTCTGGTATGGGAGGAGGGTTAAAACATTTTTGTCGCTTGCGTTTCCAAAGAGAGTTATCATCATCTGAATCAGAAAACTCTCCACACTTGAATCCACACTTTTAACAGTCCGATAATGTGATACTGGTACACAGGCTGCTGCTGCAGTACTCTGGAAGCGCCTCACTGCAATGTCCCCATCTAGTACTTTCGGCACCTGCAGCGGCCTGTCGCTAGGAGCCACCGTCATGTCGGAATCCGAGTCAGAGAGCTGCCCGTCTTCCATGGCTCCGGCGTCTTGCGCCATTTTCCGTGGCGCGGCCTCTTTGTTTTTCTTATCATAGATTTTGCCCATATGACCACCAGTTCACCACCCTCTACTCCATTTCTGACTCCTGTAAACCTATCTTCCAGGCTCTAGTTCTGTGTGTCTGTTCATTTTGTTTACTTCATTTTGCTTACTTCCTTTTTTTTAAAGATTTTATTTATGTGTTTATTTTTATTTATTTCTCTCCTCCCCCCCCCCCTCAGTTGTCTGTTTTCTGTGTCCATTTGCTGTGTATTCTTCTATGACTGCTTCTACCCTTATCAGTGGCACCAGGAATCTGAGTTTCTTTTTTTTTTTTTTTTGGCTTACTTCTTAATAAAAGTTACAACAGCATTTTTTACTGATTTGGAACAGTCAACTATGAAATTTATGTGGAAGGGCAAGGGGCCCCAAATAGTCAAAGAAAAATAGTTTAAAGATTCACTCTTTGTCCTTAAAATTTCCTGTATTTTTTTAAATTGTGGGAAGTCAATGTTTAACCATTGAGCTATAACAGCGACCCTGAGGTGATTTTTTCATTTCTTTGTCTGTTTTGTTTTCATGGGTACCAGGGATCAAACCCAGAAATGCATACATGGGAAGCAGGCACTCAACCACTTGAGCTACATCCACTTCCATCCCTGTGTTTTAACAAACGTGATTGGCAAGAATCTGCCATTAAATTATCAGACAAATTGCTTCACCCATTCATCTCATCTCCCTTCCCCAACCTTACCCTGAAACCTTGGCAACAACTGATCTGTTGATGATTTTCATAATTTTGCCTTTTTCATGATGCCACACAAATGGAAACATAAAATATGTCTTCTTACCTGATGGATAACTTTACTTATCTATATGCACTTAAGATTCATCCATGTGTTTGCATCACTTGAGAATTCATTGCTGAATAGTATTTCACTGTACGGTGTATCACAATTTTGATCAAATCACCTATTAGAGGGCATCTTAGTTAACTCCAAGTTATGCAATTATGAAAAAAGTTGCTATATACATTTCCATGCTTGTTTTGTGTGGACAAAAGTTTTCAAATCAGTTGGGTAAACACCTAGGAACACCTCTGTCAGAAGCAAGTAACTGGGAAGTAGATGCGGCTAAAGTCTTAAGGTCTCTGCCTACTATATGGGAGGACCCAGGTTCAATCCCTAAGGCCTCCTGGTGCAAAAGAAGACAAAGTGTGCCTGCATGGCAAGCCAGTGCCCACACAGTGAACCAGGTGCCCGTGCAGTGAGCCAAGTGCCCACACAGTGAACCAAGTGCCCACACAGTTAGCTGACTGTCCACACAGTGAACCCAGTGGCATTTGTGTGTCAGTGTGGCAAGCTGAGTGCCCACATGGTGAGCCAAGTGCCCAGTGGGTGCCCAGACAGTGAGCCAAGTACCCACGTGGTGAGCTAAGTGCCCATGTGAGTGTCTACATGGTGAGCCAAGTGCCTACATGGTGAACCAATGACTGCACAGTGAGCCAGTGCTCATGCATTGAGCGAAGGGCCCATACATGAAGAGACGAGTGCCCACGTGAGTGCCCATGTGGTGAGACAGTAACCACATGATGAGCTGAGTGTCTGCACAGCAAGCTGAGTGCCTGCATAGTGAGCTAGTGACCACACAAGTGAGTTACACATCAAGATGATCAAGTAATGAAAGAGAGACAAAGGGGAGCATCAAGGTGAAGCATATCAGAGGCCAGGAACTGAAGTGTCACAAACTGATAGGGAACATCTCTCCATGTCAGAGGTACCCAGGATAAAATCCTGGTGAATCCTAGAGGAGAAAGATGAGAAGACAAAGATACAGAAGATCACACTGTGAATGGGCACAGGAAGCAAAAACACAGGGCAAGGGAGGAGGAAAAAAAGGAAACAAGTAACTGCCTTCAAGGTGCTGTCATATTTTCATTCCCACCAGCAGTGTGTGAGTTCCTATTGTTCTGCACCCTTCTCTGAATATGGTATTGTCTGGTTCGGGGATTTTAGACATTCTAATGTGTGTGTAGTGATATCTCACAGTGGTTTTAATTTATTTTTCCCTAAGGATGAGTGTGAATGAGCACCTTTTTGTAAGCTGAATTGCCATCTGTGTATCTTCTTTGTTCTCTGGTGAGGAGTCTGTTCAAATCTCTTCCCATTTTTAAAGTGTGTTGTTTGTTTGTTTTTGTTATTTTTATGGACTTCTGTGGATTTTTTTATTACACATGTAGTATACTTATAGAAATATTGTACATACAGATTTCTTGTATACCACCCTATTATTGACACCATTGGTGTGGTATACAAATGATGAAAGTACATTTTTGTCATTGTATTATTAACTATACTCCATGGTTTACATTAGGGTTCACTGTTTTTGTTGTGCAGGTCCATTAATTTTTGAAAAATTTCTACTCTAGTAAAATATATGGAACCTAAAATTTCTCCCTTTTAAATCCATTCAAATATATAATTCAATGCTGTTAACTACATTTACAATGTTGTATTATCTTCACCACCATCCATTATGAAAACTTCCATCAACCTGAATAGAAACCCTGTAATTTAAGCATTCAACCCCCATTCCCTATGGCTATCTGGACCTTGGTGATGTATTTTCTACATTCTGACTCTTTGAATTTGCTTATTCTAATTATTTCATATCAGCGAGTTCATAGAATATTTGTCTTTTTATGTCAGACTTCTTTCATTCTATATGATGTCTTCAAGGTTCACCCACATTGTCATATGTTTCAGAACTTCATAACTTTTTTTTTTTTTTTTTTTTTTAATTTTTTTATTTTGTATTGACTTTGTAATAATATTACATTAAAAATATATATGTGAGGTCCCATTCAACCCCACCCCCCCACCCCCCCTCTCCCCCCCCCCCAACAACACTCGTTCCCATCATCATGACACATCCATTGGATTTGGTAAGTACATCTTTGGGCACCTCTGCACCTCATATACATTGGTTCACATCATGGCCCATACTCTCCTCTATTCCATCATGTAGGCCCTGTGAGGATTTACAATGTCCGGTGATTACCTCTGAAGCACCATCCAGGGCAGCTCCATGTCCCGAAGACGCCTCCACCTCTCATCTCTTCCTGCCTTTCCCCATACCCTTTGTCCATTATGTCCACTTTTCCCAATCCAATGCCACCTCTTCTATGTGGACACTGGATTGGTTGTGTCCATTGCACCTTTATGTCAAGAGGAGGCTCATATTCCACCTGGATGCTGGATGCAATCCTCCCATTTTCACTTGTAATCACTCTAGGCTCCATGGTGTGGTGGTTGTCCTTCTTCACCTCCATCTTAGCTTAGTGTGGTAAGTCCAATAAATCAGATTGTAGGTGCTGGAGTCTGTTGAGGCTCAGGATCTGGCTATCACATTGTCAGTCCAGAGATTCATATCCCCTAAATATATCTTAAACCCCAACATTAACTGCACCTCCAGCACATTAGTATGAAAGTCTTATGAAGGGAGATCCCATCTGAGTCCAGATTCATCACACATAAACACCATTTCCAAAGAGGGGCCATCTGCCCTGGTAGTTAACCCCATCGGCCATGACCATAACTCCCATGGGTCTCTTTAGCCCTCAAAGGAACCAATATCTGGGGGTTGTATCTGCTTTATCTGTCTCTCTAACTCTGCTCAGTTGTGCATGAGGGCAAACCTTCTGCCAGCCTCCAGACTCTTTTTTAGAAACTCGTAGCCATATAAACTCATTTCTCCTTTCCATTTCCCCCTTACTTTAGGTCAAACAGCATTTTAAAGTCATGGTATTTTATGTAGACATGGATATTCTGCTGATCCGCATTGAACCTTCCGTATAAGGTCATTTTCCAGTTGCATCATCAGTTGGTAGTTGATAGTGGTCCCTCGTTGCCAGGGAGGCTCATCCCCGGGTGTCATGTCCCACGCTGGGGGGAAGGCCTTGCATTTACATGCTGAGTTTGGCTTCGAGACTGGCCACATTTGAGTAACATGAAGGCTGACAGAACTTCATAACTTTTTATGACTGAATAATACTTCACTGTGTGTATAGAGCACATTTTGTTTAGCCTTTCATTGGTTGATGGGCACTTGTGTTGCTTCCCTCTTTTGACCAATAATTCAATGAGTTTCTTGTAGATTTTGGTTACAAATCCTTTTTCAGATTTGTGCTTTACACCTATTTTCTCCCAGTGTATGGCTGGTCTTTTCATTCTCCTAAAAGTTTCTTTCAAAGAATAGATTATTTTTTACATTGAAGAAGTCTAACAGATTTTTTTTTCTTACTTTCTTACATCATGCTCTTGGAGATGTATACAAAAACTTATGGTCTTATCCCTCTGGGATGCCTTTAATGTATATGTTTGTGTGTTTCATGTTGTCATTCAAATCTCTAAGTCCCTGCTGTGTTTTTTCTCTTTTTATCAATCAATTCTACTATCTGTTTGATTTCAGATGTACTGTCTTCCACATCACGGATTCTTTCCTCTGCATGTTCAAATCTGCTGTTGTATGCTTCCAGTGTGTTTTTGACTTCTTGAATTGTGCCATTCATCACATCATATCCATAATCTTTTCATGTGTGTTTAAAATTTCTTCAGTGTTTTCTTCCAGTGTCTTCTTAATATTCTTAATCTCTTCCTTCAGTTTATTAAGTTGATTCATAATATTTGTTTGGACATCTCTGATTAGTTGTTCCTTGTTCTATATCTCTTCCTGTTTATTAGTTTTTTCTTTAAAAAATATTTATTTAATTATTTATTTCTTCCCCCTTCTCGTTGTTGTTACATGCTGTCTGCTTTCTCTGTCCATTCCCGGTTTGTTCTTCTGTGCTTGTTTGACTTCTCTTTAGGCAGCACTGGGAACTGATGCTGGAACATTCTAGAGTGGGAGAGAAGCACTCAATCTCTTGTGCCACCTCAGTTTTTTGGTCTGCTGTGTCTTACTGTCTCTCTTCTGTGTCTCTTTTTGTTGAGTCATCTTACTGCATCACTCTCCATATGGGCCAGCACTCATGTGGGCCAGCACTCCTGCATGGGCCAGCATTCTGCATGATCTGCACTCCACATGGGCCAACTCTCTGCTTGGGCCAGCTTACCACATGGGCCACCTTGCCTTCACCAGGAGACCCCAGAAACTGAGCCTGGACCTCCTCTATGGTAGACAGGAGCCCAATTGCTTGAGCCACATCTGCTTCCCTACTTTATACTTTGGACTAAGTCATGTCTTCCTGTTTCTTAGTATGGGTTGTAATTTTTTGTTGGTATCTAGAAGTGAGTTTATCCTGATGGGTTTTTCAGTTGATTAGCTTCTCTTTCTACTCTAGGGTTTTATTTTGTCATTGTTTTGGTTTGTGTGGTAAGTTTTCACTTTGACACTTTGTTCCTCTTAGTCTATTTCCTTGCTGTTGTCCATGTTCCCTTGAGGAAAAAAAAATTAGCACCAGAGAAAATTAGATGTCAGTAGAGAAAAAGCATAATAATAAAATAGTAGTAAAGTTAGAAGTAATATTAAAAGGTAGAATTTAAAAAAATATTTTTCATTATTCCAGTTCTTTTTGTTTCTATTTTTTAAAAATTTTTTGTATTTTGTTTTGAAAACTATCATTATTTCATTTTCTTACTAATTGTATTTGGTTATTTTGTTGGCTTCATTTTTTAAGAAGTTTTGGATCTCAGAAGGGTTACAACTATGGCAAGGGAGGATCATTGGGGCAGGGTGTCAGTGATGGAGAATACATGGGAGGCGGCTCACCTAGGGCATGCACATAAGGCATATAAATGCATTTGAGATTTCATGGGGCATTGTCATGGTGGGTGGAGATTCATACAATAATTGCAAGAATATTGAATTCCCATCCTGGAGAGCTTTGCCACATTCGCCAATGAAACAACCAAAAGTCCTGAGTACAGGGGCAAAGCTTAGTGAGGGAGGATGGTCCATTGATGGGCCCTTGATATTGATGACTGTGCTTATAAACATTACCTTTAAAGAGGTTTTAGATTACAGAAAAGTTACATCAAAAGCATGAGGGATTCCCATGTACCCCCTGCCTCTCTCACATCATCCCCTATTTTTTTAAAATGTAGCAAAATGCTTTGTTATGATGTATCTGTAATTTTCACTCATTAAAAAAAATTGTACATTTAAAAAAATGACTCTCACATGGTAAGGACTAACCTACCTACAGTGATAATCTAAAAAAATAAAACCATCATTGTGACATTTATCAATACTTCACACATATAACAAATACTGAAGGAGGCACCTACCATTGTTATAATTTCTCTAAAGCCAAAACTTCATCATGAATTTGAATCAAGTAAAACTTCAGAATGCTCACATTTGCAGGCATTTTTGCCTGAAGTTTCAAAGATTCTGCATATAACACAACTACAACTTTGAAACAAAATGAATATTAACAGCATCCAAGCTTGTGAAAAACTTACTCTTGAGAAGCAAGGAAAACAGAGTGAATAGTAACAGTAGTATATTTCTAGGAGAGAAACAATCACTTATATCCTTTATCATAAAACAAAAGCCAATGAGTAAACATTTTAATAACACTGACCAAGTTATTTTCTATTCAAGAATTTGCTTTTCAAGTTGTGCCTTTAAAATGTATCCATCCATATATTTGGATTAACTTCAATTAATACATCAAAAAACATGCTCAGTGTAGTGGATGTGGCTCAAAGTGATAGAGCTTCTGCCTACCATATGGGAGGACCTGGGTTTGATCCCTGGGACCTCCTGGTAAAAAAGAAGAAGAGAAATTATGCCTGCTTGGTGAGCCAGCGCCCTCATGAGTGCCCATATGAGTGCCTGCATGGTGAGTCAGTGCCCCATGCAAGTGAGTCATGAAGCAAGAAGATGATGCATCAGAAGAGAGACAAGGGGAGAGTCAAGGTGTAGCACAGTGGAAAACAGGAGCTGAGGTGGCACAATTGACAGGGAATCTCTCTCCCCATCAGAAGTCTTCAGGATCAAATCCAGGTGAATTCTTCAAGAGAGAAAATGAGAAGACCACACAAACAGAAAAAACAAAAACAAAAAAAACAGCAGGGTGGGAGGAGATGAAGGGGGGAAATAAATAAATCTTTTAAAAAATGCATGCTCAGAATTTTACTCAAGTATAAACCATAACTTATTGAAGCATAGTCCAAATACCATACAATAATGTTACCATTTAGATTTATATGCTTCATTTGAAAGACTTATCTTACAAACAGGCATTTCACCCTGTTTCTCCAGAGTAAATGTTTCTGTGTTTAAAACTATGTGATAGTCAAAAAAGACAGATTCAAATAATTCATGCTGTGTATTATCCTTCATTGGTCTTAGATAAACTATTCTCCAAATCTCTTACCCTTGCTTTTTCCTTTAAGATTGCATCACCGCTTTAGTATCTCTTGCAAAGTTGGTTTTTTGGTAACATATTCTATCAGTTTTTGTTTGTCTGTGAAGACTTTGAACTTACTCTCATTTTTGAAGGATAGCTTTGCAGGATACAGAATTCTTGGTTGGCAGTTTTTCTTTTTCAGTACCTCAAATGCATCATACCACTTTCCTCTCTCCATGGTTTCTGATGAGAGGTTGGCACTTAATCTAATCAAATTTCCTTTGTATGTGATGCTTTGCTTTTCTCCTCCTGCTTTCAGAATCCTCCATCTCTGATATTTGTCATTGTGAATAGTAGGTGACTTGGGGTAGGTATATTCATATTTATTCTGTTTTGGGTGTATTGTCCTTCTTGAATATTGATATTTATATCTTTCATAATGGTTGGGAAGTTCTCAGTCATTATTTCTTCAAATATTCTTTCTGGATCTTTTTCATTTTCTCCTTCTGGGACTCCAATAATGCAAATGTTTGTACATTTTGCATTGTCATTCAATACTCTGAGACTCTATTCCATTTTTCCATTCTATTCTCTTTCTGTTTTCCTTTCTTTTCCAGTTCAGATTTTCTGTCCTCAAAATCACTAATTTTGTCTTTAGGCAATTCAAATCTAGTCTTAGTTGTCTCTAATGTATTTTTAATCTCATCCATTGTGTCTTTCATTCACATAAAGTCTGTTAATTTCCATTGCGGGCTTTCAAATTGTTATTTATGCTCTCCCAGTGTCTTCTTATTATCCTTTCTTTCTTTAGTCATATTTTCTTTAAATTCTCTGAAGTATTTATTATGAGAATTGTGTGATTATCACTGATTAATTGTATTAAATCCTGTAACTCTTCAGGATACTTGGTTTGTTCTTCCATCTGTACCATCTTTTCCTGTTTCCTAGTATGTCTTGTAATTTTTTACTGATGTCTAGGCATCTGAATGTGTTGGTGTTATTACTCTGATGTCTCTCTCTTGCCTATTCTTTTATCTTTTTTCCCACAGCTCTTCTTTGGTATTTGGCTCAACTTATTTTCAGTCTTTAAAATTGCCCAGATTAAGCTTTAAAAATAAGGCCAAGGACTCACTATGGAGCACAGATTTTCACCCAGGGGTTGCATACAGAGAGCATGAGCAGTTTTGTCCATGCAGCTTCAAGATAGGCCAGCAGATGGTGCTAGCCAATGCACCTTTCCATGGAGGTTTATCAGTCTGGGCTTTCTTGTGTTCTTGTGTTGAATCTCTAGAGTGGAGATTCAAAGTGTGATCTACTTGTCAAATTCACTAAAGAAAAGCACCCCTTCCTACCCTCCCTTTTCCCTTGACACAGATGACAGGGGGGAAGATGTCTGTTCTCCTCTCAGTTGACTGCATTGTGATGGGTGTTTTTCTCAAGCTTAATATCTTAGGGGTGGGAGGGGAGCCTTTCCTGGCTGTGGCAGGGGCTTAGTAACTCATGTTTCTCTTTATGGCTTCTTTGTTTCTCTGTCCCTTGCCCTCCAGGGAATTGTGTAGCACTGCCCTTGTCGGCTGACCCCCAAAACAGGTCAACCAGATAGCTTTTGGTTCCTTGTTTTTGTGAGAACATTCAACTCTGCCAGTCAGTCCATTGCCATCTTCCTACAGTCCTCCCTTTACTTTTGAAATTGAAACTTAGCCAAGTATTATAGGGTGCCTAAGAGTTGTCTCCTGAAAGCCTCCTTCTCGCTCAGCTGTGGCCTGTCTCTAAGCTGAACTCAGCATATAAATGCATTATCTTCCCCCTGGCATGTGGCATGACTTCTGGATATGAGCTTCCCTGGCACTGAGAGATTACTACCAAGCACCAACTGGCAATGTAAGTGGAAAAAGACCTTGACAAAAAGAGGGAAAGGATAAAGACAAATGCATTTATATAGCTAAGAAATCTCACAGTGAGTTGAGAGGTCATTCCAGAGGTTACACTTACACACATCTCAGCAGGATCTCACTGGCTGCCAAAGTAAATACTAGCTCAAATAGCAGGTCTCCTGAGGGCTCTGGAGAAATCCAGACAGTGTAGTCAGGGCCGACAACTCAGGAGTTTGGTCCCTTGCCAGTGGGCCCTACTTTGGAATTTATGCTCCCTAGTGTGACAGAGTTAGTCTCATGTGTGTTTTCCCTACACAAGGCTCTTCTGACTGACCCTTCTATTTGAACCAATAATTAGTGCTAGATTTGATAGGTGTACATCCAAGAGAGTTAAATCTTTGGGCTGTCCTTTACCAGGTGGGCCTGGATCTCAACAGCATTATAACATCCACTCACCAGTTCATTGGACAACTAACAAGGAGATGATGATGGACAATGACCATCCCAAGGAACAGAGACAGTCAACAACTGCAAGCATCCATCTGCCCTGTAGGATCAATGCCCCTTGTCAATGAGAGGTGGAGTGGGCATCACTATCCCAGAATTCTCAGATCTGGGGAGTGAACTATGGACTAAAGTAAACTTATTGGTATTCAACTATAGACTTATTGTGATTCTAGAAATAAAAGAACTTATATCATTGATGTGGTGGCAGTGACCACTGGAGGTTCTGAGTGCAGGGAGAGGGAAAAACAGGTGTAATATGGGGGCATTTTTAGGACTTGGGGATTGTTCTGAATGAGATTGCAATGACAGATACAGGCCATAAGATATCTTGCCATAACTTATAAAATTGTATGGGAGAGAGTGTAAACTGCAATGTAAACTGTAATCCTTGCTTAGCAACAATGCTCCAAAATTTGTTCATCAATTTTAACGAATGTACCATACTAATGAAGGATGTTGTTAATGTGGAAAAGTGTGGGAGGTGTAGGGAGAGGCACATATGGGAATTCCCCCTATTTTTTATGTAACATTTATGTAATCTAAGTATCTTTTAAAATATGTATATACATATATATTAAACTTATCATTCAATCCAAGGTTATATAGACTCCTTCCAATCATTTCTTCTAGACTTCTATGTGTTTGCATTTTACATTTACATGTATGAACTAATTTGCATTAATTGTAGGTAAGATGTAAAGTTTGTTTATAGATTCTCTCTTCCTTTTTTTTTGCATTTGTATGTCCAATTGTTCTAACATTATTTCTTGAAAGACTATCCTTTCTCCATTGGACTACCCTTGCTCCTTTGTCAAAAGCAGTGAACTACATATTTGTACATATATTTCTATTTACTCTACTTTCTTCCTTTCATCTTTGTGTCTTCTTTCCCAATATTGCACTCTATTAATTATTATAGCTTTAAAAGGAGCTTTGGAATTGAAAGAATGTTGGGCATTTAACTTTGCTGTTCTTAGGTGCTACATTGGTTAATCCAGGTCCTTTGCCTTTCATATAAAGCTACGAATAAGTTTGTTGATATCTACAAAATGACATGCTAGGAGTTTGATTGCTTCCATCAACAAATGAACAGATAAACAAAATCTGGTGCATACATAAAATCAAATATTATTCAGTCTTAAGAAAAATGCAACAGTATGAGACATGCCACAACTTAGAGGAACCTTGAAAACATTATGCCCAGTGAGATAAACAAGACACATATGGGCATGTGATGGATAGGCTAATGTGTCTACTTTGCCAGGTAATGGTGCTCAGTTGTTTGGTCAAGCAAGCACTGGGCTGATTGTAATACAAGGACATTCCATGGACTTTAATTATCAGTGAGTTGATTGCATAGATGGCTGATGCCATGTACATTCAACCAAGGAGACTGCCATCAGCAAAGAGTGAAATCATATTCAAGGGGAAGTGATTTAAGCATTGAGAGAGAATTTCTAGCTACTTCAGACAGTCAGAATCTCCTGGGACCTCATCAAGGATTTTTTTGGAGACCCTGGTTTACAAGCCTGCATGCAGAATTTGGACTTGTGCATCTCCATGGTCACAGGAGAGAATTTTATAAATCTTCTACTTATTTTAAAAAAATATATAGAGTTATTTTTTAAGATTCATTTATTTTTATTTTATTTTTCTCCCCTACCCCGCCCCCCTCCCCCCAGTTGTCTGCTTTCTGTGTCCATTTGCTCTGTGTTCTTCTGTGTCCACTTATATTCTTGTCGATGACACTGGGAATCTGTGTCTCTTTTTGTTGAGTCATCTTGCCGCATCAACTCTGTGTGTGTGTGTGGTGCCATTCTTGGGCAGGCTGCAGTTTTTTCATGCTGGGTGGCTCTCCTTATGGGGCATGCTGCTTGCACATGGGGCTCCCTACATGGGGGACACCCCTGCATGGCAGGGCACTCCTTGTGCACATCAGCACTGCGTGTGGGCCAGCTCATCACATGGGTCTGGAGGCCCTGGGTTTGAACCCTGGGCCTCTCATGCAGTAGGTAAATGCTCTATCCATTGAGCCAAATCTGCTTCCTAAAATCTCCTACTTCTTACCAATGTCTCCTGTCAGTTCTGTTTCCCTAAGGACCCTGAATAATACAGGATAAAAATCTTAAGCTACCACTTAAAGGAGATGATTAGTAATGGCAAATTCACAGAGATTGAAAGCAGATTAGAGGTGTTACTGCAGTTATGGAGAGGCAGGGGAGGGAAACTGTTTTGGTGTTCTGGTTGCCAAAGCAAATACCGTACAATGGGTTGTTTTAAGCAATGGTTGTGTTTCAGGTTTTGAGACTGAAGTCCAATTCAAGCCTCATCAAGGTGCTGCTCTCTTCCCTTTCTACTTTCAGCTTATCCTCAAGTTGTTTTGATTGCAGATGGGACTCGAGAGTAATTTATGCAGATCACTGGTATCCCTAGCTATACTGGAATTTTCTGAGTCAAAGTGTTGTGGAAGTAGAGAGAGGTTCAATTACATAGAGCTTGCATTGCTAAATTGCCTCCCAAGACTGGAGTTGATGCCACCGTCACCAAGAGCAGGGCTGCAGCCTCTCACTGTTCCACACCCACAGGTCAGGACACATACACCTTAGGTTATCTACAAAGAGAGGAACAGCCTCCCACCCATAACCCACATCAGAAGAGGTTGTAGATCTGATGGAGAAATTGATGGCAGAAACAGTTCGTTGGTTTCTCCTGATTTTGGTGACAGCCCTTTTTTTCTATGTAAACCTAAATTCTATCATGGCACTTCATTCTGACAAAGAAGGGATTTTTTTTTCCCAATGTAAAATAAAACAGGAAGATTCCCTTATTTTCCCGGCCCTGTCAGAGGCCTGGGGCAACCCAGGAAGCAGCAATGCCAAGCGCACAAGAGCAGGGCATCCGCAGCGCCTGGAGCAGAGGCCTGGGTATAGAGATTTTGAGTGACTCCCAGGGCGGCACGTGGTTGCTGCTCTGCAGTGAGCGCGGCGCCTCCCCGCGTGGGCGCCAGGGGCCGGCAGAGGGCGCCCGAGCTCGCCTGGTCCCTCCGCCCGCGCAGCGCCGCCCCCGGTGGAAGCCGCGGCCCTGCCGGAAACTGGGCGCCGCGTCAGCAGGGGGAACGAAATCGCGGGTCCCTGAGGGCCTCGCCGCTGGGGAGCCCTGACTTCAACCTGTGCCACGAGAGTGCCGAGTCCAAAGTCGCTTTTTCTGGCCCGAGGGCTGAAGGAGTTTCGCCCTCAGAAGCAGAGGCTTCTGAAACATTTGCCTTAAACTGCAATGGCAGATCCTTCCACGTTCTGGACCGTTCCCAAGCGTTTCACAGGTTACTTCCTCAATTTACTAGGTGTCCAAAAAAAATTTTTTTTTGTTTTCAGAGAGTGTCCGTGAAAATCATGGAATGTGTGTGTTTTACGTATTCAGGATTGTTTAGGAGCGAGATCCCGAAATAAATTCAGAGAAACGGAAACACGGAATCATGAATAGAGCCCCCCAAATAATGGAACCTCTCCAGGGAATGAGTCAGGAACACCACCGGCCAGGCCGAGCCCTTTTGGAGCCTAAGGGAGAAGGATGATGCTCATCTTAAAGCATTTTAATGGTGAGTTTTCCCAAAAATGTTAAAGTAGTTAAAAGTACTGTAAGTATTTGACTTTAAAGCTCATTATTTTGCTTACTTGTTTTCTTATATCAAAGCTAGAACTAACTCTCGTTTTGCTTACCTGGCTTTAATGGAAGGAAATTGATCAGTAATGTTTTTTTATGACACTATATGAATTGTCTCCTTTTCCCTTGAAAAAATAACCAGGTTTAACCTGTCCATTAACCCAGTGATGATTTTGGGTAATTTTTGACTAATTTCACCAGACCACTGAAGGCAAAATAAATGTATATCCAGGTCACTTTCAAACTGAGATGAGATCACTAAGTAAAAATTATGAGTCAGTTTTACATCTAGCCCTTTGGGGTGTGTGTGTGTGTATGTGTGTGTGTATATATGTGTGTGTATATATATATATAGAGAGAGAGAGAGAGAGTACCAATTCTTAATATTGAATGCTCCTGGAACCATTGAAAAAGGAATGTCTACAGGATTTAAGTCTTTGATATTTAAGATCCAGGTCAGGAGATGTAAATCAGTTACAGTCATTATTTGAAATACATTTGCTCTTGCAAAAAATTCAAAATCTGGAGGCATTTAGCTGAATTTTTATATCTCTGTTTGAAAGGTGAAATTAGGATGTCCCTAATTTTCTTTTTTAATGCCTATTTCCCATATTAATTGATACTTTCATCTGGTGATTCATCCATTTCCCTTTTCCTTTCTGTTATTTTCTCATCTATAGTAATTCATAAAAGCAGAACTTTCATAGATGAATTTAAGTATTTTCCTCAGCAAGGCACAACTGTGGCAGAATCAATTTAGGGAAGGAAATAAGGCCTTTTATCCATCATTCATCTGCCACTCTTACTCCATTATCATATTTCAGGCCATGAATATTTTTATGTCAACATCATCTTTATCAGTTTCTTAATACTTTCCAAGGCTACACCATACCCCCTTGTCTCTTTCATTTCAATTGTCAATAGTCTTTCTTCAATTGTAGACATTTTGCTTAATGTAAACATAGTTTATAGTCAGACCCATTTGTGCATGACAGGCTATCTCTGTTTACACAATCAAAAAGTGAGTCCACAAGTCTCTCCTATTACTTTTACCTGAACTGTAGTTGGTGCTGGGGTTTAATGTATACCCAGGGGACCTGAATCTCTGGACTGACCATGTGATAGCCAGGCCCTGAGCCTCAACAGATTTGCAACTCCTACACCCTGGTTTATTGGACTTACCCCACTCAGTTAACATGGAGGTGAGGAAGGTCAATCACCACACCATCGAGCCAAGAGTGCCTACAACTGAAAGCAGGAGGATTGCATCCAGCATCCATGTGGAATCTAAGCCCCCTCTTGATATAGATGTGGAGTGGACACAACCATTCCAAGGTCCACAGGATGGAGGAATAGAGTATGGATTAGAGTGGACTTACTGATATTCTATTCATGAACTATTGTGATTAGTAATCGAAGAAAATGTGGCATTGGTGTGGAGAAAGTGACCATGGTGGCTGTTGGGGATAGAGAGTGGGAGAAAGTGATGTGATATGGGGGCGTTTTGGGGGCCTGGAGTAGTCCTGGGTTGTGGTGCAGGGACAGTTACCAGACATAGTAGGTTCTCCCATGGCCCACTGAGTGGACTGTGGGAGAGTGTGGGCTATGATGTGGACCATTGACCATGAGGTGCAGCAGTGCTCAGAGATGTATTCACCAAATGCAATGAATGTCTCATGATAATGGAGGAGGATGTTGTTACGGTGGGAGAAGTGGGGTGAGGAGGGTGGGGGGTATATGGGGACCTCATATTTTTTGAATGTAACATTAAAAAAATAAAGATAATTTTAAAAAGTGAGTAGTGTGTCAATTCTTGTATTCACCATAGTAGGTCATTTCTAGCATGGTTTCCTAGTAGCATTATAAATTCTTCTTGAATTTCACTACACAAATAAGACCCATGTCCCTTTTAACCATTAGGTATAAGATCAACTTTATCAATAATAAAATAACTTCAGTTCCTCTAAATTTGGGAACATTCCATGGTTTTCTTCTCAGTACTTTCTCTATGACATAAATTAATTATTGCACAAAATGTCACAATATCTAAATCACTCCCAAAATACTCTCCCCCTTTTTTTTCTTTTATACCTTTTAGCACACCATCAGCTAGTAAACTCTCATTTTGAAAATTTTTAAATTTTTTAATGTGGTAATATATATGCATCTTAAATTTTTCCTTTTTAACCACTTTCAAGTATAGAATTTGGTATTAATTATTCACAATGTTGTGCTACCATCACAAAAACATTTCCATAACTCCTGCATTATTTTGCCAGGCTGCTATGACAAACATCTCACAATAGGTTAACCTAAAAGAGGAAACATTTATTGTCTAATGATTTTGAAAGATTCCTCTTGTGTCTTTCTCTAAGAGTTTTATGTCTTTAGCTCTTATGTTCAGAGCCCTTATCCATTTAGAGATCATTTTTGTATATGGTATGAGGTAGGAATACAAGTTCATTTCTTGCAAGTGGATATCCAGTTCTCTCAGCACCATTTGTTTGTTTGTTTGTTTTCTCTTTTTTTTTTCCATTTGTTGAAGAGACACTTTTTTTTCCCCATTGAATGGACTTGACACCCTTGTCAAATATCATTTGGCCATTGATGTATGGGTTTATGTCTGAACTCCCAATTCTGTTCCACTGCTCTGTATGTCTATCTTTATACTAATACAACTCTGCTGGTTTTCTTTGTTATTGTTCATTTTAGGTGTTTTTTTTTCTTTCTTTTTTTTTTTAGGTATTGGGGTCAGAGGATTGAACCTGGGACCTTTTATGTGGGTAACTATCCCTTAACCACTGAGCCACATCAGCATCCCAGAGTTAGTTTTTTCATTTATTTTACTTGTTGTTGTTGTTGTTGTTGTTTTAAGACTTATTTATTTCTCTCCCCTTTTCCCCTACCCCAGTTGTCTGTTCTATGTGTCTATTTGCTGTGTCGTCTTCTTTTGTCTGCTTCTGTTGTTGTCAGCAGCACAGGAATCTGTGTTTCTTCTTGTTGCATCATCTTGTTGTGTCAGTTCTCCATGTGGGTGGCGCCATTCTTAGGCAAGCTGCACTTTCTTTTGCACTGGGCGGCTGTCCTTACGGGGTGCACTCCTTGCGCATGGGCTCCCCTATGCGGGGACACCCCTGTGTGGCAAGGCACTCCTTGCGCACATCAGCACTATGCATGGACCAGCTCCACATGAGTCAAAGAGACCCGGGGTTTGAACCGTGGACCTCCCATGTGGTAGATGGACACCCTAACCACTGGGCCCTACTTGTTGTTTGTTGTTTGCTTTTTTTTTTTTAAGCATTAGTAACTGCACACAGGACATCCCATGTGGGAAGCAGGAGCTCAACCACTTGAGCCAAATCTGCTCCCCCACACTGTTTTGAATACTGTGGTATTGTAGCAAGTTTTGACATTGGGAAATATGACACCTCCAACTTTGTTCTTCTTTTGCAATATTGATTTATCTATTTGAGACCTCTAGCAATTCCATATGAATATTTAATCTTTTTTATATAATAAATTTATTCTTAGGTAAGTGCTTAATTACATCAGTTACATCAGAATTATATGGTACCCCATCACATTCCCTTCCCACATTTTCCCTTCATAAAAACATCTTACATTATTGTGGTAAATTTGTTACAATTCATGAACAAATATTGAAGATTTACTAGTAACCAAGTTCTGTAGTTTACATTACGGTTTTACACTTTGCACCATACAGTTTTATAGGATTTGATAAAATGTATAATGGCCTGTATCCATCATTGCAGTATCATGCAGGACAATTTGAAAGCCCTAAAAATGCCTTTTGTTCCGTCTATGCTTCCCTCCCCCTCACTGTAGAACCTCTGGTACCCACTATCTTTATATAATTGTTACAAATTCTTCTGTTACTATACTACTAAGTCTACTTTGATCCATGGTTGCCATACCCTCTCCCCTTATGTTTGTTCATTGCTCAATCTTGAGAATTTGGGGAGGGTGATACCCACATTGCTTCAGATTGAGAGGGGGCTTTGATCTTATGGGACACTTTGAAGGACATGTTTTGCTCGCAGTAGTGAATACTCTGTTTTGGGGATGAAAATTGTCTGTCATCATCATTTTTCAGCTATTGTGATGGTTAGGCTATTGTGTCAACTCAGCCAGGTAATTGTGCCCAGCTGTTTGTTCAAGCAAGCACTGGGCTAAATGAAATACAAGGACATTTATGGGCTTTAGTCACCATTGACTTTACTGCAGTGGTAAATCATAGATAGCTGATTACAGTTACATCAATCAGGGTGATTGCCATTATCAATGAGTGAGGCTTTATTCAGTCAGTTGAATGCCTTAAAAGGTGAAGTGATTCCAGCATTGAGTGAGAATTTCCCAGCTCATCTTTGGATAGCCATCATCTCCCAGAACTCATCAAGGACATTCACTGGGCTTTCATTGGCACCCCTGGTTGCAGCCTGCCTGTGTAACCTGGACATGTGCATCCCCATGTTCATATGAGAGGTTCTTATAAAATCACATAATATTGACAGATATGTCTTGCTGAATCTGATTCCCTAGGAACCCTAATACAGCTATACTTGGTGAGTTGGATGAACTGGAGAGTAGGTGTTGGACCCAACTCTGCTAAGATTCGGTGCTCAACGAGCATATGGACAGGCAAAAGATTTATTTCTCTGTGACATATATTTAATGGATATAGTACTAATTATAGGTTCAAATAAAAGGGGTTGAAGAATCATTTGTAGGGAAATTATAAATGAATTTAATTCTGTTACAGTCAGGAAATAGTTTTTCATACATTCCAAAGTAAAAACCACCAAAGAGGTGCTGATTTCATGGAGTTGTATGCCTTGCCTAAAGTGTTTAGATGTCGCTAGAGTCCTCAGGAGAACCTGTGTTTGGGCTTTGTTTATTGTGATAGTTTGTGAGATCTGCCTGAGAGGTACCTAAGCATGATCTTCCAAATCACTTTGAAATCTCTTAGCCCCAAAACTCTTTTGTATTTAATGTTTCCTCCATTTGGTGAAGGTCTTTTCCAAATGCATCTCTGGTTGGCTGTTGGTATAAATCTCTTCGTTCCAGGGGGCCCATCTCCTGGAGTCAGGTCCCAAGCTAGGGGGGAAGATGCTAAGTTTCTTTGCTGAGTGTGCTCAGAGAGAGGTCATGTTTGAGTAAGAAGGTTTTAGGTGGTAACTCTTAGGCAGTAATTATAAGCCTAAGTGTAAGTTTTAGAAGAATCAGGCTTATAAGTACAAGTATTTCTATTGAAGTCTTGGAGCATTGGTCTGTTTTCTTTCTATTAGGCACTGTTGATGTACTGTAGAGATTCTCGCTACTCTATTTGAGAATATAGCAGGAAACCCTACTACATTGTTGGTTATTTTGTGGGTCTCCACCCACTGAGATAATCCCTGTGATAACATGAACATATTCATATTTGAGAGAATGTGTTCCAGGTGTACCCTTCCCCACACATTTCCCCACCACCACACCCTATACCAGTGACCCTTCCCTGCAATAGGCACCTAAAGAACACTCCAACAATTGTCTTCTCAATCACATATGGATTTGAGGATCAGCTTTTCCATTTCTGGAGACAAGCCTGCCCAGATTTTGATAGATCTTCTATTTCTTCTTGAATCAGTTTATGTAATTTGTGTGTTTCTAGGAATATGATCTGTTTTATCTTGGTTATATAATTTGTTGGCATACAGTTGTCCATAGTACAATAAAATAAAATATAAATCATTTTTATTTTTGTAAGTTCAGTAGTAATGTCCCTTCTTTCATTTCTGATTTTAGTAATTTGCATCTTCTTTCTTTTTTTCATACTTATTCAAGCTAAAGTTTTTTCAATTTTATTGAACTTTTCCAAGAGCCATTTTTTTCAAAATTTCATTGATTCTCTATGGTGTTTTTCTATCTCTATGTCCTTCATCTCTACTTTAATCTTTATTTTCATTCTTTCTGCTTATTTTGAATACAGTTACCTCTTATTTTTCTAGTTCTTCCCATTGTGAAGTTAGGTCATTGATTTGAGATATTCCTTCTTTTTTAAATTTAGGCATTTACAACTATAAATTTCTCTCTGAGCATACCTCTACTACATCCCATGAGTTCTGGTGTATTGTCATTTTGTTTTAATTTCTTTCAAGGTTTTTCTAATTCTCCTTGTGATTTCTTCTTGTACCCATGGATTATTTAAGAGTATATTGTTTAATTTCCACATATTTGTGAATTTCTAGTTCTTCCTCTGTCATTTATTCCTTATTCATTCCGCTGTGACTGGAGAAGAACCTCTGTGTGATTTCAGTCTTTCTGAATTTATTGACACTGCTTTTTTTGAAAAAAGTTTTGTTGAGATATATTCACATACCAAGCAATCCATCCAACATGTGCAATCTGTGGTTTTTAGTATAATCCAAGAGTTGTGCATTCATAACCACAATCAAATTTGAACATTTCTTACTCCTAAAATAAAAACCTTTTATATCTTAACAATCACCTCTCAAGTTCTCTCTCATTCTCTAGCCTTATATAACCACTAATCTATATCTAGATTTATTTATATTTATATTTTATATAAATGGAATTGTACAATAAGTAGTTCTTGTGTCTCTTTTCTTTCATTTAGCTTAATGGGTGTTTGTATTTATTTTAAATTAGAGAAGTTGTAGGTTTACAGAAAAATCCTATAAAAAATACAACATTCCCATACTTCCCCCCACCCATTGTTGACACTTTGCATTACTGTGGTATCTGCTCCTGTTCATTAAAGGAACATATTCATCAGAATTAAGAGAGATCATAAGAGGATACTATAAACAACTGGATGCCAAAATGTTAGACAATGGAAATTAGATGGACAGATTCTTAGGACAAAAAAAACACCTACACTGACTGTAGAAGAAATAAAAGACCTCAGTAAACCAATCACAAGTCAAGAGATTGAAAAGTCATCAATTACCTCCCAAAGATGAAAGCTGGGGGGCACTAGATGGCTTCAAAATGAATTCTAACAATCATTCAAAGACTGTCTAATACTAGCATAGGACAATATGGAACCTGGAGGACATGATGTTGGGTGAAGCAGGCCAGACACAAAAGGACTAATATTATATGATTTTGCTTTTATGAACTAAATATATTTTGTGAATTCATGGAATTAACAATTCGAATTAGGTCACCAGAAACTAGAAGGAGGGTAGAAAATGAAAAGCTGATGGTTAATCTGTACAGAACTGGTTAAAAGGTTGTTTGTAAATCTTTGGAAATGATTGGAAATGGTGAGAGTACATCATGGTGTTTGTGACTAACAGAACTACTATATGGGTATGACAGTGGTGGAAAGGAAAAGTCTAAGGACATGTATAACTGGAAGGAAAACTAAAAAATGTAACATGGGCCTGTATGACATAGTGAAACTTTATGTGAAAAATGAATATACTCGACAGTGCATACATGACTGTTTTACAAAATATAAATACAAATAACCTAGAGAGAATGAAACAATAGCAGCTATGCATGTACAACAGTGGAAGCATAGATAGATTGAGAGGTGATGAGTTGTATTTGGTTGGTTTTGTTTATATTATTATCATTATTATTATTACTGGAATAATTAAGAGGCTCTAAATGATTGAACTGATGGATGCACAACTGTGATTTTACTGAATACCATTAATTTTACACTTTTGATAGACTTATGTTTTATTAATATGTATCAATAAACTTTATTTGCTAAAAAAAAGAAAAGGGAGCCACTGGGTATACATGTTGAATGGTTTATACAAAGCATGGGCCTGCATTAACACAGTGATTCCTGATGTGGAAGATGGACTTTGGTTAACAAAACAAATATGAGGATGTTCTGTTATGATATATAACAAACATATCATACTAATACAAAATGTTAATAATCAGGTAGATTGTGAAAAATATACCAAATGTAATATATGGGCTATCGTTAGTAGTAACATTTTGAAAATGCTCTTTCATAGTTTATAACAAATGCTTCAAACCAGTGCAAGTTGGTGGTGGTGGGGTGATATTAGGAGCCCTGTATGATGATAGCCTGATTGTTTTGTAAGGTCACAACTTTTACTCTACACTTATTGGTTATATAAGTTCATTTATTTTTCACTTATTAAATGAAAAAATTATATTAACTATAGTCCATAGTTTACATTAGTAGTATTTTTTCCCATATACCACAATACGATGAATACCTTGTATTGCTATCATACAGTTGTTATAATTCATGAAAAAATATTCTTATACTATTAACCACAGTCATTGCCTGTAACAGGGTTCACTGTTATACAGTGCTGTGTTCTATCTTCTTTCATTCTATTAACATACATGACCCAAAACTTCCCCTTTTCAACCACATTCACATACATAATTCTGTGCTAAAAATTTCCCTCACAATAAGATGGTACCATTACCACCACCCATTTTCAAACCTTTGCAATCAACCTAAAGAGAAATTCTGCACAAATTAAGTAACTGCTACCCCCAGTCTGTCCCCTCATAATCTATATTCTGGATTCTAACTCTGTGGATTTACTTATTATAATTAGTTCATTCCAGTAAGATCAGACAATATTTGTCCTTTTGTCTGGCTTATTTCACTCAGCATAATTTCCTCAGAGTTCATCCATGTTCTTGCATGCATCAGGAGTTCATTTATTTTTACAGCTGAATAATATTCCATCATATCTATGTATCACATTTTTAAAAAAATCCATTTTTCATTTGGTGGACATTCAGGTTGCTTCCATTTTTTGGCAATTGTGAATAATGCCACTATGAACATTTGTGTGAAAATACCTGTTCAAGTCCCTGCTTTCAGTTGTTCTGATTATATGCCTAGTAGCAAGATGCCATGTCCTATGGTAATTCTATAATATATCTTTCTGAGGTACTGCCAAACCGTTTTCCACACAAGCTGCATCACTGTACAGTTCCACCATTAATGACTGAGTGTTCCTATTTCTCCACATCCTGTCCAACACTTGTAATTTGGGTTTTTTTTTAGTACTAGCCATTCTGGTGGGTGTGAAATGATATCATTATTTTAATTTGCTTTTCCCTTATAGCTAGTAATGTTGTGCATCTTTTTATGTGCTTTTTTTGTCCATCCTCTCTTTTTTTGATATATTTTTATTTATTTTTAAAAGATACATAGATCACACAAAATGTTACATTAAAAAATATAGGAGGTTCCCATATGCCCCACTCTCCACACTCTCCACATTTCCCACAACAACTTCTTCCTTTAGTGTGGTACACTCATTGAATTTGATGAATACATTTTGGAGCACTGTGACACAGCATGGATTACAGTTTACATTATACTTCACACTCCCTTCAAGTCCATTCAGTGGGTTATGGCAGGTTATATAATGTCCTGCATCTGTCCCTGCAATATGATTCAGGACAATCCCAAGTTCCAAAAGTGCCTCCATATCACACCTCCTTTTCTCTCTCTTTGCCTTCAGCAACTTCAGTGGCCACTGTTTCCACATCAGTGATACAATGTTTTCATTGCTAGAGTCACAATAATTCTACAGTAGAATAACAATAAGTCCACTTTAGTCCATATTTTATTCCCCCATCCTGAGGACCCTGAGATGGTGATGCTCACTCCACCTCTCAGCTGAGAAGGATCTTCAAACCCACACAGCTGGTGGATGTGACTCTCCTACCCATAGCTGTAGACTCTCTCGCTTCCTTGGTGTAGTGGTTGTCCATCCCCACCTCCCGGTCTGCTAACCTGGATAAGTCTGATGAACTGGAGAGTAGGTGCTGCACATCTGCTGAGGCTCAGGGCCCAGTTGGCACATAGACAGCCCAGAGATTCAAGTCTCCTGGGCATACACCAATCCCACTGCCAACCACAGGTTCAATAAAACTGGTAGAAGAGGCATATGTAGAGAAGTTGCATCTGAGACCAACTCCATCACAATCTGGAGCACAAACTCCAAAGTAAGGGTCACTTACAAGGCACCAAACCCTGGAACCATCTGTCTTGACTATAGGACCTGGGTGGCTCCATAGCCCTCAAGAGCACCTCTACCTGGGGTTGTATCTACTTTGGCTGTGTATGAGACCCTGCTGAGACATGCATAAGCACAACCCCTCTGATTACCTCCCAACTAATTTTGCAGTCTCTTAGTCATATAAACTCATTTCTCTTTACCATTTCCCCCTTTTATTCAAAGTCTTTTTTCCAGTTGCATCACCACCAGGTGCTTGTTAGTAATCACTTGGCACCAGGGAGGCTCATCCCCGGGAGTCATATCCCAGGCTGCAGAGGAGGTAACGCATTTATTTTTTTTTAAGATTTATTTTATTTATTTCTCTCTCCTTCCCTCCCCCCACCCCAGTTGTCTGTTCTCTGTGTCCATTTGCTGCGTGATCTTTGTCTGCTTCTGTTGTCAGCGGCATGAGAATCTGTGTCTTTGTGTGTGTGTGTGTGTGTGATCTTGCTGTGTCAGTTCTCCATGTGTGCAGCACCATTCTTGGGCAGGCTGAACTTTCTTTCATGCTGGGCAGCTCTCCTTATGGGGCACATTCCTTGTGCATGGGGCTCCCCTATGTGGGAGACACCACTGCATGGCACGGCACTCCTTGCACACATCAGCACTGCACATGGGCCAGCTCCACATGGGTCAAGGAGGCCCAGGGTTTGAACCATAGACCTCCCATGTGGTAGATGGATGTCCTATCCATTGGGCCAAGTTTGCTTCCCAGAGGTAATGCATTTTTATACTAAATCTAACTTAGAGAGTGTCCTCATTTGAGCAACATGGAAGATCTCAGGAGGTAACTCTTAGGCACCCTACAACACTAGGTCAAGTTGAAATCAAGTGCAACAGGTTCATAACCTTAGTCATCAGTATCTAGGGCCTATCATTGGACCATCTTCACTGGTCATTGCCCTTGCACTTGGGAGATTGTTGCTGTTCCATTGGGAATGTGGCAGAGCACCCCAGGATGGGAATCCAGCACTCCCTCAGTTGTTGTGTGAATCTCTACTTGCTGTGTCAATGCCCAGTGAACATCTGAACCTATCTATATACCCTATATGTATGCCCAGGCAAACTCCCTCCCAAGCATCCCCCATTAATGACACCCCATACCAGTGCTCCTCCCCTGCCATAGTTGAAGTCATCTGTGATCCAAAACTTCTTCAAAAAAGAAGCCTAATATATTGCCAAATTCAATTACTAGGAAAGAAAACATCAAAATTTTTTGTACGTTATTTTTCATTTTTATAACCCAATTTTTTTACCTTATTCTAGTTTTTCCAAATTACTGTGTATTTTATTTCTAATGTTTAAACCTATTATTGCTATTTCATTTTCATGTGCTTTTTAGCCATTTTTATATCTTTGGAAAAATGTCTGTCAAGTCTTTTGTCCATTTTTAAATCAAGTTCTTTGTCTTTTAATTGTTGAATTATAGGATTTCTCTATATATTGTGGATATTAAACCCTTATTGGGTATGTGGTTCCCAACTATCTCATTGAGTAGGTTGTCTTTTCACTTTCATGATAATAGCCCTATGAATGCCAAACATTTTTAATTTCAAAAGGTCTCATTTGCTTTTTTTTTCTTTCCTGTTTGTGCATTTTATGTAAAGTCTAAGAAACTATTACCTAAAACAAGATCCTGAAAATGCTTCCATATATTTTCATCTAGAGATTTTATACTACTGGCTTTTATATTTAGGTCATTGATCCTTCTAGAGGTAATTTTTTGTTTTCATTTGCCAAAGGAATGTTGATGCAAAGTACCAGAAGTGTGTTGGCTTTTAAAAAGGGCAACTATTTGGGGTAAAAGCTTATAGTTCCAAGGCCATGAAATGTCCAAACCGAGGCAGCATCACCGATGCATTCTCACCAAAGTCAGCTTCTGCTGATCCTGGCATGTTGCCACATGATGAAGCAAGATGGTGACTGATCTTTGCAAAGATTTCACCTTTTTCCTCTGGGCTTACCCTTTCCTCTTAAGTTGTACTGTGGGCCCTAGCCACTTGGGGCTTTGTGCTTAAGTGATCCTCTCTCATACATGATAGGACCAAATATGGTGGCTTCATTTTCCTCATTCTGCCTGAGTCTTCTCTTATCAGTCCCAGTGAGGGTGTGGAGACTCAACATGAATCATGCCCTGCTGACATATTCAAATCAAAAGGTCTGAATCTATCTTATCAAGTAATCTATTCAAAGGTCTTTCAAGCAAATTAAATGCAAAGAGTATCACACATAGAGGAATTAATTAGTTTTTAAATTCAATCTTTCTCTGTTTGGGATTTATAAAATCATCTCAAACTGTCACAGTTCTAAAATCAAGAAACAGACATCTCAGGGAATAAATCCTAGAGATAACATTTAAAATGTACAGTGTGCAAGAAGAGTACAAAACAATCAAAGAAACAGAAAATAATGGCCCATCTAAAGATAAAAGTCCAAAAAACTCCAATGAATAAGATGAGAATATGGACATACTGAACAAAGCCTTTTAAAAAATGATCTTAAAAATGATAAGGGATATGAAAGGGGGTACAGACAAACCAATAAAGGTTATTAGGGAAACAATGATTGAGCAACATTGGAGTCTAAGCAAAAAGATAAAAAAGGAACCAAACAGAACTAATGCAATTCAAGACAAAGATAACTGAAATGAAAAATGTCCAGGAGAGATACATGAGCAGTTTGGAGATGACAGAAGGAAGAACCAGTGAACCTGAAAAAAAAAGACAATTGAAATGAGTCAGTCTGAGCAATAGAGCAAAAAATAATGCAATTGGAAAAAAGAAATGCTTAAAACAGCTCTTATGCATCTGATGATGAGAATCCAAGAAGGAGAAGAAAGAGAGGAAGGGGCAAAATGAAGTCAGAGATAGAAAATCAGAAGTCTACTGGGGCAACTGCAGTCATCTTGGACCCACACTGCATAGATTGCTGCCCACATCTGCAGCTCCATCCCTGCCCCAGGCAGGGGAGAAAGGGATGTGAAGCTTCATCAGTCTCTCTGGGCAACTACAGTCTAGGCCTGCATGTGGATTATTCCACATAGATGTGACTCTGTCCCTACCCTTGGCAAAGGAGAAAGTTGGAAGACGCATCATTGGTCCCTGGTGCAATGAGAGCAGCTTGAGCCTTCACAGCTTACAGCACCAACTACATGCTTGGCTCCTACTGTGGAACCAGCAAGGGAGAAACAATAGGAAACCCTAAACTAAAGAGAAAAACTACATACAGAATAAATACTCTAGTAAGTTAGATGCCAAGACACCAACCCAAAATTACAATCCACACCAAAAAACAGGAAGCTATGGCCCAGTTAAAGGAATAAGATAAGCCTCCAGATGACATAAAGGAGTTGAGACAATTAATCATAGATGTGCAAACAAATCTCCTTAATAAATTCAATGAGAGATGGCTAAAGAGATTAAGGATATTAAGAAGACATTGGATGAACACAAAGAAGAATTTGAAAGCATACATAGGAAAATAGCAGATCTTATGAGAATGAAAGGTGCAATCAATGAAATTAAAAAACACATTGGAATCATGTAATAGCAGATTTGAGGAGGCAGAAGAAAGGATTGGTGAGCTTGAAGAAATGGCCTCTGAAAGTGAACATACAAAAGAAGAGATGAAGAAAAGAATGGAAAAATTGAACAAGGTCTCAGGGAACTAAATGACAGCAAAAAGCATGCAAACGTAAGTGTCATAGGGAGTCCCAGAAGAAAAAGAGAAGGGAAAAGGGGCAGAAGGAATATTTAAAGAAATAATGGTAGAAAATTTCCCAACCCTAATGAAGGACATAAATATCCCTGTCCAAGAAGCACAATGTACTCCCATCTGAAAAAATCCAAATCAACCAATTCCAAGACACATAATCATCAGAACATCAAATGCCAAAGACAGAGAATTCTGAGAGCAGCAAGAGGAAAGCAATGCATAACATATAAGGAATATCCAGTAAGATTAAGTGCTGATATCTCTCTAGAAACCATGGAGGCAAGAAGGCAGTGGTCTGATGTATTTAAGATACTACAAGAGAAAAACTTCCAGCAAGAATCTCATATCCAGCAAGACTGTCTTTCAAAAATTAGGGTGAAATTAGAGTATTCACAGATAAACAGAAACTGAAAGAATTCCTAAGCAGGAGACCAGAATTTCAGGAAATACTAAAGGGTGTGCTAGACCCTGAAAAGAAAAGACATGAGAGAGAGGCCTGTAAGAGAGTCTAGAAATGAAGATTATATCAATAAAAGTAACTAAAAGTGTCAAAACAGTGGTGAAAATAAAATATGACAGATAAAACTCAAATAGGAATAAAGTTATCCAATGATGTAAAGCACTTGTATTCAGAAAACTGCAACTCAATGTTTAAACAAATTTTAAAAAGCCATAAATAACTGGAAGAAAATTCCATGCTCATGGATTGGAAGACTAAATATCATTAAGATGTCAGTTCTATACAAACTGATATACAGATTTAATTCAATCCCATTAAAAATTCCACGAGCATTAAAGAACAAATTGAAAACATGATCATTAAATTTATTTGGAAGGGTAAGGAGTCCTGAATAGTCAGGAACATCATAAAAAGGAAAAGTGAACCCTCATCTCCAAACTTTAAATCATAACACCTACCTATAGTGATCAAAAAGCATGGTACTAGCCTAAAGACAGACACAATAGATTAATGGAACTCAATTTATGGTTCAGAAACAGACCCTCACAGATATGGTCAAGTGATTTTGACTAACCTGTCAAACCCACACAGCTCGGGCAGAACAATCCATTCAACAAATGGTGCTGAAAAAACTGGACATCCATAGCTAAAAGAAGGAAAGAGGACCCCTATTGCACACCTTATCCAAAAATTAACTCAAAATGGATCAAAAACCTAAAAATAAAAGCAAGAAACAAAAACTTCTAGAAGAAATTATTGGAAAATATCTTCAAGACCTGGTGGTAGGTGGTGGATTCGTAAAGGACATGAGAAGGACTGAGTGGACTACTGATGTTTAATGTATGTAGAAGCTTTAATTAGCTTTACTGGGGGGTGAGGCAAGATGGTGGTTGAGTGAGTGCACCTGATAGTCGCTCCTGCAAAGAAGCAGCTGGGCGGCATTAGAAATTCTTCAGGACCAGGCTGCTTTGGGATTTTGCAGGGCAGGAGGTGTCTGGACATCGATTTGGTGGGAAGGTAACAGAGAAAATTCTAGTAAAAGATAAAATTGAGGCTCTCTTACACAGAGATAGGGGCTGTGCATGGGACACTCCACCCTGGGGAGGGCAGAACCAAGGCACCGGCACTGCGGCGGTGATTCCTGGAGGCTCTGCGGTACTGGGGAATTCATAAACCCTGAGCGGGCTATTAAGGGGCTAACAGGGCAGGAGGACTTCGCAAACTGATTTGATGAGACAGATGGGAGTTTTCTGTGAGGTGGGGAATTTTTTATTTCTGACATGAATAATAGCACTTCTGGCTAGAGCCCCACCCCCAAGGCTCACTGCTGATCTGTAGCGGCCTTAAATCTCTCGCAATAAAGAGACGTCACCAGGAGGCTATTTCGGGGGATTGCAGGGTGGGAGGTGTCTGGAAGCTTATTAGGGGAATCTTTTGTGAGGCGTGGGATTTTTGGTTGCAGACACTGATACAGCGCTTCTGGCTAGAGCCCCGCCCTCTAGGCCTGGCTGCTGATCTGCAGCGTCCTTAAATTGGCTGCAATATAGAGGCACCCCCAACTAGCTGTTTTGGGGGCTTGCAGGGTGGGAGGAGTCCTGAAGTCAAATTGGTGATACAGCCACAGAAGAGAACCTAGAGAGAGGGGGATTTGCAGGTTTCAGGCACATAGGTCAGAGTGTGGATGTGACCTCTCCCATAGGGCTGGCACCCAGCTGCGGGCATCCCTGAAGACTGTGTTGCACTGTGGTGCTCCCAGGCTCCCTGTTAACCAGATTTGAGGTTGCCAGGTCTGTGTGCCCTAAACCCTGGTGACCCACACCCCAGAGATTCACACCTCTTGAGTCTGCAATATCACAGACTTTCCATCCCTGAATCCACCATGCCCTGAGGCCCATCTGAGGTCCTTGATTGTCCTAGCCCTCAATGTTTGTGTTTTTTTAAATTTTAATTTTAATTTCTTATTTTTTATTTTTGTATTGTCCTGGTTGCTAATATTGCATTATTTCCTAGTCTCTTCTTCCATTGTATCCCCCTAGGTCTTTTTTTCATTTATTTAGGTTTTATTTTTTTTGCTGTTGTTGGTGTTCTATATCTTCTTTTCTTTTCCTTACTTGTTCCCCTCCCTTTTCTTTACCCAGCCCCTTTTTTCTTTTTTTCTTTTCTTTTTTCTCTTTTTTCTCTCTTTTCTCTTCTCCCTCATTTTTTTCTTATTTTAGTTTATCTTAATTATATAATAGGTGCTGCAGGGAACACCTCATATTTGCTGGGTTTCCTCATCCTCCATTGACTCATTTCTGTGTGAATTGATTTTGGCTACCTACACTATCCCCTTTCCCCCACACCTTGATATCCTCCATCATCTACTGTCTCTCCTATATTCCACCTCCCTTTCTTTGACACCAAATTGTCTAACTCTTAATTTCTAATACCTTTGTGTTTTTTTCTGTCTTTTATCCACTCTTGAAACTATTGCCTTTCTTTTTCTCTTTCCCTCTCTCAAGAAAACACTACCTTTTTAATTCATACCATATTCCTTCCATATTCAGTTGACTACCTCATTATAGGTACTCTCCTTACTGCTATAACTCTACACAACTTCCATGAAACTAATATCCATCCTCCCAGATCTCATATGGTTGCTCTGTTAACATTTATTACCAATACTACTTTACCCATTTTCCTTTCTTACACAATTGCCTTTTCCTGGCCCTAATACTTTCCTTCAAAGTGAACTCAGCCAGCAATAAGAAATTAGAATAAGAAGAACAAAGTGACAAAGAGAAGATATAACACTTATGCAAAAACCAGAGCTAATTATTCCCTAAGACTAAACAAAGAAGCTAAGGAATTGATTAAACCAGTAATCAGGAAAATATGGCTGAATCCAACAAACAAACTAAAAACTAGGAAGGGGAACAGAACTTCACACAATTCAGAAAGATCGAAATAATACAAAATAATATCTCTGACCACAGTGGAGTGAAGCTGGAAATATGCAAGGGCCAGAGGCCCAGATTTCACACCAAGATATGGAAATTAAACAGCACACTTTGAAAAGCAGTGGGTCAATTAACAGTGGTAAAGATCTCAGAACATATATCACAGACAAATTTAATGAAGTAAAGGAAGAGGTTAACAATATGAAGACAACACTTGCAGGGGAAATTGCAGACATATGCAAAAAGGTAACAGATATGACGGGAATGAACCACAGTTCAAGAAATCAAAAATACACTCACAGCAAATAGCATATTAGAAAGGCAGAGCAGAGAATTAGCGATGTGGAAGAGAGTACATCGGAAATCAAACAGATAGTAGAATTGATCGATAAAAAGATAGAAAAAATCCAGCTAGGACGTAGGGACATGAATGACAATGCAAAATGCACAAACATACATATTATAGGCATCTCAGAATGAAAAGAGAAGGGAAAGGGTTCAGAAGGGGTGTTGCAGGAAATAATGGCTGAAAACTTCCCAAATCTACTGAGAGACATGTACATATCCAAGAAAGACAATGCACCCCAAACATCATAAACCCCAAAAGGCCCACCCCAAGAAATAGACTTGTCAAATTATCCAACATTCAACACAAAGAGAAAATTCTAAAAGCAGCAAGAGAAAAGAAAACCATCACATACAAGGGAAGCTCCATAAGATTAAGTGCTGATTTCTCATCTGAAACCATAGAGGCAAGAAGGCAGTGGTATGATATAGTCAAGGTACTAAAAGAAAAAAATTTCCAACCAAGAATACTCTATCCAGCTAAACTAGCATTTAAAAATGATGGAAAGTTCAAAATATTCACAGATAAACAGAAACTGAAAGAGTATGCCAACAAGAAACCTCCCCTTCAAGAAATTCTAAAGGGAGTTCTGCAGGAAGAAAGGAAAAAACAGGACAGGCAGAGTTGGAGGAGAGTGTGAGAGCAACAAAAAAGACAAAAATAGAAGAAAAAACAAACAAAATATGACAAACCCAAGTCCAATCAAAATATGGCTAACATAAATAATTCCTTGAAAGTAATAATACTGAATGTCATCGGATTAAACTCACCTATCAAAAGATTCAGAATGGGACATTGGATAAGAAAATATGACTTATCTATATGCTGTCTACCAGAGACACATATTAGACACAGAGATTCATGGAGGCTGAAAGTGAATGGTTGGAAAACAATCTTACAAGCAAAAAATAACCAAAAAAAGGCAGGAGTAGCTATATTAATATCAGACAAAATAGACTTGAAATGCGAAACAATTATGAGAGACAAAGAAGGATATGACATATTAGTGAAAGGGACAATCTGTCAAGAAGAATGAACAATCATAAATATTTATGCTCCTAACAGGGTGCCTCTAAATATGTGAGGCAAACGCTGGAAAAACTAAGTGAAAGAATAGCTGCATCTACAATTATAGTGGGGGATTTTAATACACCACTATCAACTCTGGACAGAACATCTCAAAAGAGAATCACTAAAGAAAAAAATATTTGAACAGTATATTAGAGGAGCTGGATCTAATAGACATATATAGATCATTACACCCAAACACAGCAGGATATACATTTTTCTCAAGTGCACATGGATCATTCTCCAAGATAGACCATATGCTAGGCCACAAAGAAAGGCTGAATGAATTCAGAAAGATTGAAATAATACAAAATAATATCTCTGACCACAGTGCGGTGAAGCTGGAAATATGCAAGGGCCAGAGGCCCAGATTTCACACCAAGATATGGAAATTAAACAGCACACTTTTAGAAAAACAGTGGGCCAAAGAGGAAATCTCAAAAGAAATCAATGACTACCTTGAAACAAATGATAATGATAACACAACATACCAAAATTTATGGGATGCAGCAAAAGAAGTACCGAGAGGGAAATTTATAGCCATAAATTTATACATCAAAAAAGAAGAAAGAACAAAAATTGAAGAACTAACTGCACATTTGAAGGAATTAGAAAAAACAACAAAAAAGTAATCCCACAGGAAGAAGGAAGGAAATAACAAAGATAAGAGCAGAACTAAATGAAATAGAAAATAAGAAAGCACTTGAAAAGATAAACAAGACCAAGAGCTGGTTTTTTGAGATCAATAAAATTGACAAAACTTTAGTGAGACTAACAAAGAAAAAAAGAGAGAAGACGCAAATACACAAAATAAGAAATGAGAAAGGTGATATCACCACTGACCCCACAGAAATAAAGAACATCATAAGAGGATACTTTGAAAAACTATATTCCAACAGCAATGACAATTCAGAGGAAATGGACAAATTCCTAGAAACACATAATCAGCCTATATTGACAAAAGAAGAAATTAATGATCTCAACAAACCAATCACAAGTAAAGAGATAGAATCAGTCATTGAAAACCTCCCAACTAAGAAGAGCCCAGGGCCAAATGGCTTCACTGCTGAATTCTACAAAACATTCTGGAAAGAACTGACACCAATCCTGCTGAAACTCTTCCAAAAAATCGAAAGAGAAGGAACATTGCCTAACTCATTCTATGATGCCAACATTACCCTAGTACCAAAGGAAAACAAAGACACTACAAGAAAGGAAAACTACAGACCAATTTCTCTAATGAACCTAGACACAAAAATACTTATCAAAATACTTGCTAATCATATTCAACAACACATTAAATGAATTATACACCACGACCAAGTGGGATTCACTCCAGGTATGCAAGGATGGTTCAACATAAGAAAATCAATCAATGTAATACACCATATAAACAGACTGAAGGAAAAAAAAATCACATGATTATATGTATAGATACAAAAAAGCATTTGACAAAATACAGCACCCTTTCTTGATAAAAACCCTCCAAAAGATTGGAATACAAGGAAGTTTTTGGAACATGAGAAAGAGTATATATGAAAAACCCACAACCAACGTTTACAATGGAGAAATCCTAAAATCCTTCCCTCTAAAGTCAGGAACGGAGGGAGGGAGGGGCAAGGTGGTGGCTGAGTGTAATTACCTGATAATATCTCCTGCAAAGAAGTGACTGGGCAGCATTGGAAGCTCTTCAGGACCAGGCTGTTTCAGGATTTTTGCAGCTCAGGAGGTATCTGGACATCGATTTGGTGGGAAGGTAACAGAGAAAATACGTCTATAAAATATACACGGAGGTCCCAGCTGCATGTGGAAAGTTCCCTCCTTGGGTGGGCAGAGCCAAAGCATTGGCCGCTGCTGTGACATGGGGTGCTGCCATGGCGGTTTTTTTTTTTTTTTTTTTGGAGGCTCTGCAGTACTGGGGAATTCATAAGCCCTGAGTGGCCTATTGGGGGGTTAATAGGATAGGAGGCGCTTGCAGACCGATTTGGGGAGACAAACGGGAGTTTTATGACAAAGCGGGGGGAATTTTTGATTGTGGATACAAACAATAATGCTTCCGCCTAGAGCCACGCCCCCCCTAAACCCGGCAGCTGATCTACAGTGGACTTAAATTGATAGCAATAAAGAGATGCCACCAGGGTCTGGCAGGGTGGGAGACGTTTGGAAGCTAATTAGGGGAATATTTTGCAAAGCGTGGGAATTTTGGGGTTGGACTCTGTTATTAGCATTTCCGGCTGGAGCCCCTCCCCCGGACCTTGTTATTGATCTGAGTCATTAAATTGGCTGCAGCCTAGAGACGCCCCCAGGTGGTCGTTCCGGGGGATCACAGGGTGGGAGGGGTCCTGAAGTCAATTGGTGATATAGCCACAGAATAGACCCCAGTGAATGAGTGAATTGTGGGGTATAGAACATAGGATAGAGCTTGTGCATGTGACCTCACCCATAGGGCTGGCACCCAGCTGCGGGAATCCCTGAAGGCTGTGATGAACTGTGGGCTCCCAGGCTTCCTGTTAACCGGACTTGAGGTTGCCAGGTCTGAGTCCCCTGAACCCTGGTGGCCCACACCCCAGAGACTCACACCTCTTGGGTCCTCAATATCTCAGACTTTCCATCCCTGAATCCATCATGCCCTGAGGTCCATTTGAGGTCCTTGAATGTCCTAGCCTTTAACGTTTGCGCTTTTTCTTTTTTGTTTTGTTTTGTTTTGTTTTTTATTCTATTTTTATTTTTTATTTTATTTTTTTAATGTTCTGATTACTAACATTGCATTATCCCCTAGTCTTTTCTCCCAGCGTATCCCCCAAAGTCTTTTTTTTTTCCTCTCTCTCTCGTCCCCCATCTTCTTCTTATTCTATTTTATCTTAACTATACAATAGGTGCTGCAGGAAACACCTCACATTTGCTGGGTTTCCTCATCCTCCACTGCCTCATTTCTGTGTGAATAGATTTTGGCTATGTACACTATCCCCTTTCCCCTACATCTTGATATCCTCCATCATCTACTATTTCTCCTATATTCCACCTCCCTTTCTTTGATCCACAAAGTGTCTAACTCTTAATTTCTAATACCTTTGTTTTGTTTTCTGTCTGGTATCCACTCTTGAAACTATTACATTTCTTTTCTCTTTCCCTCTCTCAGAAAAACAATAGCTTTTTAGTTCATACCATATTCCTCCCATATTCAGTCATCTACCTCATTATAGGTACTCTACCTACGCTATAATTCTACACAATTTACATGAATCTAACCTCCATCCTCCCAGATTTCATATTGTTGCTTTGTTAACATATATCACCAATATTACTTTACACTTTTTCCTTGCTTACACAATTGCTTTTCCCCAGCACTAATACTTTCCTTTAAAGTGAACTTAAACAGCAATAAGAAATTAGAATAAGAAGAACAAAGTGACAAAGAGAAGATATAACATGCAAAAACAACAGCTAATTAATCTCCAAGACTAGACAAAGAAGCTAAGGAACTGATTAAACCTGTCAAGGAAAAAATGATGACAAGACAGCAACAAAAATCTACAAACCAAACCAGTAATCAGGAAAACATGGCTGAATCCAATCAACAAACTAAAAATCAGGAAGGGGAGCAGGACTTCGCACAAGCAATGAAAGATCTCAGAACATTTATCACTGACAAATTTGATGAAGTAAAGAAAGAGGTTAACAACATGAAGACAACACTTGGAGGGGAAATAGCAGGCATAAGCAAAAAGATAACAGATATGATGGAAATGAACACCACAATTCAAGAAATCAAAAATACACTTGCAGCAAATATCAGCAGACTAGAAGAGGCAGAACAGAGAATTAGTAATACGGAAGACAGTACATTGGAAATCAAACAGATAGTAGAAGTGGTCGATAAAAAGATAGAAAAAATCCAGCTAGGACTTAGGGACCTGAATGATAATGCAAAATGCTCAAACATACGTATTATACACTTTCCAGAAGGAGAAGAGAAGGGAAAGGGGTCAGAAGGAGTGTTGCAGGAAATAATGGCTGAAAACTTCCCAAATCTACTGAAAGAGACAGATGTACATATCCAAGAAGCACAGCACACTCCACTGGCCATAAACCCCAACAGGCCCACCCCAAGACATAGACTTGTCAAATTATCCAATGCTCAAGACAAAGAGAAAATTCTAAAAGCAGCAAGAGAAAAGAAAACCATCACATACAAGGGAAGCTCCATAAGATTAAGCACTGATTTCTCATCTGAAACCATGGAGGCAAGAAGGCAGTGGTAGGATATAGTCAAGGTACTAAAGGAAAAGAATTTCCAACCAAGAATACTCTATCCAGCTAAACTAGCATTCAAAAATGATGGAGAGTTCAAAATATTCACAGATAAACAGAAACTGAAAGAGTATGCCAACAAAAAACCTCCTCTTCAAGAAATTCTAAAGGGAGTTCTGCAGGAAGAAAGGAAAAAACAGGATAGGCAGAGTTGGAGGAGAGTGTGAGAGCAACAAAAAAGACAAAAATAGAAGGAAAAAATACAAACAAAATATGACAAACACAAATCCAATCAAAATATGGCTAACACAAATAATACCTTGAAAGTAATAACACTGAATATCAATGGATTAAACTCACATATCAAAAGATTGAAACTGGGACATTGGATAAGGAAATATGACCCATCTATATACTGTCTACAAGAGACACATCTTAGATCCAGAGACTCATGGAGGTTGAAAGTGAATGGCTGGAAAACAATCATACAAGCAAACAATAACCAAAAAAAGGCAGGAGTAGCTATATTAATATCAGACAAAATAGTCTATAATTATTTAATGCAAAACAATTGTGAGAGACAAAGAAGGATACTACATTTTAGTGAAAGGGAAAATCTGTCAAGAAGATCGAACAATCATAAATATTTATGCTCCTAACAAGGGTGCCTCTAAATATGTGAGGCAAACACTGGAAAAACTAAGTGAAACAATAGATGCATCTACAATTATAGTGGGGGATTTTAATACACCACTATCAACTCTGGACAGAACATCTCAAAAGAGTATCACTAAAGAAACAAAACATTTGAACAGTATATTAGAGGAGCTGGATCTAATAGACATATATAGATCATTACGCCCAAACACAGCAGGATATACATTTTTCTCAAGCGCACATGGATCATTCTCCAAGACAGACCATATGCTAGGCCACAAAGAAAGGCTTAATGAATTCAGAAAGATCGAAATCATACAAAACAATATCTCTGACCACAGTGGAGTGAAGCTGGAATTTTGCAAGGGCCAGAGGCCCAGATTTCACACCACAATTTGGAAATTAAACAGCACACTCTTAGAAAAACAGTGGGTCAAAGAGGAAATCTCAAAAGAAATCAATGACTACCTTGAAACAAATGATAATGATAACACAACATACCAAAATTTATGGAATGCAGCAAAAGAAGTACTGAGAGGGAAATTTATAGCCATAAATTCATATATCAAAAAAGAAGAAAGAGTAAAAATTGAAGAACTAACTGCACATTTGAAGGAATTAGAAAAACAACAACAAAGTAACCCAACAGGAGGAAGAAGGAAGGAAATAACAAAGATAAAAGCAGAACTAAATGAAATAGAAAATAAGAAAGCACTTGAAAAGTTAAACAAGACCAAGAGCTGTTTTTTTGAGAAGATCAACAAAATTGACCAATCTTTAGCGAGACTAACAAAGAAAAAAACAGAGAAGATGCAAATACACAAAATAAGAAATGAGAAAGGCGATATCACCACTGACTCCACAGAAATAAAGACTATCATAAGAGGATACTTTGAAAAACTATATTCCAACAAAAATGACAATCTAGAGGAAATGGACAAATTCCTAGAAACACATAAGCAGCCCATATTGATGAAAGAAGAAATTGATGATCTTAACAAACCAATCACAAGCAAAGAGATATAATCAGTCATTAAAAACCTCCCAACTGAGAAGAACCCAGGGCCAGACGGCATCGCAGCTGAATTCTACAAAACATTCCGGAAAGAAATGACACCAATCATGCTGAAACCATTCCAAAAAATCAAAACAGAAGGAACACTGCCAAACTCCTTCTATGATCCCAACATTACCCTAGTACCAAAGCCAAACAAAGACACCACAAGAAAGGAAAATTACAGACCAATTTCCCTAATGAATCTAGATGCAAAAATACTTAACAAAATACTTGCTAATCGAATTCAACAACACATTAAACGAATTATACACCATGACCAAGTGGGATTTATTCCAGATATGCAAGGATGGTTCAACATAAGACAATCAATCACTGTAATACACCATATAAACAAATTGAAGGAAAAAAATCACATGATTATATCTATAGATGCAGAAAAAGCATTTGACAAAATAGAGCACCCTTTCTTGATAAAAACACTCCAAAAGACTGGAATACAAGGAAATTTTTTGAACATGATAAAGAGTATATATGAAAAACCTACAGCCAACATTGTTTACAATGGAGAAATCCTAAAATCCTTCCCTCTAAACTCAGGAACAAGACAAGGATGCCCATTGTCTCCGCTCCTATTTAACATTGTCTTAGAAGTACTTGCTCGAGCACCGAGGCAAGAACTAGATATAAAAGGCATTCAGATTGGAAAGGAAGAAGTCAAAATTTAATTATTTGCAGATGACATGATCCTATACATAGAAAACCCTGAGAGGTCTACAACAAAGCTTCTAGAACTCATAAATGAGTTTAGTATAGTCGCAGGTTGTAAGATCAATGCGCAAAAATCAGTGGCATTTCTGTACACCAATAATGAGCAAGATCAGGAGGAAATCAAGAAACAAATACCATTCACAATAGTAAATAAAAAAATCAAATGCTTAGGAATAAATTTAACTAAAGAGGTAAAAAACTTATAAACCAAGAACTATACAAGTCTTTTCAAGGAAATCAAAGAAGACCTAACTAAATGGAAGAATATTCCTTGTTCATGGATAGGAAGACTGAATATTATTAAGATGTCTATCCTACCAAAACTGATCTACACATTCATTGCAATCCCAATAAAAATCAACACAGCCTTCTTTAAGGAACTAGAAAAACTAACGATGAAATTTATTGGGAAAGGAAAGAGGCCCTGAATAGCCAAAGACATATTGAAAAAGAAAAACAAAATTGGAGGAATGACACTCCTGACTTCAAAACATACTACAAAGCTACAGTAGTGAAAACAGCATGGTATTGGCATGAGGAGAAACACACAAACCAATGGAAATGAATTGAAAGTTCTGATATAGAATCTCATATATATAGCCATATAATATTCGATAAAGCCACCACACCCTCTCAAGTGGGAGAGAATGGCCTATTCAACAAATGGTGCCTGGAAAACTGGATATCCATATGTAGAAGAATGAAAGAGGATTACAATCTCACACCTTATACAATGATCAACTCCAGATGGATAAAAGACCTAAATATAAGAGCCAAGACCATAAAGATCTTGGAAAGCAGTGTAGGGAAACATCTACAATACCCTGTAATAGGAAATGGCTTCATGAATATCACACCAAAAGCACGAGCAAAAGAAGAAATAGATAAATGGGACTTCCTCAAAATTAAAGCCTTCTGCACCTCAAAGGAGTTTGTCAAGAAAGTAAAAAGGGAACCCACACAATGGGAGAAAATATTTGGCAACCATATATCTGATAAGAGACTTATAACTTGTATATAGAAAGAACTCCTATATCTTGAAAATAAAAAGATAAACAACCCATTTAAAAAATGGGAAAAAGATTTAAACAGACACTTCTCCAAAGAAGAAATACAAATGGCTAAAAAGCACATGAAAAAATGCTCCAAATCACTAGCTATCAGGGAAATGCAAATCAAAACTACAATGAGATACCATCTTACTCCCATAAGATTGGCAGCTATGAAAAAAAACAGAAGAATACAAATGCTGGAGAGGATGTGAAGAAAGGGGAACACTCATCCACTGCTGGTGGGAATGCAGAAGGATCCAACCATTCTGGAGGACACTTTGGCAGTTTCTCAAAAAACTAACCATAGATTTGCCATATGACCCAGCAATACCACTGCTGGGTATATACACAGCAGAACTGAAAACAAGGACACAAACTGATATATGTACACCAATGTTCATAGCAGCATTGTTCACTATTGCCAAAAGTTGGAATCAATCCAAATGCCCATCAACAGACGAGTGGATCAATAAAATGTGGTATATACACACAATGGAATACTACTCGGCTGTAAGAACAAATACACTACAAACACACGTGATAACATGGATGAATCTTGAGAACCTTATGTTGAGTGAAGCAACCCAGACATTGAAGGACAAATACTACATGACCTCAATGATATGAAATAAGCAACCTGCCTCAGAGAGCTAGAGACTGGAAAATAGGCTTACAAGAAATTGGGGGGTGGAGGAAGGATGTGAGCTGACGTCTGCAGGGGTGGAATCTATGATGAGTTGGTGGTAAGTATGAGTACAAAGGAGATATAAAATGGGGGCAAGGGGTTGCCTTTGGGTGGGGCTTTGCAGGATTGAGGGGGCCTGGGGGTGGGAGGATGGGTAATATTGCTCACAAATTGTGGGGAGGGAGGGGCAACATACGAACATAGGAGAGTGTCAGGTGTTGGTTGAGAGTAAAATGCTGAGAAAATCGTATCAAAATAATCACCGGACATTGTAAATCCTCACAGGGCCTACATGATGGAATAGAGGAGAGTATGGGCCATGATGTGAACCAATGTATATGAGGTGCAGAGGTGCCCAAAGATGTACTTACCAAATCCAATGGATGTGTCATGATGATGGGAACGAGTGTTGTTGGGGGGGCGGAGAGGGGGGGTGGGGGGGTGGGGTTGAATGGGACCTCACATATATATTTTTAATGTAATATTATTACAAAGTCAATAAAAAATAAAAAAATTAAAAAAAAAAAATAATTAGGAGGGTTACCTGTTTAGGATGCTCGGAGGGGATGGTCTGATGCGGGACGGACTCCTGGGGAATGTCTGAATGCTCATTTTGCCAGAGTGGGTTGTACCATTGGGTAGAGACCCAAGAAGTGAGAGTTGGGGTGGACCCACATCCTGGGGAGGACTAATGCCATCAAATAGAGAGAACTGTATCTCTCCATAGAAAGGGTGGCTCCCAGGGCATTAGGGCAGTTGAACAAGTCAGGCCCTGAACACTGTTGCAAGTATCTCTGGACGTGGCTCCTCAGGAAATGGAGATTGGCTGTCACTGTGGGCCCCAAGGGGAGGGGAAAATGGATGTTGAATGGATGGAACCAAGGTAAATGTGGGGGCAAGAGAGGAGTTTCGCGAGAGTACATGAGGATGAATATAAAACATTTAATATTACACCAAAAACACATAGGGGACGACAGACTAATAATGTAAACCATAATGTAAAACATAGGATAACCAAAAAATTTAGAAAACTGTATATCCTAAAGTATGGACCACATTAAGCACAGATGTCTCCTTGTTTGAAAGCTATTGTTTCGGAGTCTGTACATCAGTTTCAGTAAATATGATATGAATGAGTTAAAAGATTATCACTGTGGAAGGGAAAAGGTTTTATGGTGGATGAGTAGGAGTACTGTATATTGTATATACGAATTACTGTGATCTAAGGCTCTTGTGAAGAGAAGCTCAATAATTAGGAAAAAAGAAAAGAAAAAGATAGGATGTAGAAATTTTTCCACATCAATATGTACTCTAGATCTAACTTTTAAACTCATCGCTATATTCCATTTTAGTAGTAAGGGAACCTGCCATTATATTGGGATTCACTTTACAGGAAATTTTGGATCACAGAGTGGTTCAACAATGGTGGTGGAGGAATACTGGTATGGGATGTTATTGACAGGCTATATATGGTTGACAGGGAGTTATACAGGGCATATGTCCAGGGTGCATGGTAATGTTTAGATATACTCATAGTGGAAACAATTAAAAACAACAGCTGGGGGGATACTGGGTTCCTGGCCGGGGGGGGTGGGGGGGCTCTGTCATGGTCCCTAGGGGAGCAGCGGCAGTCCCCAGGTGCAATGGTAAGAACCAGGAAGGAATGAGGGTCCAACAGTGGGCTCCTGATACTAATGACTATGCTTGTGAGCCTATACGCCTGCAATAAGAACAAGGCCTAGAGCAGCATTGTGCCTGGGAGTTTCCTCCTGACAGCCTTCATGTTACTCAAAGGTGGCCAGTCTCGAAGCCAAACTCAGCATGTAGATGCAGTGCATTCCCCCCAGCATGGGACATGACACCCGGGGATGAGCCTCCCTGGCACCGAGGGATCACTACCAAATACCAGCTGAAGATGCAAGTAGAAAATGACCTTGAATTGAAGGTTCAATGCGGATCTGCAGAATATCCCTGTCTACATATAATAACATGACTTTAAAATGCTGTTTGACCTAATATAAGGGGGAAATGGAAAGGAGAAATGAGTTTATATGGCTACGAGTCTCCAAAAAGAGTCTTGAGGTTGTCAGAAGGATTGCCCTTATGCACACCTGAGCAAAGTCTCAAGACAGATAAAGTAGATACAACCCCAGGTATTCATTCTTTTGAGGGATAAAGAGACCCACAGGTTCTATGGTCATGGCAGATGGGGTTCACTGCCATGTCAGATGGCCCTTCTTTGGAGCTGTTGTTTCTGCATGATGGAACTGGACTCAGATGGGATCTCTTTTCACAAGCATTTCATGCTACTTTACTGGAATTGTAGTTGGTTTTGGGGTTTAAGATATATTTAGGGGATTTGAATCTCTGGACTGACAATATGATAGCCATGCCCTGAACCTCAACAGACTTGAATTCCTACACTCTGATTTATTGCACGTACCCCACTCAGCTAACATAGAGTTGAAGAATGTCAACCACCACACCATGGAGCCTAGAGTGCCTACAACTGAAAGCAGGAGGATTGCATCCAGTATCCATGTGGAATCTAAGCCCCCTCTTGACATAGATGTGCAATGGACACAACCAATCCAATGTTCACAGAGAAAATGTGGCATTGGTGTGGGAAGGGTGGCCATGGTGGCTGCTGGGTGCAGGGAATGGGAGGAAGAGATGAGGTGTGGAGGCATTTTCGGGACTTGGAGTTGTCCTTGGTGGTGCTTCACAGAAAACTATGGGACATTGTAGATGCCCCCAGGGCCCACTGGATGGAACGTTGGAGAGTGTGGGCTATGATGTGGACCATTGACTATGGGGTGCAGCGATGCCCAGAGATGAACTTACCAAGTGCAATGGATGTCTCATGATGATGAGAGAGAGTGTTGCTATGGGGGAGTGGGGGGTGGCGGCGGTGGGATTGAATGGGACTTCATATTTTTTTAATGTAATTTTTAAAAAAATGAATAAAAAATGAATAAAAAAATAAAGTCAGGAACAAGACAAGGATGCCCACTCTCTCCCCTTCTATTTAACATTGTCTTAGAAGTACTTGCTTGAGCACTGGGGCAAGAACCAGATATACAAGGCATTCAAACTGGAAAGAGAGAAGTCAAAATTTAATTATTTGCAAATGACATGATCCTATACGTAGAAAACCCTGAGTGGTCTACAACAAAGCTTCTAGAACTCATAAATGAGTTTAGTAAAGTCGCAAGTTATAAGATCAATGCGCAAAAATCAGTAGCATTTCTGTACACCAATAATGAGCAAGATCAGGAGGAAATCAAGAAACAAATACCATTCACAATAGTAAATAAAAATTCAAATATCTAGGAATAAATTTAGCTAAAGATGTAAAAAACTTATACACCGAGAACTATACAAGACTTTTCAAGGAAATCAGAGAAGACCTAAATAAATGGAGGAATATTCCCTGTTCATGGATAGGAAGACTAAATATTATTAAGATGTCTATCCTACCAAAACTGATCTACACAGTCAATGCAATCCCAATAAAAATCAACACAGCCTTCTTTAAGGAACTAGAAAAACTAACGATGAAATTTATTTGGAAAGGAAAGAGGCACTGAATAGCCAAAGACATATTGAAAAAGAAAAACGAAATTGGAGGAATCACACTACCGGACTTCAAAATATACTACAAAGCTACAGTAGTGAAAACAGCATGGTATTGGCTTAAGGAGAGACACACAGATGAATGGAATCAAATTGAAAGTTCTGATTTAGAACCTCATATATGTAGTCATATAATATTCGATAAAGACACCAAACCCTCTCAACTGGGGGAGAATGGCCTATTCAACAAATGGTGCCTGGAGAACTGGGTATCCATATGTAGAAGAATGAAAGAGGATTACCATCTCACACCTTATACAAAGATCAACTCCAGATGGATGAAAGACCTAAATATAACAAACAAGACCATAAAGACCTTGGAAAGCAGTGTAGGGAAACATCTACAAGATTTTGTAATAGGAAATGGCTTCATGAACATCACACCAAAAGCACGGGCAGCAAAAGAGCAAATAGATAAATGGGATTTCCTCAAAATTAAAGCCTTCTGCACCTCAAAGGAGTTTGTCAAGAAAGTAAAAAGGGAACCTACACAATGGGAGAAAATATTTGGCAACCATATATCCGATAAGGGACTTATAACTTGCATATATAAAGAACTCCTATACCTTGAAAATAAAAAGATAAACAACCCATTTAAAAAATGGGAAAAAGATTTAAACAGACACTTCTCCAAAGGAGAAATATAAATGGCTAAAAAGCACATGAAAAAATGCTCCAAATCGCTAGCTATCAGGGAAATGCAAATCAAAACTACAATGAGATACCATCTTACTCCCATAAGATTGGCAGCTATGAAAAAAACAGAAGAATACAAATACTGGAGAGGATATGAAGACATGGGAACACTCATCCACTGCTGGTGGGAATGCAGAAGGGCTCAACCATTCTGGAGAACAGTTTGGCAGTTTCTCAAAAAACTAACCATAGATTTGCCATACAACCCAGCAATACCACTGCCGGGTATATACCCAGCAGAACTGAAGGCAGGGACACAAACCGATATATGCACACCAATGTTCATAGCTGCAATGTTCACTATTGCCAAATGTTGGAATCGACCCAAATGCCCATCAACAGATGAATGGATCATTAAAGTGTGGTATATACATACAATGGAATACTAGTCAGCTTTAAGAATGAATACATTACAAACACACGTAATAAAATGGATGAATCTTGAGAACCTTATGTTGAGTGAAGCATTCCAGGCATTGAAGGACAAATACTACATGACCTCAATGATATGAAATAAGGAAACTGCCTCAGAGAGCTAGAGACTGGAAGATAGGCTTACAGGAAGTTGGGGGGTAGAGGAAGGATGTAAGCTTACATCTACATGGGTGAAATCTATGACAAGCTGGATGTAAGTATGTGTACAAGGAAGGGATAAAGTGGGGGCATAGGATTATCTTTGGGTGGGGCTTTGGGGGTTTGAGGCAGACTAGGGATGGGTGGATGGGTAATATTGCCCAAGAAATTTGGGGGAGGGTGTGGCAACAAATGAACATAGGAAATTGTTAGGTGTTGGTTGAGAGTATAATGTTGAGAAAACCTTTTCAAAATATAATTAGGAAAGTTACCTGTTTAAGATACTCAAGGGGGATAATCTGATGCAGGCCAGACTCCTAGGGAATATCTGAATGATCATTTTACCAGACTGGGTTATACCATTGGGTTGAGACCCATATAATGGGAGTGAAGGTAGACCCACAACCTGGGGAGGACTAATGCCATCAAATAGAGGGAACTGTATCTCTCAAGAGAAATGGTGGCTCTCAGGGCATTAGGGCAGTTGAGCAAGTGAAGAACTCAACACTTTTGCAAGTATCTCTGAACATGGCTCCTCAGGAAATGAAGATTGACTGTCACTGTGGGCCCCAAGAGGAGGGGGAAATTGATATTGAACAGATGGAACCAAAGTAAATGTGAGGGTAAAAGAAGTGTTTTACAAGAATATACAAGGATGGATATAAAACATGTAATATTACACCAAAAATATATAGGGGAGGACAGACTAATAATGTAAACCACAATGTAAAACATAGGATAACTAAAAAGTTTAGAAAACTGTGTAGCCTAAAGTATAAACCACAATGTAAACACAAATGTTACCTTGTTTGAGAGCTATTGTCTCAATATCTGTACATCAGTTTCAGTAAGTATGATATGAATAAGTTAAAAGATTATCGTTGTGGAAGGGAAAAGGTTTTATAATGTATATGTGGGAGTACTGTATATTGTATATATGAATTACTGTGATCTAAGGCTCTTGTGATGAGAACCTCAATAATTAGGGAAAAAAGAAAAGAAAAAGGATGTAGAATTTTTCCAAATCAATATGTATTCTATATCTAACCTTTAAACTCATCGCTATATTCCATTTTACTATTAAGGGAACCTGACATTATATTGGGCTTCACTTTTCAGGAAGTTTTGGATCACAGAGCGGTTCAACAATGGCAGCAGAGGAATACTGGTATGGGATGTTATTGACAGGGGACATATGGTTGACAGGGAGTTATACAGGGCATGTGTCCAGGGTGCATGGAAATGTTTGGATATACTCATAGTGGAAACAATTAAAAACAATAGCTAGGGGGATGCTGGGTTCCTGGCTGGGGAGGGGGCTCTGTCGTGGTCCCTAGGGGAGCAGCGGCAGTCCCCCAGGTGCAAAGGCAAGGACCAGGAAGGCATGAGAGTCCAACAGTGACCCCCTGATACTAATGACTACGCTTGTGAGCCTACACACCTGAAATAAGAAGGTCTAGAGCAGCACTGTGCCTAAGAGTTCCCTCCTGACAGTCTCCGTATTACTCAAATGTGGCCAGTCTCAAAGCCAAACTCAGCATGTAAATGCAATGCCTTCCCCCCAACGTGGGACATGACATCTGGGGATGAGCCTCCCTGGCACCGAGAGATCACTACCAAGTACCAGCTGATGATGTAACTAGAAAATGACCTTGAATTAAAGGTTCAACACGGACCAGCAGAATATCCCTGTCTACATATAATAACAGGAGTTAAAAATGCTGTTTGACCTAAAGTAAGGGGGAAATGGAAAGGACAAATGAGTTCATATGGCTATGAGTCTCTAAAAAAGATCTGGAGGTTGTCAGAAGGATTGCCCTTATGCACACCTGAGCAGAGTTTCAGAGACAGATAAAGTAGATACAACCTCAGGTATTCATTCTTTTGAGGGCTAAAGAGACCCACAGGTTCTATGGTCATGGCAGATGGAGTCCACTGCTATGTCAGTTGGCCCTTCTTTGGAGCTGGTGTTTCTGCGTGATGGAGCTGGACTCAGATGGGATCTCTTTTCACAAGCCTTTCATGCTACTTTACTGGAATTGTAGTTGGTGCTGGGGTTTAAGATATAACTAGGGGATTTGAATCTCTGGACTGACAATATGATAGCCAGGCCCTGAGCCTCAACAGACTTCAGCTCCTACACTCTGATTTATTGCACTTATCCCACTCAGCTAACATGGAGTTGAAGAATGTCAACCACCACACCATGGAGCCTAGAGTGACTACATCTGAAAACGGGAGGATTGCATCCACTATCCATGTGGAATCTAAGCCCCCTCTTGACATAGATGTGGAATGGACACAACCAAGCCAAGATCCACAGGAAGGAGGAATACAGTAAGAATTAGAGTGGACTTAATGATATTCTATTCATGAACTATTGTGGTTAATAATTGAGAAAATGTGGCATTGGTTTGGAAAAAGTGGCCATGGTGGCTGCTGGGTGTGGGGAATGGGAGGAAGAGATGAGATGTGGAGGCATTTTTGGGACTTGGAGTTGTCCTGGGTGGTGCTTCAGGGACAATTGCCAGACATTGTATGTCCTCCCATGGCCCACTGGATGGATCATGGGAGAGTGTGGGCTATGGTGTTGACCACAGGCCATGGGGTGCAGCAATGCCCAGAGATGTACTCACCAGATGCAGTGGATGTGTCATGATGATGGGGGAGAGTGTTACTGTGGTGGGAGTGGTGGGGTGGGGGTGGTGGGGGTGAATGGGGACCTCATATTTTTTTAATGTAATATTTTTTAAAAAATGGAAAAATAAAATTTAAAAAAATAATTACCTTTACTGTAAAATTGTGGAAGCGTGTAGAATGGATAGTAACACACAGTAACAGCTAGTTTATAAATGGGGTTGTGACTGAAAATGGTAGTCTAGTTATGTAAATCCCAATTGACAGAATGCTTGGGAATAATCAAGAACTGGATAGCACAGTAAACCAAAATGTAGGTGAGAATTGTGGTTGATGGTACAAATGCAAGAGTGTCCTTTGTGAGCTGCAACAAATATATATCACTACTGCAGAGTATTGGGAATTTCAGAAATATGGGAAACAATACAGCTGGAGTGACCTATGGACTATGGTTAGTAGTAATAATATAATATTCTTGCATCTTTGCAAAAGATGTACTATGTTGATACTGGGACACTATGGAAAAATTAAGCCAAATGTATGTTATGGACATGGCAATAATCAGATGATAATATTTTATCTGTATCAAATGACACACCATATTTTGGTGTGTTGATGGAGGGGTGTTGTTTGGGATTTCTGCACATGTACATAATTGTTTTATAAGTTTACAACTTCTGTTATAAAAAATATACTTAAAAAATAATAGGGTGGGTTGGGGAAAAAACACACCAAATGTAAGATAAGAACTATGATTAGTAGTAAGATTTTAACAATGTTCTTTCATAATTTGCAACAAATGTCTCATGACAAGACAAGGTGTTGGTGGAGGGTTGATATATGGGAACCCTGTATGACGTTGTGCATGTTTGCTTTGTAAGTTCACAACTTTTACTGTACACTTAATTGTTTATGTATATTCATATATAAATGATATAAAGGTAACAATAATTGGATTGGTTAAGGGAAAAATATTTAGCAGTAATATTTTAACAATGTTCTTTAATCATTAATTAAAAAGGTTTAACAACAATGCAAGTTATTGGTGGTAGGGTGAGTTATGAGAGTCCTGTATGATGTTATATGTTTGTTAGTTCACAACTGTTATTATACACTTATTGTTTATGTATGTTTATGAATGATATACTTCAATAAATTTTAAAAAAGTATAACAACAAAAGAAAAATAGATAAATGGGTCTTCATAAAAAACAATGCAAGTTATTGGTGGTAGGGTGAGATGATATATATGTTTGATGTTATGTTTGTTTTTTAAGTTGACAACTATTATACATTTATTGTTTATGCATGTTTATGTGAGTGATATATTTCAATAAAAAAAGTAAAAAAATGAATTCAGAGAAGTAACGATAGAGAACTTCCAAAACTTAGCAAAATAAGTGAATTTATATATCCAAGAAGCTTAGAGACCACCAAACAAGATAATATGAAGAAATTCACACTTCATAATATATTCCCCCACCCCACATGACTCTCATCTGTTTGCTCATTGTTTTTGTTTATTGTTGTCTTTTGCTCTTTGTTTGCATCCATTGTCAGCTTGTCGTTTGTTGTTGTCATTTTTGTTTTTGCTCTTCTACCTTTTTTCCCTCAATTTTTGCTCGTGGTCTGTTAGTTTTTTTCTTTATGAGGCATCAGGAACCGAACCTGGGACCTGTCGTTTGTGAGATGGACACTCAACTGTTTGAGTCACATCTGCTTCCATCTCATAATATATTGATTACACTATTGAATGTAAACTACTCAAAGAAAGTTCTGAAAGCTGCAAGAGAAAGGCAACATGTTATGTACAAGGGAGTCCCAATTAAATTTAGTGCTGATTGTCCTTCAGTCACTAGGGAGGCAAGAAGGCAGTGGGTCAAAACACTTAAAGTTCTAAAGGAAAACAACTGCTTGCCAAGAATTATAAATCCAGCAAGAATCTCTTTCAAAAATGAGGAAGAGATTAAAAATTCTCAGATAAACAAAAGCTGAAGGAGTTCATCACCAGTAGACCTGCCTTATGAGCAATGCTAAAGGGAGTTCCTCAGACTGAAAAGAAATGACTCTAGACAGTCATTCAAAGCAGCAAAAATAAATAAATACCTGTGGTACAGGTACTCATTTGGGTGATTATTAATGCCAGTGTTATCACATTGTATTGATTGTTATATAACTCCACTTCTTCCTTCCTACAGGTGCTAAAATGCAAATTCATAAAAAGTAATGATAAAGCTATGTTTTTGGACATGCAGTGTACAAAAATATAAGTGTAATAAGTACAAATGAAGGTGATGGGCAAGGGAGTATAGGAGAAGTATATGAGCATGTTATTGAACTTAAGTTGATATCAAACCAAATGTGATTGTTATATATTCATATAGTATATAAAACATCTACCTAGAAGATTAAAAAGGAAGTGCAGGATTTGAAGGATATACTAAACAAACTAAAGTTAATAGGCATATTTAGAATACTGCACCCAACAAAACAGAATACACATCCTTTTCAAGAGCCTGTGAATCATTATCCAGGATAGAACATAAATTGAGTCACAAAACAAGTCTCAATGAATTAAAAAAGATTTAAATCATGCATAACATAGTCTCTGCACATGGAGTGTAGCTAGAAATTAGTAACAGAAGTAGAAATGGAAAATTTACAAATATGTGATGATTAAACAACATACTCTTAATGGGTAAAAGAGAAAATGAGGGGAAGCAGATTTTGCTCAACTGATAGTGCCTGCCTACCACATGGGAGTCCAGGGTTCAAACCCAGGGCCTTTGATCCATATGATGAGCTGGCCCACACACAGTGCTTATGCATGCAAGTACCTTGCCATGCAGGGGATTCCCCCATGTAATGGAGCTCCATGCATAAAGAGTGCACCCTGTAAAGAGAGCTGTCCCTGCACACAAAGTGCAGCCTGGCCAGGAGTGGCACCACACACGGAGAGCTGATGCAGGAAGATGGCACAAGAAAAAGACACATTCCTTGTGCCACTGACAAGAATACAAGTGGACACAGAAGAACACACAATGAATGGACACAGAGAGCAGACAACTGGGGGTGAAGGGAAAAGGGAGAGAAATAAATAAATCTTAAAAAGAAAAAGAAAATGAGAAGTGAAATTAGGTAATACACTGAGGCAAATGAGAATAATACAATGTACCAAAACTCATGAGATGCAGCAAAGTCATTGCTGAGAAGAAATTTATACTCTATGTTCCTATATTAAAAAAGAATAAGCACTTCAAATCAGAGACCTAACCTCAAAACTGGAAGAACTTGTAAAAGAAGAGCAAACTAACCCCAAAGTGAGCAAAAGGAATGAAATTACAAAGATTACAGTGGAGATAAATGAAAGAGAAAAACAAAAAAAAGGGCATCAAAAAACCAGAGAAGTTGGTTCTTTTAAAAGATCAATAAACTTGACAAACCTTTAGCTAAATGACAAAGAACAAAAGAGAAAGAATACAAATGATGAAAATCACAAATGAAAAGGGGGCCATTACTATTGACAGTGCTGAAGTAGAAGAACTATACTAATATGAAGGCCTGTGTGTCAATAAATTAGATAACATAGATGAAATGGACAAATTCTTAGAAATGTACAAATTACTACATTGACTCAAGAAAAAGATATCTCAGCAAATCAAATATTAGCAAAGAAATTGAATCAGTAATCAAAAACCTGACAACAGAGGAAAGCCCTACCAAATGACTTCCCAGGGGAATTCTACCAAACATTCCAAGAAGACTTAACTCCAGTTCTTCTCAAACTCTTCTAAAAAATTGAACAACAGGAAACAATCCTTAACTCATTCTATGAGGCCAACATCACACTCCAAAGCTGGATAAAGATACCACAAGAAAAGAAAACTATAGTGGAGCAGATGAAGTTCAAGGTTCAATCACTGATACCTTCTACAAAAACAAACAAAAAACTAACTCTCATTGGGGAGCGAATGTACTCATGGTTCAGTGGTTCACTCACTAGTACCCCCTAAACCAATAAAAAAGAAAACAAAAAGAAAATAAATGAGAAAACTACAGATGAATATCTCTTATGAATACAGTACAAAAGTCCTCAAAAAGAAAAAAAAAAGAAAACAACAGACCTCATTCAACAGCAGAGGAAAAGAATTATAGGAGGAGGCAGGGCAAGATGGCATCTGAGTGAGTGCATCTTATAATCTCTCTGGCAAAGAAGAGGCTGAACAGGGTTGGAGTCCTGCTGGACCAGGCTGTTTCAGGTGCTTGCAGTGCAGGAGGTGTCTGGACATCTGTTTAGTGGGATGGTGACAGAGGAGATTCTTGCAAGAGGTAGAATTTTGGGTCTCTTTCAGGGAGGTTGGGTTTGTGGGTGGGACCCTTCCCCCTGGGACTGGCAGCTTGGTGGCAGTGATTTCTGAAGGCTTTGCTGTGCTGGGGGGGTCCTAAGCCCTGAGTAGGCTGTTTTGGTGGCTTACAGGGCAGGAGGTGTCTGGAAGTCGATTGGGTGAGACAGTGATGGAGGAGATTCTTGTGAGAATTTTGGGTTTCTGAAATGGAGGTCAGAGGTTCTGGGTGGAGCCCCTCTCCCTAAGGATGGCGGCCCCCCTCCCTGTGGCAATCCCTGGGATCTTTGTTGTGCTCTGGCAATCCCAAACCCTGAGCAGGCTGTTTCGGGGGCTTGCAGGGAAGGAGGTGTCTGGATGTCGATTTGATGAGACAGTGACAGTAGAGATTATTGTGAGAGGTGGAATTTTGAGTTTCTGACACTGAGGTCAGAGGTTGCAGGCAGGACCCTCCACCTAGGGCTGGTACCCAGCTGCAGGGATCCCTGAAGGCTGTCTTGTGCTGTGGTGCTCCCAGGCCCCCTGTTAACTGGACAGGTTTGTGTCCCCTAAACCCTGGTGGCCCATGCTCCAGAGACTCACACACCTTGAGTCTGCAATATCACAGACTTTCCATCCCTGAATCCACCATGCCCAGAGGACCATCTAAGGTCCTTGATTACCCTAGCCCTTGGCATTTGTGTGTGTTTTTTTCTCTCTCCTTGAGCTTGGAGGAGTGTACCAGCTGTCTTGGGGAGAGTCTAGGAAGAAAGGAGAGGTGAATCTGCCAAGAAAGCCCAATTTACCTAAACATTCTGGGATAGGAAACTTGGTCTGGGAGAAGGTGGAGTCAGAAAATCAATTAGACCTCTCCTAGCACACCTAAGGTGGAGGGACTGTAGGAGGTGCTATCCAAGCTTCCAGTAGCATATGTGGGGTTTCTGGTGAGGTGTAGGTGAACTCACCCTGGAAATAAAGAACCATAGTCTTCTGTGTTGAGTTGGTTCAACAAGGACCTACTTGAATCTCCTACCGGACCTCTCAGGCAGCTTTCCTGCTGCCCTGGGAGAGAGAGAAGTGAGAAAAGCAGAAAGGGGGAAGGTCAGATCCCCAAGTGTATTATTTAACTGCAAAGAGGATTCCTAGCTTAAAACGTTGGTTTTTTTTTTTAAATTTTTTATCTTGGTTGTTAATATTGCATTGTCTCCTGGTCTTTTCTCCCATTTTGTCCCCCAAGGTCCTTTTTCATTTATTTAGTATTTTTTTTATTTTTTTCTTGCTTGTTTCCCCCACACACACTTTTTCTTTGTCCCCTTTCTTCTCTTCTCTTTTTTTTCTTTTCTTTCTTTTTCTTCTTCTTTTCTTTTCTTTTCTTTATATAATAGGTGCTGGAGGGAGCACTTCACACTTCCTGTGTTTCCTCATCCTCCATTTCCTCTTTTCTGTGTGTACTGATTTTGGCCACCTACGCTATCCCCTTTCCCCCACATCTTGCCATCCTCCATCATCTACTGTTTCTCTTACATTCCACCTCCCTTTCTTTGGCCCCCAAATTGTCTGACTTTTTATTTCTAATACCTTTGTTCTGTTTTCTGTCTTTTATCCACTCTTGATATTATTGTCTTTCTTTTCTCTTTCCCTCTCACATGAAAATGCTGGCTTTTTAATTCATACTATATTCCTCCCATATTCAGTTGACTGTCTCATTATAGGTACTCTACTTACTGCTAGAACTCTACACAACTTACATGAGTCTAATATCCATTCTCCCAGATCTCACATTGTTGCTGTGTTAACATTTATTACAAATACTACTTTATACATTTTCTTTTCGTACTCATTTTCCTAATATTTTCCTTCAAGTGAACTTAGCCAGCAACAAGGAAATAGAGTAAGAACAAAGGGACAAAGAGAATACATAACACTTACACATGAACAAAAACTAATTAATCCCCATGACTAGACAAAGAAGCTAAGAAACTGATTAAACCCATCAAGATAAAATGATGACCAGACAGCAACAAAAAACTACAAACCAAACCAATAATCAGGAAAACATGGCTGAATCCAATGAACAAAATAAAAACCAGGAAGGGGAGCAGACATCAGACAAGTAATTAAAGATCTCAAAACATATATTAGAGACCAACTTAATGAAGTAAAGGAAGAGATTAAAAATATGAAGAAAACACTTGGAAAGGAACTTGTAGACATATGCAAAAAGATAACAGATATGATGGGGATGAACACCACAGTTCAAGAAATCAAAAATACACTCTCACCAAATAGCAGCAGATTAGAAGAGGCAGATGAGAGAATTAGTGACATGGAAGACAGTACATCAGAAATCAAACAGATAGTAGAACTGATTGATTAAAAGATAGAAAAACTCCAGCTAGGACTTAGGGACCTGAATGACAAGGCAAAACACACAAACCTACGTATTATAGGCCTCCCAGAAGGAGAAAAGAAGGGAAAGGGGACAGAAGGTGTGTTGCAGGAAATAATGGCTAAAAACTTCCCAAATCTACTGAGAAAGATGGATGTACATGTCCAGGAAGCACAATGCAACCCAAACACCATAAATCCCAACAGGCCCACCCTTATATAAGACATATACTTATCTAATTACTCAATGCTCAAGACAAACACCATAAATCCCAACAGGCCCACCCTTATATAAGACATATACTTATCTAATTACTCAATGCTCAAGACAAAGAGAAAATTCTAAAAGCAGCAAAAGTAAAGAGACCATCACATATGAGGGAGGCTCCATAAGATTAAGTGCTGATTTCTCATCTGAAACCATGGAGGTAAGAAGGCAGTGATTTGATATAGTCAAGGTACTAAAAGAAAAAAATTTCCAACCAAGAATACTCTACCCAACTAAGCTAGCATTCAAAACTGATGGAGAGTTCAAAATATGCACAGATAAACAGAACTTAAAAGAGTATGCCAACAAGAATTCTGTCCTTCAAGAAATACTAAAGGGAGTTTGGCAGGAGGAAAGAAAAAACAGGAGAGGCAGAGTTGGAGGAGAGTGTAAGAGCAACAAAAAAGACAAAAAGAAAAGGAAAAAACAAACAAAATATGACAAACACAAGTCCAAACAAAATATGGCTAACATAAATAATTCCTTGAAAGTAATAACACTGAATGTCAATGAATTAAACTCACCTGTCAAAAGATTCAGACTGGAAGATTGGATAAGGAAATATGACCCATCTCTATGCTGTCTACCAGAAACACATCTTAGACACAGGGATTCATGGAGGTTGAAAGTGAAAGGCTGGAAAGCAACCTTCAAAGCAAACAATAACCAAAAAAGGCAGGAGTAGCTACATTTTAATATCAGAAAAAATAGATTTTACATGTGAAACAATTGTGAGAGACAAAGAGGGATAGTACATGTTAGTTAAAGGGATAATCTTTCAAGAAGAATGAACAATCATAAATATTTATGCTCCTAACAAGGGCGCCTTTAAATACGTGAGGCAAAGATTGGAAAAACTAAGTGAAAGAATAGATGCCTCTACAATGATAGTGGGGGACTTTAATATAACACTATCAGCTTTGGACAGACCATCTCAAAAGAGATTCAATAAAGACAAAAACTTTGAACAGTATATTAGAGGAGCTGGATCTAATAGACATATACAGATCACTACACCCGAATACAGCAGGATATACATTTTTCTCAAGTGCACATGGATCATTCTCCAGATAGACCATGTGCTAGGCCACAAAGAAAGGCTCAATGAATTCAGAAAGATCAAAAGCATACAAAATAATATAGTGGAGTGGAACTAGAAATCTGCAAGGGTCAGAGGGCCAGATTTCACACTGAAATATGGAAATTAAACAGCACACTCTTAGAAAAACAGTGGGTCAAAGAGGAAATCTCAAAAGAAATTAATAACTACCTTGAAACTAATGAAAATGGTAACACAACATACCAAAACTTATGGGATGCAGCAAAAGCAGTACTGAGAGGGAAATTTATAGCCATAAATTCATACATAAAAAAGAAGAAAGAGCAAAATTGAAGAACTAATGGTACATTTGGAGGAATTCGTAAAAAAATGACAAAGTACCCCCACAGGAAGAAGAAAGAAAGAAATAACAAAGATAAGAGCAGAACTAAATGAAATAGAAAATAAGAAAGTACTTAAAAAGATAAACAAAACCAAAAGATGGTTCTTTGAGAAGATCAATAAAATTGACAAACCCTTAGCTAGACTAACAAAGAAAAAAAGAGAGAAGATGCAAATAAAAATATAAGAAATGAGAAAGGAGATATTACCACTGACCCCACAGAAATAAAGAACATCATAAGAGAATACTTTGAAAAACTATATTCCAACAAAAAATGACAGTTCAGAGGAAATGGACAAATTCCTAGAAACACATAAGCAGCCCATATTGATGAAAGAAGAAATTGATGATCTCAACAAACCAACCACAAGTAAAGAGATAGAATCAGTTATTAAAAACCTCCCAACTAAGAAGAGCCCAAGGCCAGACGACATCACAGTTGAATTCTACAAAACATCCCGGAAAGAATTAACACCAATCCTGCTCAAATGCTTCCAAAAAATGGAAACAGAAGGAACATTACCTAACTCATTCTATGATGCCAACATTACCCTAGTACCAAAGCCAAACAAGACACCACAAGAATGGAAAATTACAGACAAATTTCTCTAATGAACCTAGATGCAAAAATCCTCAACAAAATACTTGCTAACCATATTCAACAACACATTAAATGAATTATACTTCATGACCAAATGGGATTCATTCCTGGTATGCAAGGATTGTTCAACATAAGAAAATCAATCAATATAATACACCATATAAAGAGATTGAAGGAAAAAAACACATGATTATTTCTGTAGATGCAGAAAAAGCATTTGACAAAATACAGCTTGCTTTCTTGATAAAAACACTGCAAAAGATTGGAATACAAGGAAATTTTTTGAACATGAGAAATAGTATATATGAAAAACCCACAGCCAACATCATTTACAATGGTGAAATACTAAAATCCTTCCCTCTAAGATCAGGAACAAAACAAGGATGCCCACTATCACCTCTTCTATTTAACATGGTCTTAGAAGTACTTGCTCAAGCACTGAGACAAGAATGAGATATAAAAGGCATTCGAATTAGAAAGGAAGAAGTCAAAATTTAATTATTTGCAGATGACATGATCCTATACATAGAAAACCCTGAGGGGTCTACAGCAAAGCTTCTAGAACTCATAAATGAGTTTAGTAAAGTCGCAGGTTATAAGATCAATGCACAAAAATCAGTAACATTTCTGTACACCAATAGTGAGCAAGCTCAGTAGGAAATCAAGAAACAAATACCATTTACAATAGTCAATAAAAAATCAAATACCTAGGAATAAATTTAACTGAAACTGTAAAAGATTTTACACCGAGAACTATACAACACTGTTCAAGGTAATCAAAGAAGACCTAAATAAATGGAAGAATATTCTCTGTTCATTGATAGGAAGACTAAATATTATTAAGTTGTCTATCCTACCAAAACTGATCTACACATTCAATGAAATCCCAATAAAAATCAACACAGCATTCTTTAAGAAATGAGAAAAACTAGCTATGAAATTTATTCAGAAAGGAAAGAGGCCCCAAATAGCCAAAGACATATTGAAAAAGAAAAACAAAATTGGATGAATCACACTACCTGACTTCAAAACATACTACAAAGCTACAGTAGTGAAAACAGCCTGGTATTGGCATAAGGAGAGACACACAGACCAATGGAACTGAATTGAGAGTTCTGATATAGATCCTCATATATTCAGTCATATAATATTTGATAAAGCCACCAATCCCTCTCAACTGGGAGAGATGGGCCTATTCAAGAAATGGTGCCTGGAGAACTGGATATCCATATGTAAAAGAATGAAAGAGGATTACCATCTCACACCTTATACAAAAATCAACTCAAGAAGGATCAAAGACCTAAATATAAGAGCCAAGACCATAAAGACTTTGGAAAGCAGTGTAGGAAAGCATATACAAGATCTTGTAATAGGAAATGGCTTCATGAAATTCACACCAAAAGCACGAGCAGCAAAAGACCAAATAGATAAATGGAACTTCCTAAAAATTAAAGTCTTCTGCACCTCAAAGGAGTTTGTTAAGAAAGTGAAGAGAGAGCCTACACAATGGGAGAAAATACTTGCTAATCATATATCTGATAGGAGAGTTATAACGTGCATATAGAAAGAACTCCTCTATCTCAAAAATAAAAAGACAAACAACCCATTTGAAAAATGGGAAAAAGATTTAAACAGATACTTCTCCAAAGAAGAAATACACATGGCTAAAAAGCACATAAAAAATGCTCCAAATCTCTAGCTATCAGGGAAATGAAAATCAAAACTACAATGACATACCATCTTACTCCCATAAGATTGGCAGCTATGAAAAAAACAGAAGAATACAAATGCTGGAGAGGATGTGTAGGAATGGGAACGCTCATCCACTGCTGGTGGGAATGCAGAAGGATCCAACCATTTTGGAGAACAGTTTGGAGGTTTCTCAAAAAACTAGCCATATGACCTGACATATGATTTGCCATATGACCCGACAATTCCACTGCTGGGTATATACCCAGTAGAACTGAAAACAAGGACAGAAACTGATATATGCACACCAATGTTCATAGCAGCATTGTTCACTATTGCCAAAAGTTGGCATCAACACAAATGCCCATCAACAGATGAATGGATAAATAAAATGTGGTATATACAGACAATGGAATACTACTCAGCTTTAAGAATGAATACAGTACAAACACACGTGATAACATGGATGAATCTTGAGAACCGTATGTTGAGTGAAGCAACCCAGGCATTGAAGGACAAATACTACATGACCTCAATGATATGAAATAAATAAACCAATCTGCCTCAGAGAACTAGAGACTGGATGATAGGCTTAAAGGGAATGGTGGGGCAGAGGAAAGATGTAAGCTGACACCTACTTAGGTGAAATCTATGATAACCTGGAGGTAACTATTTGTACAGGGAAGGGATAAAATGGGGGTATAGGGTTACTTTTGGGTGGGGTTTTGCGGGCTTGAGGGGGGCTACGGATAGGAGGATGGGTAATATTGCCCAAGAAATTGGGGGGAGGGTGGGGCAACATATGAACATAGGAGATTGCCAGGTATTTGGTTGAGAGTATAATGCTGAGAAAACTTTTTCAAAAAGATAATAAGGAAGGTTACCTGTTTAAGATACTTAAAGGGGATAATCTGACACAGGACAGGCTCCTAGGGAATGTGAGAATGCTTATTTTGATATAGTGGGTTATATCATTGGATAGAGACCCATATAATGAGAGTGAACCGATGCTCTCAAATAGAGGGAATTGTATCTCTCAAGAGAAATGGTGGCTCCCAGTGCATTAGGGCAGTTGACCATGTCAAGCCCTCAACACTGTTGCAAGTATCTCTGAACATGGCCCTTCAAGCAATGAAGATTGCCTGTCACTGTGGGCCCTAAGTGGAGGGGGAAAGAGATATTGAATAGATGGAACCAATGGAACTGTGTGGGCAATAGAAGTGTTCCACAAGAGTACAGAAGGATGAATATAAGACATGTAAAATTTCACCAAAAATATATAGGGGCTGATAGGCTAAAATGTAAATCATAATGTAAAACATAAGATAACCAAAAACTTAGAAAATTGTGTAGTCTAAAATATAAACCACAATGTAAACCGAAATGTTACCTTCTTTGAAAGCTATTGCCTCAATATCTGTACATCAGTTTCAGTAAATATAGTATGCATATGTAAAAAGATTATTACTGTGGAAGGGAAAAGGGTTTATGTTGGATATGTGGTAGTACTGTATATTGTATATATGAATTACTGGGATCTAAAACTTTTGTGAAGATAAGCTTAATAATTAGAAAAAAGAAAAGTAAAAGATAGGACTTAGAGACTGAGGAAAAGACGGAATTATTTGCCTTCCCAATTTGCATACAGTGCAACACTTATTGCAGTGATGGAAGGCAAAATATCAAAAACAAAGCTTTTGCATTTTTAAATTTTTTGATACCCCAATTTATTTTTACCTTAATTTTTCTAAATTATTATGTATTCTATATCTAACCTTTAAACTCATCACTATATTCCATTTTACTATTAATGGAATCTGGCAATTTATTGGGCTTCACTTTCCAGGAAGTTTTGGATCACAGAGAGGTTCAACAATGGCAGGGGAGGAATACTGGTGTGGGATGTTATTGACAGGGGACACATGGTTGACAGAGTTCTACAGGGCATATATCCAGGGTACATAAAAATGTTGGGATATTTTCATAGTGGATACAATTAATAACAACTGAGGGAGTGTTGAGTTCCTAGCAAGGGGAGCTCTATCACATTCCCTAAAGGAACAGCAACAATCCCCCAAGAGCAATGGCAAAGATCAAAAAAAATGAAGGGCCAACAATGAGCCCTTGATACTAATGACTATGCTTGTGAGCCTGTGCACCTGAAATAAGAATAAGGCCTAGAGCTGCAGGGTGCCTAAGAATTATCTCCTGAGAGCCTCTGTGTTGCTCAAATATGGCCAGTCTCGAAGCCAAACTCAACGTTTAAATGCATTGCCTTCCCCCCAGCATGGGACATGACTCCCAGGGATGAGCCTCCCTGGCACCGAGGGATTACTACCAAGTAGCAGTTGATGATGTAACTAGAAAATGACCTTGAATAAAAGGGTCAACTCAGACCAGCAGAATATTTCAATCTACATATAATACCAGGAGTTAAAAATGCTTTTTGACCTGATTAAAAGGGGAAATGGAAAGGACAAATGAGTTTATATGGCTATGAGTCTCCAAAAAAGCCAGGAGGTTATCAGAGGGTTTGCTCTTATGCACACCTCCGCAGAGTCCCAGAGACAGATAAAGTAGATACAACCCCAGGTATTTGGTTCTTCTGAGGGCTACAGAGACCCACAGGTTCTATCGTCATGGCAGATGGAGTTCAGTGCCATGTCAGTTGGCCCTACTTTGGAGTTTGTGTTTCTGTGTGATGGAGCTGGACTCAGATGTGATCATTGTCCACAAGCCTTTCCTGTTACTTTTATTGGAACTGTAGTTGGTGCTGGGGTTTAATGTATACCCAGGGGACCTGAATCTCTGGACTGACCATGTGATAGCCAGGCCCTGAACTTCAACAGACTTCAGCTCCTACACTCTGGTTTATTGGACTTACCCCACTCAGTTAACATGGAGTTGAAGAAGGTCAATCACCACACCATTGAGCCAAGCGTGCCTACAACTGAAAGCAGGAGGATTGCATCCAGCATCCATGTGGAATCTAAGCCCCCTCTTAATATAGATGTGGCATGGACACAACCATTTCCACATCCACAGGATGGAGGAATAGAGTATGGATTAGAGTGGACTTACTGATATTCTATTCATGAACTATTGTGATTAGTAATCGAAGAAAATGTGGCATTGGTATGGAGAACGTGGTCATGGTTGCTGCTGGGGGTAGGAAGTGGGAGGAAGAGATGAGATATGGGGGCATTTTTGGGACTTGGAGTTGTCCTGGGTGGTACTGCAGGGACAGTTACCAGACATTGTATGTCCTCCCATGGCGCACTAGGTGGAATGTGGGAGAGTGTGGGCTATGATGTGGACCTTTGACCATGAGGTGCAGTGGTGCTCAGAGATGTATTCACCAAAAGCAGTAATGTCTCATGATGAAGGAGGAGATTGTTGTTATGGGGGGAGGAGTAGAGTGGGGGGTGGGAGGTATATGGGGACCTCATATTTTTTTAATGTAATATTAAAAAAATGAATAAAGACAAAAAAAACTTTGAAAAATGCAGAGCACATAGTAAGGGCTATTTAAGTGCATGCTTTATAAATAAAGTGATTTTTAAAACCCTGAAAAAAAAAGAATTATAGTCCATGATTTAGTGGGGTTTATCCCTGATACAAGAAGTATGGTTCAACATAAGAAAGTCAAGTAATGGAATACACCACATTACCAGAAGGAAGTGGAAAAAAACTCATAGTCCATCAATTGATGGAAAAAGGCATTTGATAAAATACAGCACCCTTTCTTGATAAAGGGCACAGAAGCTAAAAACATGCTTATAGAACTAGGAATAGAAGGAACTTGCTCAACATGATAAAGTATTATATGAAAAGCCCATGGCCAACAACCTAATTAAGTGTGAACATGTGAATACTTTCCCTGTATGGTCAGGAACAAGAGAAGGATGCAAACTGTCACCACTCTCATTCAGCAGATACTAGAAGGCAAGAAAAAGAAATAAAGAGCATCCAAATTGGAAATGAAGAAGTAAAATGTTTCCTGTTTGCAGCTACTATGTTCATATATACAGAAAATCCTGAAAAATCTACATCACCCTCTTAGATCTAATCAATGAATTTGACAAAGTGGCCAGGTACAAGATCGACACTCTAAAATCAGTAGTGTTTCTATACATAATCAATGAACAATCATAAGAACTCAAGAAAAAAATTCCATTCACAATAGCAACTAAAAGAAACAAGATAGATGTCTCTCCATAATGTAAGTGGGCCTCCTACTATCAGTTGAAACCCTGAAGAGTAAAAGGTGCAGTTTCCTGGGGAAGAACAAATTCTGTGCCAAGACTGCTAATTGAATTCCTGATGATTTTCCAGGCCAGCCTTCTCTATGCATTTTGGCCTTGCCAGTTGCCACATTCATATGAGCCAATACCTTACAATAAATCTTATACACACCACACACACACATGAATATCTATCTATCTATCTATCTATCTATCTATCTATCTATCTATCTATCTATCTATGTCTGTCTTTCTGTCTACCTACCTATCTATAAACATAGAGATATATGTGTGTGTGTACATATATACATTCACTTATATATTTATATATATATATATGTTCTGTTCTGTGGAAACCCCTGACTGAAACAAGAATCTTCATGTAGGCCTACTAATGTAACTGGTGATTATTTCATCAATATGGTGATCACCCATCTTGAAGAATGAGTGAGCAAAAGCATATGGTAAGGGGGTCATGGAGGAAAAGTGCTGGTTACTCTTCTTTCACATAACTAGAAATTATTTAAATTTGAAATATCACTAAGTCACCACATAATATTATTTGGAAATATGGATACAGATAGCAGAAAAATGTGAAAAAAAAACTTGAACATGACAAACTCGAATAACGGGTAAAAGAGTTTGGTCTAGGACACTCCTGTTTTTCAGTAGAAGCCTTCTAAAATATGAGTTTTACAAGATGTCCATGTATTACTTCTAAATGTGATCATTATTTAATGCCACATAGTGTATGATCCCCTTTCTGTGACATTACAGAAAAGGAAACTATAGAAACAGCAGACAGATCAGTGGTTGGCAGAGCTGTGGCGGGGTGGGGGGATGGATAGGGTTAATAAGGGTTGCAACTGTAGGGCATTTAATGGTAAATATCTGCCACTAAGCATTTTCAAAAACATAGAATTTTACAGCACAGAGGGTGAATCTAAATGAAGGCAAAATTAAAAATTCATTTTGGAAACCAGTGATATTAGGATGGAAGGCAGATCATGACAAAAACCTCTAGATCTATGACAAATGTCTGAACAGTCACTGCAGGTGATGGGGTCAGTGAGTGAAATCTGTACATTTAAAAGGAGCTGTACTAAACCATTGAATTCTAGTAGATCATTATTTCCCACAAGTGGTTTGGAGAACAATTCTAAATCAATTTCTTCAACATATTTACATACTTCAGTTGAACATTAAAAAGATGGCAGATGGGTGGAGCCAGGTTTCTTGCTGTTGGAGTAGAAAGTTCCAGAAAAGCAACTAGAAAAGGCTAAAATATCCATATAATAATACATTAGAGTTGGATATATCAATATGAACCCATGTTTAGCATAATGTATATCCAGAAGGTTCCATACAGAATCACTGTTTGCATATACACAATTTAGTATCCAATCACTCATTTTCTTGCACCTTAAGAGAAACAAGGTTACCTGAGTAGCAAAGAGCACAGTTAGCCACCTGATCTAGGTTTTTTTTTGGTTTTTAGGTTTTTAAAAAGTATTTATTTTCCCCTTTCTCCTCCTCCTGCACTGCTTCTTTTGCTGTCTGTGTTGTCTTCTCTTCTCATTTTCTCTCCTCTAGGATTTACCAGGATTCAATCCTGGAGGCCTCTAATGGGGAGAGAGGTTCCCTGTCAATTGTGGCACCTCAGTTCCTGCCCTCTGCTGCACTTCTCCATGACTCTCCCCTTGTCTCTTTTGATGTATCATCAACTTGCTGCATGACTCACTTGCACAGGGCACTATCTCACCATGTGGTCCCTCATGCAGGCATTCATGTGGGCACTGGCTCACCATGTGGGCACTCGCTCAGGCATGGGCTTGCCATGCAGGCATGCTTTCTCTTCTTTTTCATCAGGAGTCCCCAGGGATCGAACCCAGGTCCTCCCATATAGTAGGTGGAAGCTCTATCACTTGAGCCACATCCTTCCTCCAGTGAAAGGATCCGGGGATCCTTGGAGAAATGGCTGATTCTAGGACTGGGGAAGGAAATATACAAAGTGACCCTGCATAATCTCATAGTTCCAGAAAGAAAGAAAGATGGTACTAGTACAAAAAAGAAAAAATCCTTGTGTTGGTGTTAGGTAAGTAGAACATGGAAATGAACTGAAAAATTACTCCCAATGGCCAAAGAAGGAGGGATGTGAGAAAAAAATAGAAATAATATTGTAAAATTTAAAACCAAATTATAAAATTAATAGCCATAAGTCATATTGTAGCAGTGTGATATAGTTGTGAATTCCAAAATAGATATTGAATTCTATTGTAATCTGGCCTATTACTGGGCATGACTGATTTATGATTAAGGCTTTAACTGGGCCATGTCATTAGGGTGTTGAGCCCCCACTCCTTGGTGTGTGGGGACTCACAGATAAAAGACAGGGCAGAGGACAATGTTGGGGCTTTTGATGCAAGGGTTTTTGATGTTGAAGTTTGATGGCTGGAGCCTTAAGCTGGAGCCCCAAGAAGTAAGCTCACAGAGGAAAGAGAAGCCAGCACCAGGAAGAGAGGAACCCTGAGCCTAGGAAACAGCAAGCCCTGGGAAGAAAGGACCCTTAACCTAGAAAGAAGCAAGACCCTGGAAGGGAAGAACTCAGGAAGCCTAAACCCTCTCAGCTTTCAGCAGCCATCTTGCTCTAACACATGAAAATAGACCTTGGCGAAGGATGTAACTTGTGCTTTATGGCCTGGTATCTGTAAGCTCTTACCTCAAATAAATACCCTTTATAAAAACCAACCAATTTTTGGCATTTTGCATCAGCACCCCTTTGGCTAATACCCATACCAACATAAATTAGTAAAAGTGGTTTATTAGGGCAAATATCTAGGAAATTTTAAAGGGAGAGGAAACTAGACAGCCCAGGGAAAATCTTCAGATTGTAATGTAGATCTGACTCTCTTTCAAACTATTATGGTCACAGCCTGCTGACCACTTTGAGAGTCCTCTTCAAACATCAATATAATTGTACTGTTAAGGCAAAAAGGTCTTGGTTATATCAATTTGATCTTATTTTTCCCCATATACATTTTGTCCTTACCACATTTCTCTAATTTATATTTCAGTGTGTTCTACAGCTGTGTGTCTATATGTGGTGAAACAACTTGACTTCTAATCTCAGCTACAGAGCTCTGAATTTAACTGTGTGCACATTCTCACAACTTTCATTTCTTTACCATGTAGAAGCTGAATTTTAATACAACAAATTCAGCACCTTAATTTGAATAAAATTTGAAAATTGTAGGCCAAAATATATTGGCCTTAATTAATTTTAATGTAATACAAAGAACATTGTGATCATTAGTGTGCAAATAATTTCATTTAAACTGTGTCAAAGGGGAGTGTCCAATAGAGAATCTTTGAGATTCATTCTTCATGTACTTTATCTCTCCATCCTAAAATAGACCTAATAAAACCAATACTATGCCTTCTCATATATAACAAAACTGAGTTATTGCATAGTTTCCAGGGAAAGATCGTATTAGGAGCTGACACACAGCAACACAGACACTGAATAGAGCTAGTGTATGATGTGTTTGCAGGCATGAAGCCAAGAGTCAGGGGTGGGAATCTAGACCCTGCAGGGGATGTGGTGATGGAGGTCTACCTGGGCAGGCCTTGAGGACCTTGAATGCCCCACAGAGAATCTGACTCATTCTGGGGGCGCTCATTTCAACCAGGTCCTGCCTTCACTTTCAGTTTCAGTAGGACAGAATAAACTCAGTCAACCTTCTTCTTTGTCTTCAAGGCACCCCTGCTGTGCAGAGAAAAAACAGCCTTGTTTGTCCTAAAACACTTGAGGAGGGTTACACTATCCTCAGCCAGATTGACCCTTGCTTTAGAAAACTTGAGTAGCAGCTACGACCCTTGCATGAAAAGAATTTGTAATGTTCAAAACTTCTTACCAAATGGTGAGGGGGAGGCAGTGTGGAAGATCCAAGAGACCAAGGATCTCAGGCTATTTACCCCATTTAGGTTCCCACCAGAGGCCCAGGGTTTCCCAGATGCTCAGATGACCCCAAGAATTGAGGGAGGTCCCCTGACCCTTGAAGAGCACATGACAGGTCTCTGACACAGGTCCAGGTGTTTTTATAACAAATCAAGCAACTGAGGCCAGGTCAGGGCTCAGACTAGCTGGATGTTGGCATGAAAACCACCACAGCTCATACTCTTCAAGCCATGGGGGATTGGTAAGATATCTGTCTCTGCATAACCTGACTTCCATTTGTGACCCAGGATTGTGTAAACATTTAAGAATAGAAATAGCCTCACAAACATTTAAAAAGTAGTAATGGGAAAAGGAAACAACTATGAGACATTAATAGTAAACTATGGCAGTTACATTCATTAGGTTAGAGTATAACTACCTAGAAATTTGTAAAGCACTGTCATTAACAATAAAAAATTAAAACAAGCAAAAGAAATACAAAGGAAACACTAACAAGAATAAATGAATGCTTGATGTCTTAAAGCAGATCTTGTACTAGACTATGTGTTTGTTAGGCCAAATCAAGAAAAATTATTCTCTAGCCAGGCCAGAGATGCCACATCCTAAATAGTTTTGTGTGATTTCTCTCAAAAGAAGGAAAAACAAGGCCTTTAAAAAGTTTAATACAAAGGAAGTGGCAACTGACACAATTTCCTTATGGCGACACCTCTTTAGTTGGGAGAAACCCTGAGGTAAGGGTGGAGGGTGTTTGATGTCACTTGAGGGACATGAGCTGCTCCATACACAGGGGACAGATCCAAGGAGACTCTGCAGCTGGGTGACCTGAGAGGACAGCATCCCATCACCCCTGAAGCACAATGCTCTCTTTGGCATGTGCATGGAATTGTGGGTTTTTTTGCACAAGGATTGACCACTGTAGCCAAAGCATTTTATGTGTATTTTGCAGCAGAAATTAATTCAGGGCTCTCCACAGCATGCTTCCTACCTCTCTGTGGAGGGGCATCCACATCAGGCCTTCCCAGCACCAGTATCTTATTTTTCTGGGATATTTCCAGTCCAGAATAAGGGAAAGAATGCAATGGAATAAAAATTAGAAAACCATGCCCTTAGATCAAGAACATGCTTGGTCTTAAAAACATGAAAATGCACTGAAAAAAATGGATGTTTAAAATAAAATCCTGTACCTGTGTTTCAAGCAGGCAGCTTCCCTGATCTGCTTAACCAATGCCCTCTCTAAAGCATGCATTTTGAATTATGAGAGGAAAACCCATCCATGTTGAGTTGTAGTAGACTGTGCTCAGAACAGAAAGGAAAAGAACAAAATCTTACCCAGCTGTCATGAGCTTTCTCCTCATGAAGAGTAACCTGAAAAAGACAACATAAAAAAGAAAACTGTGTGTTTAGGGCTCCTAAGGGCCATTATAATCATCTACACAAGGTGCTGAAAAATTCTGCACCAGCTGGGTGGTGTGAAAGTTACCTGTTGTCTCAATGAGCTCTCTGTTTGCTGCAGGTTTTGTTCCATTTCTTCAATTCTTTGCCTACAAAAGACAATTGATTATAGCTGGTAAAGCACAGGTCTGCTGACCCTGTTCACTCATCTGTTTCTGTTCCCATGACCCACACCTCTGGACCCTTGGAGACATTATCTTCACATATACAAGCTCATGATAAGGGCATAATACGATAAAAGCAGTCCTCCATAGTTGCCCCATTCATTTGTGACTGCCTGGAAGGTTCTGAGTGATATGCTATAATGTTCTTACAGTCTCAGTATTTCCCTGACTTCCTGCTAAGAATATCTTTCATGATAAAGCTTGATTCTTTCTTTACTTGTGTCCTTAGCATATTGCCCTGGGCTCTGACATTTGAGGCTATCAAATGCACATTTTTAGGGTTCATGGTTCACACTACATCAAAGTGTCTTCTTAAAGAATTATGACAATTCACATCATCCCCAGAAATGTTTGCATGAGCCATGTTCCCTCACACTCTAGCTAATAGTGAGGAAATTGGGGGTAACTTTATATTCTTCCTTTGTAAGCTTATTTGTGTTTGTGTGTGTACGTGTGTGTGAATTCTCTGTGTATTCTGACCACTCATGGTTTTCCACTACCCTTCCCAAACAATGTACAGCAAACATTAACAGCAAACATTTCAAGTGGGGTTTTCTGAGCCACGGTGTCTGGTAGGTGAACTCACATGTAGTACTTGACTTCTTCTGCCACCACCTTTGCTTTTCCCTCTTCCTCTAAAAGCTGCAAGTGGCATTCATGCTACTCATGTGCTTTGTGTTCCAGCTTCCTAAGATGGAAAATAAAGGCATATACACAATAATCAGCTACTCAAGTGAAGTTTTTACAGTTTATTCTGAGACCACAGTGCACAAAAATACTGAGAAGCTTCTGGAGACCTCAAGGAGCTGTTTGGAGACTGCAGCTGAGATACTGGGGAGGGGGATGCAGGGATGGGGCTAGAGAGGCCACTAGGGACTCAAGGAGGAAAAGAACCTTGCACCCTGCAGAGGGAGCTGGAACCACCATGCAGGGAGTGGCATGTCCTCCTTAGACCTAGAGACTGGAACAACATGAATTCCAGTGTATATTCTGGACTGTTCAAGAGAAGAAAGATTGGAGGGAGACAGGGATAGGAAAGATAGGGTCTTTGGAGCAGAGAAGGGCAGCAGAAGGGACTTAGGGATGCTGGAGAAACAATTGGTATCAACAAGAAAATAGTTGGTATTTAGGGAACCAAATGACCATATGAGGCAGATATTAGTTCTTTAAAAACAATGACTGAAACGAGAAACTTTCCCTCTTTAAGCAGAAATCTCAACAGAATTCAGTAAGTAATCAGGGGACACTTGTTGAGATCAAAAGGAGAAATCAATGAGTGGCCTGATGTCATGATTTAATGGCATAAGAAAGTAGTGGCCTGAGCAAAAAAGAGAACCTGTATTTCCTATGCAAGACTCGTCTTCTCATAGACTACCATATACTCCAAGGGATAAAATAGAGCAGCAAACACAAATAGCAATGGCTCCAGAAAGCCTGTTCTCAGAGAAATTGAATATTTTTCTGGAAGAAGAACTAAAAAAGCACAGTAAACATGCATATTTCAAAAGTTATAGAACTCTAAATTTGAGAGATACATTGTGAGGCGTATTGAATTACCCTTGTATATTCTCAAGGACCATAATCCTTGCCTAACCATGAGCTGTAATATTTGCTTGATAAATTTTCCTTATATCCAAAATGCATGACACTTTTGATAGCTAAAGATTCTCTAAAGTATTTGAAGATTTTATTCTACTGAAAAACATGTCCTACAAAACACTGCAGATTTTTAAGAATTAATGCAACAAATGGAAGAGAACATCTGAATCAAATAACTTGGTCACAAAGAAAGCAAAGATAAAGGAAGTACTGGAACATAGAATGGAAATGGATCATTAAGAAGTTAGAAACTTTCAGCAGCAGTATCTGGTAGAACCAGTACACCTTCTGCCCTCTCAGAGAATCAGAGGATCTCTGAAACTAGCCAGCATGGAAAGAAAAATGTAAATCCAAACAGTAAAGGCAAAGTAACTCTGTACTGATTAAAAGTGGCAAAATTATTCTGTGGGAGTTGGTGTAGCTAAGTGGTTGAGCACCTTCTACACATGTATGATGTCCTGGGTTGCGGCGGCTTGCTCGGTCGGTAGAGGTGAGGTCTGGCTGCGGACGAGGGGTCGGTCCAGCTCAGGACGAGGGGTCGGTCCGGCAGCAGATGAGGGGTCGGTCTCACAGGGGTTGTGCGGTTCGGCTGACGGGGTCGCCTGGCGAAGCTGGCGACGAGGGGGTCACCCGGAGAAGCAGGTGATGAACTGGGGACAAGGGAGGCCAGGCCCTTGTCGGGGGCTCTCAGGACTGGAGGGCGCATGGCAGAAGAACTACTGCGGAGACAAGGTAAACACGCAAGTCCACTTTATTGAGGGAGAGGCAACAGTTTTATAGGGGCTGGGGAAGGCTGATTGGTCGAAGCCATGCCCTGTTCTGATTGGTTGCCGGAGAAAGGTCAGTGGGCGGTACTGGACGGGGGAGGGGTGGTGATTAGGAATTGGCTGTTGCTGTTGCTGGGGGAAGTGGCAGGGTTTAGGGATTGGTGGCTGCTGTTGCTGGGGTAGAGGGCAGACTGGAGTTTCCCGCCCACGCCTGGCTGTTGCTGCTGTCAGGGGGAGGGAAAAGGGCAGACTGGATTTTTCCGCCCTGCGCCTGCGCAGGGAGAAAGAAGAAGAAGGGTGCCGCCACACAAGGCATCGTGTGGCGCCATCCGGGAGGAGGGGCGGCCACGGAAGCATGGCTGCTGAGAAGGGGAGACCCGAGGGCACTCTGCGCCCATGCCGAGCTTCCTTCAGGGGTGGCAGTGGGCCCGACCAACCACCCTATTATGGGGGCAGCGGTTTGGAATAGGCCTACCGCAGCCGCCGCCCCTTGCCAGGCCAGCAAACCACACTTCAGCCCGAGGGGTGACCGCACTCCACCACTTGTCATTGCTGCAAATATTGATGAAAAGACTCTGAAACAGGAAGGTGTTTGTGCAGCCAGCCTTCCTACTACGATGGGAGTGGTGGCTGGAATCTTTAGTACAAAATGTGTTAAAATTTCTGTTAGGTTTTGGTACTGTTAGTTTCTACCTTGGATACAATGCCATGCAGGATTTCTTTCCTACCATGCCCATGAAACCAAATCCTCAGTGTGAAGACAAAAATTGCAGGAAACAACAGGATGAATATAAGAAAAAGGTAGCAGCACTACCCAAACAGGAGGTTGTTCAAGAAGAGAAAGAGATAATACATGAAGATAATGAATGGGGTATTGAGCTGGTACCTGAGGTTTCAGAAGAGGAACTGAAAAATTCTTTGGGTCCAGTTCCTGACTTACCTGAAGGGATTACAGTGGCATATACAATTCCAAAAAAGCAAGAAGATTCTGTACCTGAGGTAACAGTAGAAGATTCTAGTGAAAGCTTAGAAGACCTTATGGCCAAGATGAAGTATATATAAATAATGGACTGGCAAATATTTGATTTCCTATGTTTAAGCTTATTCCCTTGCAGTTAAAAACATTTGTTTTAAGATCAGTAAAACTTAGGGCAACATCAACTGATGTATAAATTTTCACTCAATTGTTATACTTTTTGAAAATACTTTGTTGCTCCCTTCCCCAACCAAATCACTTTCCTGAAACTCATGTTCCACTCTAATAAGTAAACGTCAAAGCATTATTATAGGTGTTTATGAATTTTACCGAAAACTTTATCAGTTAAATGTTTTGACTGATTTGTGGGAGAAGGGGGGGGTTTGGGGGGGGTTGTGAGAGGGTGAGGCAGGATTGATCTGATGCTGTAGTCTTCCTTTTCCAAAAACCCCTTGTCTCGTGTTGCCTGAGGATCACGGATAATAAAGTCGTATGTGATCCTCAAATGTAGCTCTATTCAATAGAGCTAGCGAGTACAATTATCTTTTGAATTGCTCTGTACAAGAAAGTTGCCCACTGCTGCTAACTTGACCTACAATGAATTAAAATTAACCTATAATATAAAGACATCATCTTAAAGGTTTCCTGATGAAATACAAGTTAAAATGTAGTCATTGTAATAGTTTGTAAAGCTATCATTATGGATAGACAGATAAAGGTTCTTTTATGAAATACAAATTTTATTTTATACTCTACCAAGGAAAAGAAATTATTGCATCTGTGGAATATATATCTGGAATCACTGTATTTATTGTGGAGCAAGAGACAGAAAATTTAGGCTCTTAAAATATCCGTATCACATAGGCTACCTTCTGAATATTTTACTTCATTTAATTTAGATTTCCTAGATATTGTCAAGGGTTAAGCCTCCACAATGACTGACATGTATTTTTTCCCAGGAGAGGTATCTATCTTCCCTTGATCCTGACCAGAAAACTGCTTTTCTCTGGAGGGATAACAAATAACGAAAGCATAAAGAACCTTGGTTGAAAAAAATCCCTAATGTTTTGGGATCCTTGGTTGAAAAAAAAAACCCTAATGTTTTGGAGACCAATAAATAACCTGCAGGTAAAACCATTAACAGTAGGCTGTTTCTATTCTGAATCTTTTGTTTTGGTGAGTTTTGGTTTTAAAGATTTGAATGTCTAAATTATATATCTAGGGGGAGAAATGTTCAAAAAATAGGACACCCCATGTGTAAAAGTTCTAAAAACTAATCAAAAAAAAAAAACAACAAAGTAAGTATAGAAGATAACATGAAGAGAAAAACCCTTTTTTTTCTCAAAAAACGAAAAACAAAAAACAAAACTAACCACTCAAGGGCATGATGAAGTTAACATAAATAAAGGAAATTATTCTGATTAAAAATTTGGGTGATAGAGTTAACATCGTTCAGGGAAATTTATAGCTTTAAAAGCTTATATGAGAACAGAAGAAATAATTGTAACTATTACAATAGTGTTTCAGTGCTTTTAAGTACAGTAACAATACTGTAAGAGTATATTAGAGGGGTGGAAAACAGAACCCATTCTACTTGATGCCAAAGCTCTCTGGGGAGATAACATTTAAACATTGAATAGAGGTCTGAAAAATGAAAGATCAAGTCGAGAGGGAGACCGGGAAGGAGGAGAACATTTCCTGCAGTGGGAAAAGAATGCATGAAAGCCTGACTTCTTTTCTGAGAGCCAAAGGCTCAGTGGGATTGGCTAGGGGAGGGTGGCAGTGGAGAACAGGCAGTGGGAGTCCCAGAAGGAAAATGAAGGGGAAAACTTGGCTTATTCCAAGCACTGAAAGAGGATCAAAGGGCTCAAGTGCAGAGAGCAGGAAGAAAGAAACGAGAATGGCCAGCTTACAGGAAGCAAAGCAGCCTTCTCCAAAATGGGGTGCCTTCTCCCAGGTTGGCCAGCAATGGTGAGAGCTGTTGGTCATTTGTTCAGAGGGTAGGGACTAAGATGTAAGCACTCAGTCCATCCTACAAGCAAAAGGAGAGCTGCTAGGATGGGGGGTACTAGGGAGGGAGAGGTGGCAGATGAAGAAGTGATGGATTGAAAGGAAAAAAGTAGGGATGGGGAGTAGGTAAAGAGATGGCATAATGTTGGGTCAGGTTCAAATCTCAGCTAGATCACTTGGCTGTTTCCTAACTTGACTGGGCAGAACTCCCATTTCCTCTACCTCCCCTTGAAGCTGTATCACATATCCTCTTTTCCTCCCTTCTAATAGATGTAGCCTGGGTCCTATATCTTGTTTGCTTGGCTTTTCTACTGTTTTTCCCTCCCCAAGCCCTGACCTGCAACTGTCAGCCCTCCACAAACAGAATAAATTATTCTAAACTTCTCTGCTCCCCAAACATAAATTTTACTGCTAAAACTGCAAGTAACACTAGGGGTTAATGGGGATTCCAAACTCAGGGGGAATGGTGGCATTTTAAAATCCCAGTCTTCCTGGCTCATTGAAATGCCAGTGGGGCTGACGGTGCTGTCCTCTGAGTTCCCTTCTGGACTCCCCTCTTAGCATTTCCATGAGCTTCTTTATGTTCTCATCTTCTACTTCTTTATTTCTGAGGACAGATGCTCTTGTTATTATGGTAGAGCCAAGATGGAGAATGGAGAGAGGGAAAGAGGAGGAAAGGCTGCTATGGATGGAGCCTAGAGTGCCTACAACTGAAAGCAGGAGGATTGCATCCAGTATCCATGTGGAATCTGAGCCTCCTCTTGACATAGAGGTGCAATGGACACAACCAATCCAAGGTCCATGGAGAAAAGGTGGCATTGGAGTGGGAAAAGTGGCCATGGTGGCTGATGGGTATGGGGAATGGAAGGAAGAGATGAGAAGTGGGGCATTTTTGGGACTTGGAGTTGCCCTGGATGGTGCTTCAGGGGCAATTACCGGACATTGTAGGTCCTCCCAGGGCCCACTGGATGGAATGTGGGAGAGTGTGGGCTATGAAGTGGACCATTGACCATGAGGTGCAGAGATACCCTGAGATGTACTTACCAAATGCAATGGATGTGTCATGATGATGGGAGTGAGTGTTGCTGGGGGGGGGGGAGTGGTGGGGTGGGGGTAGTGGGGTTGAACGGGACCTCATATTTTTTGAGTGTAATATTTTTACAAAATGAATAAAATTAAAAAATAAAATTAAAATAAAAATAAAAAAATAAAAAGGCTGCTATGAAGGAGGCTTGGGAGTGTGGACTCAAGCCAGCATGCTTGGTTTCAAATCCTGGCTCTGTTGAGGGCTTGTTTTGTGATCTTAGGCAAGTTGTTTAACTTGAGGTTTCTCAAATGTAAAGTGGAACATGAAAAATATATCCTTCTATAAGATTGTGGTGCTTATTAAAGCCAATATCTCATGTAGGATAGTTGTTGCAGAATCTAGTCTATAATAAGCCCTCCAAAGGATATTATTGCTAACTTCTATTGAGCACTCATTATGTGCCAGGCACTCTGCCAAGCATGGAGCACAAATTAGGTCTTTTAATTCTCATAACTCCAAGATACATACTATGATTGTCTCTTTTTTCATACATGAGAAACTGAGGCTCAGAATAATAAAATTAGCTTCCCCAAAGAAACGTATGTGAAGACATAGCAGAGGCAGGTCTTGAACCCATTCTGTCTGGCTCCAAAGCTCACATTTATGTCACCATCAGAGAGGGAGATGTTTCACAAACTTCATGCCTCTATCGGGTAGGATTTATGAAATCCAGGATTATAATTACATCAATCAAGGAGATTGCCATTAACAATGAATGACACTTTATCCAGTCAGTTGAATGCCTTAAAAGGGGAAGTGATTGTAGCATTGACTGAGAATTTCACAGCTCGCCTTTTGACAGACATCTCCTAGAACTCACATGAGTGACTGATAAAATTGCATACTATCAACAGATATCTCTTGTTGATTCTGTTTCCCTAGAGAATGCTGACTAATGCAGCTTGGTACTGGGAGTAGTTCTAAGGAATAGATTCTTAGACGTGGGGTGTCTTAGTTCTGAGGGTTTGCAATTGGCTCTCTATTCTAATTGGACTCAAGGGTACTGATGACTCCCTTTCCAGTAACAAAGATGCTGCTAACAGTGCATGGCATGAGTTGGCAATCAAGATATGCAAAATAGTATCACTGGATTCCCCTACTGCCATGCTTATAAGAAGCAAGGCTCTGGGTGAGAGTGTTTGCAACACCTTAAACAGAGTTCTGTGGAGTTGAATGATATAATGATGTTGGCTGGTTCCTCCTAGATACTCAGTACAGTTACAAAAAAAAGAGATGAGTTAAAGGCTTCAAATTTGAAACTTAAATACCTCACAAATGATGCAAAAGTTTCTGTGTGTGCTCTGAAAGAAAATCTTGTCTCCTATAGCCACAGGCTCAAAATATCTGAGAACCAAACTCAGGCTCTCATCGTATGAGTAGCAGAGTTACAAAGAAAACTAAAATCTCAACCCCACAGGGTTTCTGCAGTTAAGGTGAAGGCACTGATTGGAAAAGAGTGGAATCCAGAGAATTGGGATAGGGACACATGGGATGATCATAATATTGGTAGAGACATTGGAGCCCTGAATTCTGCTGAGACTTTACCAGATAAGCCTGTCATGGCCTGCTCTGTCCAGACCACACCTTGTCAACCTTATGTGACCCAGCCTCCAACCTGCCCCAGGGAGTCTGAAACAACTTCCAGCCCTGAGGTAGGGACCAGCCAAACTGAAACCTGCCGTTCCCAGCCTCTGCCCTGCCCCAGGGAGTCTGGACCTTCTCCCAGCCCAGAGGCACATACCACCCAAACTCCAGTGTGCATGGCTGAACCTCCAGTCTGCCCTGAGGAAACTGCCTTCCAACCCCTGCCTGAGATTAATCCTGTCTCACCAGTAGAAAATACAAGTAAATGCCCTGAGGTCAGTAGCTTGCAAGGCATTTCTAATTCTTCTCCTTACCCACCCCCACCACCTCTCTCTCAGGATGACTGTGTGGCACAAAGCAGGCCCTCAATGCTGCTATTTATTATGAGGATGACATCATTGTTGTGGTGAGAAGCATGGCCTCAGGGCAACACAGCTGTCAGCCTGGACAAACAGGAAATAAGTGTGCTCTTTGGGGTCAGGGTAAAGAACTGACAGCCTGTCTGAGAAGTCTGCCTTCCTGGACTCTGTTTGAGGTGCTTTATAATTAGTGTCCACCTGTAAGGTGGATGCTAGCTGTTTACCTGAATGATAGAGATAACACTTTCACCTCAAAGATGAGATACTGGGAGATGTCCCCAGTCCTCTGTAGACTGTGGTAATGCCAAGGTTCAACCAGGGGCATCTGATTCCCAAGCCAATGCTCTCCAGACCACCCCATCTGGTGGTCATGAAATGGGTTCAGCTGGGCTCCAGGACAATCCATGTCTCTGAGTAGGTCCAATAGGTGATGTTTCAGAAGGAACTCCAAGGAATTAGTGTGTTTTTCTAAGTGGGAGGAGGCATGAGGTTTTCTTTTGTAAAGTCATGGCAATGACATACTTATTGATCTTGATAATTAAAAGACAGAGATATAAGTGGACAGGATGTTCACGCTTTCTTTCTTTTATCTCTGGCAAGGGTAAAACAATTTAGAGTAATGAATTTGTTTTAAGAGGAAGGGTGCTTAGTGAAGGGAGATTTGCTATTTCAAAATATTTTTACTGTGATTCTCAATCTTTAAAAAAAATTAAATATGAATCTCATTGAAGTAGGATTCTGATTTTCATATTTTTAAAAAATCTATTTATACATCATTTGCTAAAAATTGTTTCTTTTAGGTATCATATTAATTTTAAGGAGTTTATACACATAGCACCAGATAATGAGTCTGTTAATTAATATACTGGGATAATTCAATTTATAGGATTTTCCAAAGAACTTAAGAGATTGTATACATCTTTTAGAGAATTTACAGCAAATTTTGTGGAAGATCAATAACTGCATGAAGGAAAATGACATACTTCCAGAAAAAATATCCAATTTGGAAAAGAAGGTACGATCATCCTTTCATGTACTTTTCTTATGGCTTACCTTGAATACTTCCACCTTCTTGTTGTACAGGTATTTTAATGTTTCATTTTTCATCCTGGTGGGAATTTTATTGTTCTATAAACATTGAAAATTCAAAACAGGCATTGTGTGTGCCGACTAATGCTTTATTTCTTAGGCATCACACACTTGGAGCTAATGTTTTGCAAACACTAACATTAATATTTTTTATTATCTTTATTATTTTAATGTTACATTCAAAAAATATGCGGTCCCCATATACCCCCCACCCCCCTCACCCCTCTCCTCTCCCCATAACTACATCCTTCTCTATCATCATGAGACATTCATAGCATTTGGTGAATACATCTCTGAGCACTGCTGAACCTCATGGTCAATGGTCCACATCATAGCCCACACTATCTCACAGCCCACCCAGTGGGCCATGAGAGGACATACTCTGTCCAGTAACTGTCCCTGCAGCACCATCCAGGACTACTCCAGTTCCCAAAATGCCCCACATCACATCTGTTCCTCCCACTCCCTACCTGCAGCAGCCACCATGGCCACTTTCTCCAAACCAATGCCACATTTTCTTCAATTACTAATCACAATAGTTCATGAATAGAATATCAGTAAGTCCAATCTAATCTATACTCTATCCCTCCATCCTGTGGACCTTGGAATGATTATGTCCACTCCACATCTATATCAAGAGGGGGCTTAGATTCCATATGGATGCTGGATGCAATCCTCCTGTTTTCATTTGTAGGCACTCTTGGCTCCCTCGTGTGGTGGTTGGCCTTCTTCAACGCCATGTCAGCTGAGTGGGGTAAGCCCAATAGACCAGAGTGTAGGAGTTGCAAGTCTGTTGAGGCTCAGGGCCTGGCTATCACATGGTCAGTCCAGAGATTCAGGTCCCCTGGGTATACATTAAACCCCAGCACCAACTACAGTTCCAGTAAAAGTAACAGGAGACACTTGTGGACAAAGATCACATCTGAGTCCAGCTTCATCACACAGAAACACAAACTCCAAAGTAGGGCTAACTGACATGGCACTGAGCTCCATCTGCCATGACCCTAGAAACTGTGGGTCTCTGTAGCCCTCAGAAGAACCAATACTTGGGGTTGTATCTACTTTGTCTGTCGCTGGGACTCTGCTCAGGTGTGCATAATGGCATTCTGAAGCCTTTATTGTACATCGGTACAGATCAATGAAGCAAAGAAATGGATTCAAGAAACAAAGAGGAAAAATAATATTCTCTCTGATAAAGCTAATAAATTTAAGGTAAAAATCCCCTTTTCCTGGATTAGGTTCTAAAGGTAGTAGTCAAAGAAATGAGTATTACTGACCTCATTATGCTATGTTGAAGCTTAACATTGAAATCCTGGAAGGGAGAAATTAAATACTGGGCAACATCCTCGAGCAGACACCAGCAACCCTGCAGAGCAAGAGACTTCAGAATGCTAAAAATCAGGGCTTGGTAAGAGTTTTAGGACTCAGCATTACCATTGATTGGATTTTGTGTCTATGTACATTGGGAGAATTGAACCTCTCCTTTCTTGTGCTGTCAATAAAAGTGAGAAGGGCTCTGAAAGCTGAACCTTCCTCTGAACATTGATCTGTAATACTCCTTAGTCTTTTCATTTTTTAGGGCCTAGTAATTATAGATTTTCACAATCATGAGTAATTTTCTCATCATTTGGCATGCCATCCAAGATAAGTAGAAGAACTAAGGGACTGGGAGAGATCACCCAGGATTTTCAGACAATTTTAGTGGTCTTCATCACTCCTAATTATCAGAACAGATAATTAATTAAACATATTTTTAAGAGGTACTGGGGATTGAACCTGGGACATAGTATGTGCAAAGTAGGTGCTTAACCAGAGAACCCCATCCACTCTGCAGAACAGAGAACTTTATAAGTGGTGAGGTTTTTTTCCCCATTAAAGAAAGCCTTTCATCACAGCTGTTTGGCTTGAAAGATTTCCCACCTTTGTGTTCACCATGTCATCCATCACTGTCTTGTTGGCAAAAGGTGGTGGAGGAATTAGGATATTTATGCCTTCAAGGATTTTCTTCATTTCTAATTTCTTTATTGCCTTGAATTTCCTTCTAGGGTCAAAACTGGATCAACTCATTTTACACAAAAATAGGGGAAGCTGTGCAAATTGTTTTGTTGATATTCTTTATAGCATATGGCCCAGTGTTTCCATTGAAAATCTTATATATATTTTGTTTCTATCCTAATGCAGATTTGGGAAAAAGAAAAAGTGATAGCAAACTTGAAAGACTTTATTTTGAAGATGACTTCTGATGTGAATGAGGTATAGTTGCCTAGGCTTCCTTCAGGTTTCATTGCATTCCTTGGCTTTGTTGGGGAACAGCATGTCTTAGACAATTAAAATTATATGATGACTAGTGGGAATTGTGTAATATTTTTTGTTCTTGGAAATTTATTTGTTACTGAGAATATTTTGTTTTAGATCCAAAATGCCATTCATGAAGTCAAAATCATTGAGGTAAAAGCTACAACAGAATATGAGAAGATGTGGAAGGAAAATGCTGAGCTAAAGGCCCAAGAGGAGAAGGAAAAAAAAAGTCACTTCTAAAGACTGGGAAAGAGACAATAGAAAACCCTGCCTTCTTGATTGTCCTTTCTCAAATCTGCTTGAAAATCAGGAGCGGGGAAGTGCAGAATTCTCTTCTCGTTGGCAAAGGTTGAAATGTGTCCCCAGAGCTGGGGTGTGTATGCACATTCCTTCCTCGTCTCTTCCATTTTTGGCCTTTTGCATAATTTTTCATGACCCTTAGGAGGTTCATTCTTTGTCCTGAACCATACCAACCAGATTCTACCCTGAGTTGCCTATGGGGGGATGGCAGCTGATTAGACTGAGCAGGCTTTGATGACCATGGCAGGGCAGTTACTGTCCCAGTGACCCTTGGAGGTTCAGTCCTGTTGTCCCAGGCCTGGGAGACACTGAGCCAGGCCATTCCATCCACACTGGCAGTGAGACATGTGAATCGCCTCCTTGTGGACTGTTTTTATAGGGTCGGAAAGGGTTTTCTGAAGGGTGCTCTCAACTGTCATTGGATCAACTTCCTTAACAGCTATTTCTGGGGCTCTATACAACCAATTCTGACCTCATTGCAGCATGGATATTTGAAAGTCTTCCCTCCTTTTCTTTGTCAATGAGTTGGAAAGACACTAGGATGACAAAACAAGTAAGAGAAGAAATTGTAGTAGTGATGTGGAGAGGGTGGCCACGGTGACTGCTGATGGTTGGGAGAGAGAAGAAGAGATATGGTGTGGGGGCATTTTCAGGATTTGGAGTTGTCCTAGGTGGTGCTGCAGGGATGGATGCCAGACATTGTGTGTCCTGTTGTGACCCACTTGCTGGACTGGGGGAGAGTGTGGACTACAATGTGGACCACTGTCCATGTGCTGTAGTGGTTCTCCAGAATGTATTCACCAGGTGCAGTGGATGTGCCACAATGATGGAAGAGTTTGTTGATGTGGGAGGGGTGGTGTGGGTGGGGTAGAGGTATATGGGGACCTCATATTTTTTTATTGTAACATTTAAAAGAAAATAAAAAACATTTTTAAAAAAGGAGGGACCCTAGTGTCCTACTGCCCTGCCTCAGTCATGTGGTCCCACTGTGTGAAAGTCCTGACTTTATTAATGCACTGTTTTTCCTTTACACTTAAAGCAGGAAATTAAACACCAGAGAAAAGTGTACTCTGACCTCCAGAAACAAATCATTGTCTTAGAAAAGACTCAGAAAGATTTGCAAAGAGTTCAGTCTCACAAAGTCAATAATATTGCTGTACAGTCATGTCAGGAATAATGCTGGAAACCTGCACAATTAAAATTAAGAACTTTTTCTGACACAGACTTGTTCCTCTTTTGGGTTTTGACTGATTGCATGTCCCAGTTGAGGAGTGTCTCTGAAAATGCATTTGAGGACAATGACAGACATGAACGGAGAACTGGCAGGTAAGATTGACCTCACTGAGGCAAGAAGGCTTTTGCTTAAGTATTCAAATGCTGTTTTGAGTCAGCTCCATCCCCTCCTCAGTACTGCCTTTGTGGACTCACAGCCTTGGACTTGAGTCTCCAACTGTGTGTGTCTGGCCAGGTGTGTGCTGGGCATGGCAGAACAGGGGCACAAAGGGAACCCTCACTTCTCATTTCCCTGAAGTGTACACTTGATGTAGGTGAACCATATTGCATGGAGGAATATCCTAATTACAGTATTATTGTAAGGAAAACACAGAAATATGACTTCACACCTAGTAGGATAACTACAATTTAAAAGACAGATAATAAGTATAGGCAGGATGGGGAAAAATTCTGGTCCCTGTACATCAAAGTTTGAAATGTACAAATTTGCAGCCACTTGGTAAAACTCATGGCTGTCACTAAAAAGTGAAACAGCATTATCATGTGACCCAGCAATTTCTCTCTCAGTATATATTCATGAGATAAGAAAATATATGTCCACACCTGACATTGCACTGAAATATTCCAAGCAGCATTATTATAGGAGCCCCAAAGAGGAGACAAAATGAATGACTATGAACTGATGAATACAAAGACAAAATATGGTATATCTAAACAAGAGGGTGTTATTTCACATTAATAAATGAAATATGGACATGTGCTACAACATGGATAAAGTTTGAAAACCATTTTTTTGAGTTAAGACAGATAGAAAAGGTCACCTATTATATGATTGTTTTTATGAAATGTCCAGAATAGGTCAATTCCTAGAGAAAGAAATTAGTTTAGTGGTTGCTGGGGGCTGGGGACAGGGTTTTGGGATAAATGGGGAGTAACTGTTAATGGGTAAGTGGTTTCCTTTTGGGGGTGATGAAAATGTTTGAGAATTACATGGTGATAATGTGTTTTTGCATAACTTCTGGATGTGAGTATAGCAGAAACTGCTAAGCTGTATTCCCTAAAAGGGTAAATAGTATGGTTTGTCTGTAATATGTAAATATTAAAAGTCAATTATCCTTATTCAAATGTGCTGGTTAATTTGTTTCCTTTTGAATGTTTGAACATGAAAACAAGTTATTTTGGTAATTCTACAATCAAGAAAATATCAAATAAGGACACAAAAGAGTTTAGAGCAATTTAACATTTCTGTGTTTTAGGTGACATGACCACAGATGAAATTTCAAATGATACAGATGATGAATGTGTCCTAGGTATAAAACTTTCACACAGTGTACTATGTGCTGCTGAGGAGTTTTACTTATCCCTCACTTTTGTCTGTATTTCTCTGTTTGGAATTCACAGGCAAAATGGCCATCTCAGCAGCTGAGGATGATATGAAACAATTAAAATTTCAGCTGAGCACTTTGATGTCCACTAACTGTAAGCTGCAAGCTATGTTGCTTATTGAAAAGCAACCCCCATTTAGTGGAAATGATTCTGTCCTAGGAAGGTAAATCTTGACTTCTTGCTTCTGGGATTCTGCTCTGTCCTCTTTCTGCCTCAACCATGTTCCTGGGCCTACAAGCTCACACAGAGAAGACAAAGGTGTTCTCCTTTACAGAACAGAAAGAGGACTTGGAAGAGGATTGCCACTTATTAAGGTCTGTGAAAACTGTAACAGAAGCAGAATGCAAAACCCTAAGGCTGAAAGTGGAGTTTTTGTGTCTTTTTTTGAGATTCTTGAAAAAAGTTTTGAGTCAAGGAAGATGGCCACAAAAGAGTAAGATGTTCATTTTCATGGTTATAATATGACTGTATGATGGATGAGTGGACTCAAAGCTGATAATTGTCACCTTGTAGAACATTTAGCAGACTTTTTTTTTTATATGAGGAACCGGGGATTGAACCCAGTGCGGTCACCCCTCGGGCTGAAGTGTGGTTTGCTGGCCTGGCAAGGGGCGGCAGCCACAGTAGGCCTATTCCAAACCGCTGCCCCCATAATAGGGTGGTTGGTCGGGCCCACCGCCACCCCTGAAGGAAGCTCGGCATGGGCGCAGAGTGCCCTTGGGTATCCCCTTCTCGGCAGCCATGCTTCCGCGGCCGCCCCTCCTCCCAGATGGCGCCACACGATGCCTTCTGTGGCGGCACCCTTCTTCTTCTTTCTCCCTGCACAGGTGCAGGGCGGAAAAATCCAGTCTGCCCTTTTCCCTCCCCCTGACAGCAGCAACAGCCAGGTGTGGGCGGGAAACTCCAGTCTGCCCTCTACCCCAGCAACAGCAGCCACCAATCCCTAAACCCTGCCACTTCCCCCAGTAACAGCAAAAGCCAATTCCTAATCACCACCCCTCCCCCGTCCAGTACTGCCCACTGACCTTTCTCCGGCAACCAATCAGAACAGGGCATGGCTTCGACCAATCAGCCTTCCCCAGCCCCTATAAAACTGTTGCCTCTCCCTCAATAAAGTACTTGCATGTTTACCTTGTCTTCGCAGTAGTTCTTCTGCCATGCTCCCTCCAGTCCTGAGAGCCCCCGACAAGGGCCTGGCCTCCCTTGTCCCCAGTTCGTCGCCTGCTTCTCCGGGTGACCCCTTCGTCGCCGGCTTTGCCGGGCGACCCCGTCAGCCGAACCGCGCAACCCCTGTGAGACCGACCCCTCGTCTGCTGCCGGACCGACCGCTCGTCCCAAGCGGGACCGACCGCTCGTCCCAAGCGGGACCGACCGCTCGTCCCAAGCGGGACCGACCGCTCGTCCCAAGCGGGACCGACCCCTCGTCCCAAGCGGGACCGACCCCTCGTCCGCAGCCAGACCCCACCTCTACCGACTGAGCAAGCCGCAGCAGTGGAGCACACACAAAACAAGCAGATTTTCCAGGAATTATGAGCTGTATATGTCCTGAAACTGCATTTTCACTGACCCCAGACTCCATCCATGTTTGTCCAAGTTCATTACAAGCTGTATTTATTGTCATTCGAGCTTCAAAATTGTCCACACAGCTAAGAACTAGGTCAACAGGTTTTCCTTCTTCTAACCCACCATTACTTATTCTCTCCATGAAATGCTGAAAGTTTTCCACTGTGGTGATATTGTAGTTGTGTACTTCAAAAAGAACATCAGGATTAATGTTTCTCAAAGTATGCTCAGCTGCTTGAACTTTACTTAATCCTTCTTGATGAGGTTGGAAGAAAAGTCTATTCATATTGGCCAGTTCCACCTTGTCATAGTCAAAGAGCAGCAACTTACCAATGCCACATCTTGTCAGCATTTCAGCACTCACACTACCAACTCCACCAACACCTACTATTGCTACAGCAAAAGTATGGATTTTCTCATAATCATTTACAATTCCCATTCGCTTCAATGCCATCAGGCGGCTGTAGGGGTTGGAGTCCACCACCTCCGAGCTCATGTGCTCCACGCGGCGCCGGACGGCCCCTCCGCCGGCGCCCCGACGGCCTGCCGGCTCTTTTCCTCGGTCAGGTGCCGCTCCAGGGCCCGCACCCGCCGCGGCAGCCGCTCCAGGGCCCGCACCCGCCGCGGCAGCCGCTCCAGGGCCCGCACCCGCCGCGGCAGCCGCTCCAGGGCCCGCACCCGCCGCTGCAGCCGCTCCACACACTCGGCCACCGCGGCCGGGCCCGCTGCCGCCGAGGCCTTCATCCCCGCCGCCCCGCCGCCCCGCGCTGCCGGCCGGCTCCGCCCACCAGGGTAAGTGAGGAGGCCCCGCCGGCCTCTCGGCTCAGTCAGGGGAGGGCCCAGCGCCCACAGACCCGTCTCCACCTCCCCGCGGTTCCACTGGCCGTTATACTTACTTTGAATATCTTTTATTGTCCCTTTGATTAAGCAGAAAGCCAAGTATTGTTTCACAGTGACCTGTCTTCCTATTTAATTGACTGTTAAAACTTCCTGACAACTTTGAATTCTACCTTCTTAAAGCAAACCATAAAAGAATTTTTTTATTTAAAACCATCTTTTAGATTTTTAATTTTTTTGTTTTTATTTAACAAATTAACTTTATCAATACATAATAATAAAGGAAAAATCCATCCAAAGTGTACAGTCAATGGTATTCAGTGTAATCCATGTAATCACATATTTGTGTATTCATCACTTCAATCATTCTTAAACTGCCTTCATTATTCCAATAATAATAATAAAAAATGAGTCATTTCCTCTCAAACTTTTTATGTTTCCCCTGCCATACAAGCTGCTATTCTTTTCCTTCTCTCTAATATATTTGTATTTATATTTTGTAAAACATTGTATATATGCATAGTAGCCACATTTGTGTTTTACATGAGGTTTTACTATCTTATACAGCCCCATGTTACAGTTTTTAGCTTTCCTTCTAGTAATATACATGACCTTAGTCTTTCCTCCTAACCACTGTCATACCCATATGATAGCTGCTAGTTACAAATACCGTGATGTGCTTTCACCATTTCTATTCATTTCCAAATATTTGCAAGCAACCTTTTTACCAATTGTACACAGATTAACCCTCAGCTTTCTTTCTCTACCCTCCTATTTTCTGTTGTCCTACATCCTAATTATTAACTCCATGAGTTTACACGATGTATTTAGTTCATAATAGCACAATCATACAGTATTTGTCCTTTTGTATTTGGTTTACTTCACTCAACATCATGTCCTCCAGTTTCATCCATGTTGTCATATGCTTCATGACTTCATTTCTTTTTATTGCTACATAATATTCCATCGTGTTTATACACTACAACTTGTTTATCCATTTATCAGTTTAGACACCTGGGTTTTCTCCAGCTTTTGGCAATCATGAATAATGCCACTGTGAGCATCAGTGTGAAGATGTCTCCCACAAATTTTGATATATTGTATTTTCATTCTAAAAATATTTTCTTATTTCCCTTGTGATTTCTTCTTTAACACATGGATTATTTAGAGCTGTATTGTTTAATTTCCAAATATTTTCATTTTTCTAGATATCTTATTGATTTCTACATTAATTCAATTGTGGTAAGAGAACATGCTCTGTATGATTTCAACTCTTTCAAATTGATTGAAACGATTTATGATCCAATATATCATCTATCTTCATGAGTATGCAGTGTGCCCTTGAAAATAATGTATGTTCTGCAGTTCTTGGGTGTAGTGGTTTATACATTTCAATTAGATGAAGATAATTGATAGTGCTTCTCAGTTCTTTTGTCTTTACTGATGATGAATTTATTTAGTTCTTCCTTTAATTCTGTCAAATATTGGCTTCATGCATTTCAATATATTTTCTTAAGGGAATACGCATTTCTTAAGGGAATATTTATATCTTCCTGATAAGTTGGCCCTCTTATCTTTAGAAATAGTCTCCCTATCTTTGATAAATTCTTTGTATTGAAGTCTACTTTACCTGATATTAATTTGACCACTCTAGACTTCATGTGTTTACTGCTTGCATGTTATATCTTTTCCCATCCATTTTAGGTAGCCAAAGAGGTGCTGATGCAAAATACCAGAAATTGGTTGGTTTTTATAGAGTATTTATTTGGGGAGGAGCTTACAGATGCCAGGCCATAAAGTATAAATTACTTCCCTCACCAAAGTCTATTTTCACATGTTGAAGCAAGATGGCTGCTGACAGCTGTGAGGGTTCAGGCTTCCTGGGTTCCTCCTTTCCAGAGGCTTCCTTCTCTCTGAGTTCAAGGTTCCTTTCTTCCTGCAGCTGGCTTCTCTTCCTGCTGTGAGCTTACTTCCTGGGGCTCTATCTTAAGGCTTCAGCATCAAACTCCAACATTAAAGCTTCAACCTCAAAAACCCCTCAACTCTGTCCTTTGCCATGCCATCTGTGAATCCCCACCCATGAAGGGGCAGGGACACAATGCCCTAATGATGTGGTCCAGTCCAAGCCCAAATCATAACTCAGTCACACACAGGTACAGACCAGATCAAAACATAATCAAATATCTATTTTTGGAATTCATAACCATATCAAACTGCTACACCATCCATTTACTTTCAAGCAAAATTTATATTTAAAGGTCATCTCCTGAAGATACATGTGGTATGATCTTGCTTTAGTTTCCATTCTGAAAATTTCTGCCCTTTAATTTGAGTGCTTAGTACATTAACATTTAAAGTAATTATTCATATGGCTTTATTTAGTCTAACACATTTTTAATTTATTTCCTCTTTGTTGTTGTTGTTGCTGTTGTTGTTCCTCTGCTCTTCCTTTTCTTCTTTTATGGGTTAATCGAATATTTTTAGAATTTTACTTTTGTTTATTATTGGATTTTCAGCCATACCTCTTTAAGTTATATTTTTAGTGTATCCTCTAGTGATTACAATATATATCCTTAACTTTTCTCATTCCCCTTAGAAATAATATTATACCAATTCACTCAAAATGTAAGAAAATAACAAGCATAGGGTCTATATACCCTCTGTATTAGTCAGCCAAAGGGATGATGATGCAAAATACAAAGAAATCTGTTTGCTTTTGTAAAGGGTATTTATTTGTGGTAGAGGCTTACAGTTACCAGGCCACAAAGTGAAAGTTACTTCCCTCACCAAAATCTGTTTCTCCATGTTGGGGCAAGATGGCTGTTGACATCTGCCAAGAGTTCAGACTTCTTGGGTTTCTCTCTTCTCAGGACTCCATTTCTCTCTGGGCTCAGCTGTTGTGCTCTCTCCACAAGACCAGCTGTAGACTATCAGGTGAACAGCTCTGTCTCTATCCCCAGGTCTTCTGCTGTGTCTAAGGAGCCAGCTCTATTCCTCTCTGTTCTTCTCCTGTGTGTTCACTTCCAGAGCTCCAGTTCAAAACTCCAGCAACAAAACTCCAATATCAAAATTCTACCTCCTTCCTCTGCTCTGCAGTGTAGTTTTATCTGTGAGTCCCTGCCCACCAAAGCCCTAATCAAAATTTAATCACACCCAGTTTACAGACCAGTTTACAAACATAATCCAATATCTATTTTTGGAATTCATAAATCATATCAAATTGCTACACTCCACACTCTGAATTTCAAAAAGACATTACAGTATTAAAAGAAACTTAAATCAGTAGCAATGCTAAGAATAGAATCACTTTGCAATAAGTTTAAAGAAATACAGTTTGTCTTGGGGCAAAGTTCCATCTGCTATAGACCTCTAAAGCTAACAATTTATCTGCTTTCAATACACAAATGAACAGATGAAGGATAAACATTTTCAATATCATAAGGAGAAATTGGGAGGGAAACATGAGCCATGGTGTCCTCCTCAGTTCATTAAACCTGCAGAACATACTTCATTAGATGTCAAAGTCTAAGAGTCATTCTTAAGATGATGGTTTCTTTTCCTTGGGGACTCATGGGGACCCATCCTTTCTACAGCCATTTTCTTGCTCAACAGCCATTTTCTTGTCTCCATCATCATCAAGCATCCAGGTGTCAACCATGCTCTGGACCTCACCCTCTGAGAGCATTGGGGTGATTGCCACAGTTTACTCAATCTTTGAGTTAGAATCTAACCCCCCTAGTACAGAGAGATGAAGACAACATCCTTCCTAACCTTTGGCATACAGGTTCAACCCTCTCAAAGCAACGTGTTGACCACCTGGCCTTCCCTAATCCAAGTGTGACAGGTGTACTCCTTTCAACTGCTGGGACAAACTCACCCTCTCTTTACACATGTTTGGGGTTCCTCTCTTAGCCTGAGGTGATGTCTTAATTCCAGATCTCAGCTTCCATGGTTTCCTCTTGAAGTCATTTCCCCTTCAATCTCTCCCTTGTATGTCCCCTTTATTCCAGGCTGACAATGATTGTGTTCATACAGTTCTCTCAAAAAGTTTGTTGGTTTAGCATGTAGGAAGCAGGGGTCCAAGTCATCAGACAATAAGACTTTCCAGAAGTCTTTCCTAGATAACTGTATCTTCAATCCTGATTTACAAGTTCCAAGTTTAGTTAAGTCCTCAAATAGTCCTCAAATAGGGTACTATCATCTGGGAGCTTGGGTTCCAGAGGATTGGAATTGCCAGAATCTGTTTCTGTTTTCTTTGTGCCCAACACTTCAGTCCTCAGGTTATCTATCATCTAGCATTTTGCTATAAGCTGCCAGGAGAAGCCAAGCCACATACTCTGAATTTACTTTGGAAAGTTCTTCAGCTAAATGCCCAGGCTCATCATTTTCAAATTCTGCCTTCTATAAAACACCAGGAGTTAATCTTGTTAGTTCTCTGCAACTTTAAAACACAGATTGCCTTTATTCCAGTTTCCAATAATAGTTTCATCATTTATTTCTAAGGCCTCATAAAAATCTCTTTAGCATCTGTGATGGTTAGGCTATTGTGTCAACTCAGCCAGGCCAGGCATTGTGTCCAATTGTGTCCTTACCTATGAAGAGATGAACATCCACCCCACCCATAGCCTACATTACCTATAACTTCACAACCCCTTACCCATTTATAAAACCATTCCTGAATTTTGGTAATTGCAAAAGCATTTCCTCACTCTCTGGTACCAAATTCTGCATTAGTCAGCCAAAGGGGTACTGATGTAAAATACCAGAAATCTGTTGGCTTTTATAAAGGATATTTATTTGAGGTAGAAGCTTACAGTTACCAGGCCATGAAACGTAAGTTATTTCCCTCACCAAAGTCTGTTCCACATGTAGGGGCAATATGGCTGCTGATATCTACCAAGAGTTCAGGCTTCTTGGGGTCCTCTATTTCCCAGGGGTCCATTTCTCTCTGGGCTCAGCCAATGTGCTCTCTCTACAAGGCCTTGTGCAGACTATCAGGTGAATGACACTGTCTCTCTCCCTGGGGCTCCTGCCATGTCTAAGAAACTGTCTCTATTCCTCTGTGTTCTTCTGTGTGTTCATGTGCCAGGTTCTAGCTCAAAACACCAACATCAAAACTCCAAGTAACTCCACTGCTCTGCTGTGTAGTTTTATCTGAGTCCCTTCCCACCAAGGGAGCAGGGGCTCAATGTCCTACTGACTTGGCCCAATCAAAGCCATAATTATAATTGAATCACACCCAGGTACAGGCCTGTTTACAAGCATAATCCAATATCTATTTTTGGAATTCATAAACCACATCAAACCACTACACCCTCCTCCTTCACCATCCTTAAATTGTATTTATCCTATGTTTTACATGTACTTATTGTTGTAGAAGTTAAGGGAAGTTCAATTATTTGTGTCTAGAAAGGCCAGGGCCCAGGAATAATTTTGGGAAGGAAAAAAAAAGATTTATTTATGACCAGCCAGATTGAGAGCTTCTCATTCAAAATCCAAGCCCCAAGCAAGGTTTTTGAGTTCTTTCTATAACAGAGAAAGTACCAAATGGTTCTTTGTTTCAGTGCTCAATAAGCTTGAATTAACATATATCTCCCACCTCCTAGGTAAGCTTTTAGCATGAACTTCATACATTCCATGTAAGTTTTTAACATGTTTGGTTTGTATTCTCCCTGAATATTTAAAGTTTATAGAGTTTGCATTACTAAACTGTTTTTCTGGGACTGGAGTTGTTGTCATGGTTACCAAGGGAAGGACTGCAGTTGTCAATGCCCCACACACAAACTTCAGGACACATACAGCTCAGGTTATCTATAGAGAGATGAATAGTCCTCCACCCCCCCCCCCATAGCCTACATCACTTATAGCTGCACAACATAATGTTATAATGTTTGATTTAAGTAGTCATATATATTTTAAATAAATTAAAGGGAAACTTTTTTTATATTACTCACATATATACCATTTCTTATGCTCTTCATTTCTTTCTGAAGTTCCTAGTGGTTTTTTTTTTTTTTTAAGTTCCTAGTTTTTATCTAATTTCCTTTCCTTTCAGCAGCAATCAATGGTCCTCTGTATCATTGTTCACCTTTATGTAAGGCATCATTTCCCTCTGGCTGCCTTCAGTATTCTCTCTTTACTTTTGGTTTTCAGGAGTTTGATTATGATATAACTAGGTGTGGTTCTTTTTGTATTTATCCTGTTTGAGATTTTATGGCCTTTCTGAATCTATAAATTTATATATCACCTAAATCAAGAGTGTATAATTTCACCACAATTAAAAACATTAATTCAAAAATGCAGTTTTTTTTATAAGGTGCATTAGGTGTTCCCAGGAAAGGATGGGGAATCACTTTGAATTGACATCTGCATACAAGCTTCAAACCAAGCTTTATCCCTGCCTCAGGGCCTTTTTTACTTGCTGGAATCAGGACATGTTGACTCTGGAAATCAAAACCAACAAAGAACAAAGCAAAAACTGGATGTTCCTTCAGTTGGAAGGACCAGATAACCCTGATCTGGTGATTTAAAATGGTGACTAAAAACCAAGGTTTTAAATCTAGATAAATGTAGGTTCATATATTGTTTCTGCAAATTTCCAGCTAATTGACCTTGGAGCAAGTAGCTTAAACTCTGCGTGCACCAATATTTCCATCTGTAAATAATAATAGCTAATTTTTATATACTTCTTACTCTGTGCCAGACACTGTCCTAAGCAGCCCACTTGTATTATCTCTTTTAATTCTCACAACAATCCTAAAATGTATGTACAGTTATATTTATTTTCAGGTGAAGAAACTGAAGCAGTGCATTGTAATAATTTTCTCAAGGTCTATGTGAATTAACTATTGGTGAAATAAGGATTCCAGCCCTGCCCATCTCTCTCTGTTTCTAAAGCAATAATGGTTTCAATTTGGAAAGTATATGCCATATGCTAGGCACTTTTTTTTTCAAATATCTCCCCCCACAGGGCATAAGTCATGCAATGTTGGATCTAAGGTGAATGGGGAAACCATTGATTTATTCTCAGGGCTTGACCAATGATGAAGTCACACTTAGACCTTGTGGTAGCCTGTTCTCCTCAGACTATTTTTTCTCCCAGGGGTTATAGATTTGACTTGGCAATGTAAAGGCAGGGAGATTTCTTCCTACCCACTACCCAGTTCTTCAGTTGACAAACCCATGTCTAGCCTTTGTGTGGAAGAAGCCACTCTCAGAGATGGATAAGTGTGGCAGGTAGTGATAGGAACAGTATTTTGTTGGGGAAGCTTGAGGAGAGTAAACTAGCTTTCAAGTCTTAGCTCAGCTTTCTATAGCTGTGGGACCATGTACTGTTTTATTCTCTTAAGCTCTACTTTCTTCATATGTAAAATATGTCCTACTGCCTATCTGGTTACAGAAACCAAAAGCCTGAGATTCATCCTTGATTTCTCTCTTTCCTCATTCCTATCAAACCATCAGCAAGTCCTCCTAGTATTACCTAAAAATCCATTCTACATCCTTTCACTTCTTGCCACCTCCAGTGGCATCACTTTTGTCCAAGTCAACAACATTGTTTGCTTAGACTATTGTATTAGCCTCCTAACTGGTATCCCATATTCATTCTAGATGGTTTAAGATCCATCCTCAACAGAGCTGCCAGAGTGGGCTTTATAAATGAAAATATAGCCATTTCTTTTCTGAACTTTTTAGTTTCATATATTATTTTATTTCAAAATTGGTTGGCTACTGGGATCATGTCTCTTCCTTTTTTAAAATCCTCTCAAGATTCATCATTGTACTGATGTAAGCTTCTGGTTATAGCCAACATGGTACTTCATGATCTGTCTCCTGATTATGTCTCTGACTTCATCTCCAATCACTCTTCCCCTCATTCAGTAATATTCTGCCACATGAACATTCATCTATTCCTTGAAAATGTTGGCCTCAAACCTTCGCACTTGCTGTGCTCTCTGCCTAGATGTTTTTTCCCATGGTATTCCCATAGTGGGCTACTTCTTCATATTTTAGCAGCTCTACTGTCACCTCCATAAAAAGGACATCCTTATCCAACTCCCCACCCCCAATCAAAGGATAATATTACTATGTTCTCTTTTCTTCTTGTTACATATCACAATCTGAAATCTTCTTGTTCATTTAATTCCTTCTTTGCTTATTGTCTTTTGCCTATCTCCTGTGGGAGTACAAACTACTTAAGAGCAGTAGTATTGCCTGACATGTTCAAAGGTGTATCCCAACCTAGAGGTTGCTCACTAAAGATCTTTTGAGTGAATGAATGTACATAGGCTTTATTATAGGATTAAGGATGATAGTGGGTATAAAGTGTTCAGGCTGACAGGCAACTGCTATACGGTCACTTAGGAAACTAGGCTGATCAAGTCTCTGCCATCTTATGATATTATCATCTCTACACATGGTTTCCAGGGACATTTAACTATGAGAAGAGAGCATAGAGAACTCATACTTGTTCTAAAATACCCTAGACCAGAAATGACTTTTATCTCTTCCACTTGGAGTTCATTGGTTGGACCTGGAGTTCAATAGACTCACCCTAAATAGACCAGAAGCTGGGAAATGAGAGAGGGGTACACATGGAAAGTCAATTTTCTACTATCTCTACCATAAACCCATTGTTAGAGGTGAGAAAACTAAAGTAGAGAGGGATGAGAAACCTGCTCAATGTGACAGAGATAGTAACTGGTAAAAGTTAAACCTGAACCCAGACTACCAGTTCTAGAGCCTGTCTTCTTCACCACACACTGGTGTTACACTTCCACATGGGAGATGTATTCAAAAACAATTTCTTGTGTGTGTTTTACAGGCTTTTCCTCCTGTCCTCATTCTCTTCTCAAAAGTGACTGCCTCTTCTAATTAAATAACAGGTTTGGTTTGTACTTTGATATTTGCATATTTAATCCTTCGCTTCCTGTAGCCAGTCTACTAACCCAGCTTCTTCACCTACTCCTCTCCATAAAGCCATCCCTGACCTGAAAGTTTTCCATGAATGAATCAGCCAGGAAGAGCAAGACCCCAGCTCTCAGAGACCAGATTTTCCCTTCAGCTCTGGCAAGGATGTTCTAGGTGTCTCCCCAGGAGGTCCAAGAAAGCAAGAGTGGAGTGTGCTGATGTGACCTCTGGAGTTTTTCACATGATCTGAATCAAGTGCTTGTAAGGCAGGTATCAGAATTCACTTCTTCCAAAGATGTTCATTGAGGGACTACTACATATCAGGCACCATACAAATTACTGGAATATGACACTAATGGTGTCATTCTTGATCATGCTCATGGCAATTGGAAAAGCTGCAAGAGACAGATGAGATGTGTCATGAGAATGAATAAGAATGGAATAGAGGTGCAGTGGGTGATATTTTTCTACCAGGCTCATTGGAAGTTGGAAAGGAAAGGGTGCTGGAAAAGTTGGGACTGGGTACCAAAGAAGTCCCATCCCCAGATAGCACTCCCAATATGGCTCCAGTGGAAAATTAATGGTACAAGCCACTATCTGTCATAATTTTGGCTTATCCCAAGCAACATCAATATCAACTTGGCTTCTATGTGCCTGACACTGTGCTAGGTGCTTTACAGACTTTACATCAGTTAATCCTTTCAACTATTCTATGTGATAGATCTTATTAACAACTGCCCCCACCCTATTTTACAAATAATAAGATCAAGGTCCAAAAATGTAAGCAGTTTGTCCAAGGGTCACTTGTAAGTGACTCAGCCAAGATTTGAGCTCAAGATTTTTGGATTCCAAAGACCCTGAATTTTGCTACTGCACCAAATTGTTTCTCTTAGAATCCTAAAATAAAAACTGCCTACATCAATTACACCTAGCACTCTCTTACATGCTTTGCATAGATTACTTCATTTAATTATAACTAAAAATTTTAGGAGATAGGTGTCACTAGTATCATACCCATTTTACAAATAAGGGAACTGAGGCTTAGAGAAAGGAGATCAACAAACGTAAAAAATATGGTAAGCAGCAGACCTGAGACTCAACCCCAGATTTTTCTGCCTCTGCAGTCTTAACCTCTAAGCTGCATTGCCTCTGGATCATCACTTAATATAAATTTTAGGGGCGTAGGACTAGTAAAGTGGAGCAGACCACAGAGAACTAATGGAAGTACTCACTTGATTCTATTTATTCATCCATGCCCAGATCATTGTGAGATGATTTCATAGAAATGGTTTGATCTTGTTTTTCTGTCTGTCTTTGCTTCCTGTCCTGTGATCTCTGAGTATCTCCTCCCCCCTTTTGAACCACCCAATCCCTGCCAAGGTCTTCCCTCAGTCTCCCCACCTGTTCTCAGAAGCCAAGTTTTGCTGTGTGCACACTCCTAGGGAGGACCTTATCAGAGAGAACAAAAGATACAAAGCTCCTTTTCTGTACAAATCCCAGGTAAGATGAAAGTGAATGACAGATTCTTTGGTGTGGATGTGTGTGTAAGTGTGTGCATGCATGCACACATATGAGTGCCACAGGGCAGGAAAGTGTATATAAAATTCTGAACTTAGAACCAGAAAGCCTGACTTCAAGTTCTGGAAATGCCACACGTTAGCTGATCTTGGGCATATTATTTACTTTCTCTGATACTTCATCCCCGTAACCACAAGATAAGAATGGTGACCTTTGGTGACAGGAATAAATGAAAATATATGGGTGATATGCCTGCATGATGACTGTCCCATAGAAGGCGAGAAGTTTAATGCTGGACAGTTCCAGATGCAGGGGGCCATGGAAGGTGGATGCAGATGGGAGTAGAAGAAAGCAAAAAGTGAAACCTCGGAAGAAAATGTCATGATGTAGAAGCTGGTTCACACTCTATAAAGTGAATGTTTTTCATTTTTCATTTAAAAAATATATATCTCTCTGGAGGGGTTTGGTTTCAGAATTTGCTGAGAGTTAGAGGACACCTTGACATTTATTAAGGCCTTACTGTGTACCAGACACAATGACAGCAAAGTGGCTGGTGTGAGTTGTCTCACTAATCTTCTTGGAAGTCAGAGGTAAGCTTCTAGCTCAGAGATGTGAAACTTGTCCAAGGTTACCCAGCTGGTAGGTGTTGGAGTCCAAAGTCTCTGGGATCTGGACACCCCTCACAATACACTAAGTACATTGTCTCCATAAAATAAATGGTTTTTCCCATCCAGAGGCTTGAAGGCTCCCCTCAAAGCCATGACAAAAAAATCGCTTTCAAAATACCTTTTAGAGCACTTTAAGAAATTATTCTTAAAAATACTTCATAAGGTGTCATTAAACTGTAAGCTCTAAAAGGTAAAGACTGTTTCAGTCTAATTAATTTCCTCATTCTCAGTACCTAAAACCACAGCAGCCATATAAAACATATGCAGTATATTTATTTGATGAATTTGAAAAAACATATTTTTCTATAATTCAGATATTTTGTGGGCAGACAGGCTTTTTTATTTTTTATTTTTTTGTAACTAATTTATTGAAATATATCACCCACTCACAAACATACATAAACATTAAGTGTATAGTAATAGTTGTGAACTTACAAAACAGACATGTATAACATCATACAGGAATCTCATAACTCACTCTTCCACCAACACTTATATTGTTGTTAAACCTTTTAAACTAATGATTAAAGAACATTGTCAAAATATTACTACTAACCAAAGTATTTTCCCCCAACCCTCCCTGTTATTATCTTTATGTCATTTGTATATGAACATACATAAACAATTAAGTGTATAGTAAAAGTTGTGAACTTACAAAACAAGCATGCATAGCATCATACAGGGGTCCAATACATCAACCCTCCACCAACACCTTGCATTTTTGTGAGATGTTTGTTACAAATTATAAAACAATATTGTGAAAATATTTCTTCTAATTATAGTCCTTATCTTACATTTGGTGTGTTTTTCCCTGAACACTCCTTATTATTTTTTTAAATATATTTTTTATGACAGAAGTTGTAAACTTATAAAGCAATCATGCCATTAGCAGAATTCCCAAGAAACATCTCTCTATCAACACTCCACACTGTGGTGGAACATTTGTTACAGATGACATAATATCTTCTAATTGTTCCCATGTCCATAGTATAAATTTGGCTCACATTTACCATACTGCCCCATTATCAACACAGTACATCTTCGGCATAGATGCAAGAATATTATATTATTACTACCAACCACAGTCCATAGGTCATTCCAGTTATATTTTTCCCATGTGGTCCCAAACCCTGCAGTCGTGATATATAGTTGCTCAAGCTCACAAAGGACACTCTTCCATCTGTACCATCAACCACATTCCTCATCCACCTCTTGGTTTACTGTGCTTTTTATTTCCTAGATTATTCCCTAGCATTCTGTCAACTGACATTTACATCCCTAGACTACCATTTTCAGCCCCATCCCAATTTATAACTAGCTATTACTACTTTTACCCTCCATTCTATACATTTCCACACTTTTACAGTAAAGCTAATTAAAACTTCTACATACATTAAACATCAGTATTTCATTTCAGTTCTTCTCTTATCTCCATTAAGACTCCACCACCTACCACCAGGTCTTGAAGATATTTTCCCACAATTTCTTCTAGAAGTTTTATGGTTCTTGCATTTATTTTTAGGTTTTTGATCCATTCGAGTTAATTTTTGGATAAGGTGTGAGATAGAGGTCCTCTTTCCTTCTTTTGGCTATAGATATCCAGTTCTTTCAGCACCATTTTGCTGAATGGACTGTTCTGCCCAAGCTATGTGGGTTTGACAGGCTAGGGAAAAAATCACTTGACCATACATATGAGGGTCTGTTTCTGAGCCATCAATTTGGTTCCATTGGTCTATGTATCTGTCTTTATGCCAGTACCATGCTGTTTTTACCACTATAGCTTGGTAGTTTGATTTAAAGTCTGGAGATGAGGGTTCATTTTTCCTTTTATGATGTTTTTGGGTATTTAGGACCCCTTAACCTTTCAAATAAATTTGCTAATTGTGTTTTCAGGTTTGTTTTTTTTAATGCTGGTGGAATTTTCATCATGGTTGCATTGAATCTGTATATCAATTTGAGTAGAATTGACATCTTAATGATATTTAGTCTTCCAACCCATAAGCATGGAATGTTCTTCCAGTTATTTATGACTTTTTAAAATTTCTTTTAACATTGGGTTGCAGTTTTCTGAATATAAGTACTTTACATCGCTGGTTGAGTTTACTCCTGACTACTTGAGTTTTATCTGTCATATTTTATTTTCATCACTCTTTTGACACTTTTAGTTACTTTTATTGATATAATCTTCATTTCTAGACTCTCTTCCAGGCCTCTCTCTCCTGTCTTTTCAGGCACTAGCACACCCTTTAGCATTTCCTGAAAATCTGGTCTCTTACTTAGAAATTCTCTCAGTTTCTGTTTATCTGCGAATATTCTAATTTTGTCCTTATTTTTGAAAGTCAGTCTTGCTGGATATAAAGTTCTTGGCTCGAAGTTTTTCTCTTGTAATGTCTTAAATATATCATACCACTGTCTTCTTGCCTCCATGGTTTCTAGTGAGAAATCAGCACTTAATCTTATTGGATATCCCTTATATGTTATGCATTGCTTTTCTCTTGCTGTTCTCAGAATTCTCTCTTTGTCTTTGGCCTTTGGCATTCCAATGAGTATGTTTCTCAGAGTTGATCTGTTCGGATTTTTTTGGATGGGAGTATGTTTTTCTTCTTGGACATGGATATCTATGTCCCTCAATAGGGTTGGGAAATTTTCTAACATTATTTCTTTAAATATTCCTTCTGCCCCTTTTCCTTTCTCTTCTCCTTCTGGGACACCCCTGACATATATGTTTGTACATCTCTGGCTGTCATTTAGTTCCCTGAGACTCTGTTTAATTTTTTTCCATTCTTTTCTTCATCTCTTCTTTTGTATGTTCACTTTCAGAGGCCATTTCTTCAAGCTCACTAATCCTTTCTTCTGCCTCCTCAAATCTGCTCTTACATGATTCCAATGTGTTTTTTTAAATTTCATTGATTACACTTTTCATTCTCATAAGATCTGCTATTTTTCTATGCATGCTTTCAAATTCTTCTTTGTGCTCATCCAGTATCTTCTTAATATCCTTAATCTCTTTAGCCATCTCATTGAATTTATTAAGGAGATTTGTTGGCACATCTATGATTAATTGTCTCAACTACTTTATGTCATCTGGAGGTTTATGTTTTTCCTTTAACTGGGCCATAGCTTCCTGTTTCTTGGTGTGGACTGTAATTTTTAGTTGGTGTCTTCGCATCTGGCTTACTAGAGTATTTATTCTGTGTGCAGTTTTTCTCTTTTGTTTAGGGCTTCCTGCCCTTTCTCCCTTGCTGTTTGTTCAGTAGGAGCCGAGGATGTACTTGGTGCTATAAACTGTGGAGGCTCAAGCTGCCCTCATTGCTCCAGGGACAGAGGAAGCTTCTACCAACTTTCTCCTTTCCCAGAGGTAGGGACAGAGTCACATTTGTGTGGAATAATCCAAGTCATGCAGGCTTGGACTGTAGTTGCCCAGAGAGACTGATAAAGTTTCACACCCCTTTCTTCCCTGCCTGGGGGATGGATGGAGCTGCAGGTGTTGGCAGCAATCTGTGCAGTGAGGGCCCAAGATGACCGCAGTTGCCCCAGTAGACTTTTAATTATTCAGTTTGTGTCAGCCAAAGGTACCCTCAGTTACCTGGATATACTGGTGCAGAGCTAGCCAACCTCCTCCCTGCCAGAGGTGGGACTGAAACCATGACCCAGGCTGCAGGCTGATCCAGGTGAAAGAAATGGTTTCCTACCATCATTGTGATATTCAGTCAGGACGGCTTCTCCTCAGTCTGGGGGTGGGGTCAAAAGGCAGCCACCATGGACTTTTCCCAACTTGGATAAATTCACACCCCACCTGTTCCTAGGGTAATTCCTTAGTCATCTGAGTCTACCAATCAGTAGCTGAAATCAGCAGCCAGCCATCTACTCCTCCCCTGTTTTTGAGAAATGGAGCTTCCAATTCCAATCACAGAACAGTTCTTGGGCCAGCTTGCACCATCAGAGTTGGACAATCACTTTTTTGTTGCATCATCTTGTTGCATCTGCTCTCCATTTGTGTGGTGCCACTCCTGGTTGGTCTGCTTTCATGTGGGGCAGCTCTCCTTGCAGGGCCAACTCCTTGCTTGTGAGCTGCCCCTACATGGAGGCAACCCTGCATGGCACAGCACTCCTTGTAAGCAGCAGCATTGTGTGTGTGCCATCTTACCATATGGGTAAGGAGGCCCTGGGGATTGAACCCTGGACCCTCCATATAGTAGATGTATGCTCTATCAATTGAGCCATGTCCATTTCCCTCATGTGTGTGTTTTTTTTTTCCCTTTGTATTTCTTCTTTGGACAAATGTCTATTCTAGTCTTTTGCCCATTTTTTAATTGGGACTTTTGTCTTTTTATTTCTGAGGGGTAGCATCTCTTTATATATCCTGGATATTAAACCCTTATGGTATATCTGATTTCCACATATTTTCTCATGTTGATTTGGCTGCCTTTTCACCCATTTGACAAAGTGCTTTGAGGTGCAAAAGTGTTTAATTTTGAGGAGGTCCCATTAATCTATTTTTTGCTTTTGCTGCTCATGCTTTGGAAGTAAGGTACAAGAAACCATCACTTACCAGAAGGTCTTTAAGATATTTCCCTACATTTTCTTTTAGTAATTTTATTGGCCTGACCTTTATATTTAGGTCTTTGATCCATCTTGAGTTGGCTCTTGTATAGACAGTAGAAAGACTTCCTCTTTCAATCTTTTGGTTATGGAAATCCAATTTTCCATTGAAAAGACTGTTTTGTCCCATTAGCATGGCTTTGGTAGGTTTGTTGAAAATCAGTTGGCCATAGAGGAGTGGATTTATATCTAGACTCTTATTTCTATTCCAGTGATTGATATTTCTATCTTTATGCCAATACCATGCTGTTTTGACAACCATAGCTTTGTAATATATTTCATGATCAGGAAGTGAAATTACTTCCATGTTGCTCTTCTTTTTTGGAATGCTTTTGGTTACTCAAGTGCACTTTCCCTTCCAAATACATTTGGCAATTACGTTTCTATATCTGTAAAGAAGGCTGTTGGAATTTTTATTGGTATTGCATTGAATTTATAAATCGGTTTGTGTAGGATTGATATCTTCATGATATTTAGTCTTCCAATCCATGAACACAAAATGTCTTTCAATTTGTTTAGGTCTTCATTCATTTCTTTTAGCATTGTTGTATAGTTTGTGGCATATTGGTCCTATACTTCTATGGTTAAATTTATTCCTAGGAACCTGAGTCATTTTGTTTCTATTAAAAATGGAAAGTTTTCTCTTATTTCCTACTCAGGTTGTTCAATATTAGTGTACAGAAATATTACTAATTTTGTGCATTTATCTTGTATCCTGCCACTTTGTTCAACTCATTTATTAGTTTAAGTAGCTTTGTTGTAGCCTTTTCAGAGTTTACTAAATATAGGATCATGACATCTGCAAATAGTGAAAGTTCTACTGTTTCTTTTCCTATTAGGATGCCTTTTATTATTATTTTCTTGTCTAATTGCTCTAGTTAGATCTTCTAGCACAATGTTAAATAACAATGGTGACAGTGGGCATCCTCATCTTTTTCCTAATCTTAGAGGGAAAGCTTTGAACCTTTCCTCATTGAGTATGAGGGTTGCTGTGGGTTTTTCATATATGCCCTTTATCATATTGAGGAATTTTCCTTCTATTTCTAGCTTTCAAAGTGTTTTATCAAGAAAGGATACTGAAAAAAAAAAAAAAGGAAAAGGTACTGGATTTTGTCAAATGCCTTTTCTGCCCCTATTGAGATGATTATGTGTTGTTTTTTTTTCCCTTCAATTTGTTAATGTGGTGATTTATGATAATTGATTTTCTTATGTTGAACCACCCTTGCATATCAGGAATAAATCCTGCTTGGTCATGGTTTACAAATCTTTTCATATGCTGTTGGATTCTATTTGCAAGTTTTTTGTTTAGAATTTTTATGTGTATGCTCATTAGAGAGATTGGTCTGTAATTTTCTTTTGTGTCTATCTGGCTTTGATATTAGGGTGATGGCTTCATAAAATGTGTACGGTAATATTTCCTCCTCTTCAATATTTTGGAAGAGTTTAAATAGGATTGGTGTTAATTCTTCCTGAAGTGCTTGGTAGAATTCACTTGTGAAGCCATCTGGTCATGGATTTTATTTTTTGGAGACTTTTGATGACAGAGTTAATCTCTTTAAATATGATTAGTTTATTGAGTTCTTGTTGTTCATAGGTTCTTTGTGCCTTTCTAGTAATTTTTTCTTTTCATCTAAGTTGTTTAGTTTGTTGGCATAGAGTTTCTCATAATATCCTCTTTAGGAGCCTTTTCACTTCTGTGGCGTCAGCTATAATTTCACCCCTTTCATTTCTGATTTTATGTGCCTGCATCTTCTCTCCATTTTTCTTTGTTAGTCTAGCTAGTAGATAGGAGTTTGTCAATTTTAATGATCTTCTCAAAGAACCAGCTTTTGGATTTGTTGATCTTCTCTATTTATTATTATTATTGTTCTCAGTTTCACTTATTTCTCCTCTAATCTTTATTATTTCTTTCCTTCTTGCTTTGGGAATGATTTGCTGGTCTTTTTCTAGTTTCTGCAGTTGTTCAGTGAGATCTTTGATTTTGGCTCTTTCTTTTTTTTTAAATATAGGTGTTCAGGGCTATAAATTTCCCTGTTAAGACTGACTTTGCTGTATCCCATCAGATTTTTCTTTAGGAGGTACCACATGGATTGAACCCAGAATCTTATACATGGGAAGCAAATGCTCAACCACTGAGCTATATCTGCTCCCTGCCATAAGTTTTTATAAGTTGTGTTCTCTTCATTCATCTCAATATATTTACTAATTTCACTTGTAATTTCTTCTTTGACCCTCTGATAACTTTGGAGCATGTTGTTCAGTCTTCACACATTTGCAAATTTACCTCTTTTCTGCCTATAATTGATTTCTAGTTTCATTCCACTATGATCTGAGAAAGTGCTTTTTAAAATTTCAATCCTTTTACATTTATTGAGGCCTGCATTGTAACTAACGTGCTCTATCCTGGAGAACGATCCATAGGCACTTGAGAAGAATGCATACACTCTTCTGAGAATGTATACAAACATCCCAATGAGTGTGGAGGTAACCTTCTGTATATGTCTGTTAGGTCTAGCTCATTTTTCATGTTGTGCAAGTTCTCTGTTTTCTTGTTGATCTTCTGAGTAGTTGCTTTAGCTAATGATGTAAGGGTTGTGTGGAAGTCTCCAATTAGTATTGTAGAGATGGCTCTTTCTCCCTTCAGTTTTGCCAGAGTTTGCCTCCTGTATTTTGTGGCACCCTGGTTAGGTGCAAAGATATTCATGATTTATTTCTTCCTGGTGGAGTGTCCCTTTATTAATATTAGTGGTATTCTGTACCACTTATAACATTTTTGCATTTAAAGTTTGTTTTGTCCAGTATTGGTATTGCTAATCCTGCTCTTTTTTGGTTACTATTTGCATGGAGCATCTTTTTCCAACCTTTCACTTTCAGCCAGTTTGTATCCCTGCCTTTAAGGTGAGTGTCCTGTAGGCTGCATAAGGATGGCTCATGTTTTTAAATGATTCTGCCACACTCTATGTTTTGATGGTTAGTTTAATCCATTCACATTCAATGATGTTACTGTAAATGCATTATTTCTTTCCACCATTTTATTATTTTATTTTCATGTCATATATTATTTTGTCTGTATTTTTACTCTTTTTGTTATCCTTTCTGCCATTTTTTCTATACTCTCCTCCAAGATTCTGTGTCCTGACATTTTCTTTCAAGTTCTAATGTTTCCTTTAATATTTTCTGCAAAGGTGGGTTCTTTTTCATGAACTCCCTTAGCTTCTGTTTGTTTGTGCATATTTTAAACACACCTTAATATTTGAAGAACTATTTTGTTGGATAAAGAATTCAGCTGGTAGTTTTTCTGTTTTAGAATCCTAATTGCATCATACCACCATCTTCTTGCCTCCATAGTTTCTGATGAGAAATCCACACTAAAGAGTGTCCCTTGCTCCTACACTTTGATTTATTGGACTTACTCCACTCAGCTAACATGGAGTTGAAGAAGGTCAACCACCACAACATGGAGCCTAGAGTGTCTACAACTGGAAGCGGGAGGAGAGCATCCAGTACCCATGTGGAATCTAAGCCCTCACTTGACATAGGTGTGCAATGGACACAACCAATCCAATGTCCACAGAGAAAATGTGGAATGGGTGTGGGAACGGTAGCCATGGTGGCTGCTGTGTGTGGGGAACGGGAGGAAGAGATGAGACGTGGAGGCGTTTTCAGGACGTGGAGTTGTCCTGGATAGTGCTTCACGGACAATTACGGGACATTGTAGATCCCCCCAGGGCCCACTGGATGGAACGTGAGAGAGTCTAGGCTATGATGTGGACCATTGACTATGGGGTGGAGTGATGCTCAGAGAAGAACTTACCAGGTGCAATGGATGTGTCATGATGATGGGAGAGAGTGTTGCTGTGGGGGGAGTGGGGGGCGGGGGCGGTGGGGTTGAACGGGATCTCATATATTTTAATGTAATTAAAAAAATAATAATAAATAAATAATTAAAAAAAGAGTTTCCCTTGTATCTATAATGATTTGCTTCTCCCTTGCTGCTCTCAGAATTTTCTCTTTATCTTTGATCTTCGACATTCTGAGTAGTATGTGTCTTGGAGTAGGTCTATTCAGATTTATTCTGATTGGGGTACTCTTTTCTTCTTGGACATGTAAGGTCATTTCTTTCATGATAGTTGGAAAATTTTTAGCTATTAATTCCTCAAATACTCTTTCTGTGCCTTTTCTCTTCTCCTCTTGGTCTGGAACTCCCATGACACATATATTGTTGTGTTTCATGTTATCCTTCAACTCCCTGAGCCCCTGCTCTTTTTTTCCATTTTTTTTCTTTTCATCTTCAGCTTTTCTGTCCTCTGTAACTCATATTTCTTATATCATTTCAAGTCTGCTGTTGTGTGCCTCTAATGTGTTTTTTTTAATCTCACTTATCATGTCTGTAATTCCCATGAGCTCTGTTATTTATTTTTTTTCAGGATTTTAAGTTCTGCTTTGTCTTCCCTCAGTGTCTTCTTGATGTCCTTTATCTCTAGCCATATTACCTTTGAACTCATTCATCTAATTTTGGAAATGTGTGTGCATCTCATTAATTAGTTGTCGTAAATCCTGCATCTCTTCTGGGGCTTTGGTATATTCCTTTTCTTGAGCCAGGTGTTCCATTTTCTTAGCTGGCTTGTATTTTTTTGCTGATAGACATCTGATTAGGGTAGTAAGCTTAATCAGATGCTTGATTTCTCAGTTCATAGAATTTTAATGGTGGGAGGGTGTTACTGCTTTTCGTTGATTCTTGGTTCAACCTCTTCTGGGTCTTTAGGATTGTCCCTATTATTTGCTTAAATCTGGACCCTGTACCCAGTAATGGGTTGAAGACCTGCTTCCCAGGGCCTTGAGGAGGGAGGCTGTAAAGAATGGAAAAAGCCCCTCTTATTTATATTTAATTTTATCATTTAAACTTCCCTGTTCTGCCAGATAATGGTGATCTTTGGAAGCCCTCTCAATTCAATGCCTGATTGGAATGTGTTTGCTGTAACCACTGACCCTGACCAGATCAATGTGATAGAGGATACTGCCTGGAGTCTAAGAAACTTTCTCAGAGGCAGTTCTTCAACAATTGCCAGCAGTTTCCTCCCTTTTCCTGGGCAGGAAATAAATCCACTCCCCTCTGTATCATCATCAACCAGTCCCAGTCTGTAGAGAGGGAGATTGATTTAGTCCCTTGAGGGCTCCTAAGGCAAACAATGGTTTCACCTCACCCGGCCTGGAAGAGTTCATGGTACACAGCAGAACAAATCTGTGGGTCAAAAGCTGAGTCAGCCTTAGGCTAGTCCTGAGGTCTGAGAATTCAAAAGTATCTATAGCACCACCCAGGACTACTCCAGTTCCCCAAAATGCCCCCACATCATATCTCTTCCTCCCACTCCTTACCCCCAGCAGCCACCATGGCCACTTTCTCCACACCAGTGCCACATTTTCTTTGATTACTAATCACAATAGTTCATGAATAGAATATCAGTAAGTCCAATCTAATCTATACTCTATTCCTCCATCCTGTGGACCTTAGAATGGTTGTGTCCACTCCACATCTATATCAAGAGGGGGCTTAGATTCCACACGGATGCTGGATGCAATTCTCCTGTTTTCAGTTGTAGGCACTCTTGGCTCCCTCGTGTGGTGGTTGACCTTCTTCAACTCCATGTCAGCTGAGTGGGGTAAACCCAATAAACCAGAATGTAGGAGTTGCAAGTCCTTTGAGGCTCAGGGCCTGGCTATCACATGGTCAGTCCAGAGATTCACATCCCCTGGGTATACATTAAACCCCAGCACCAACCACAGTTCGGGTAAAATTAACAGAAGACACTTGTGGACAAAGATCACATCTAAGTCCAGCTTCATCACACAGAAACACAAACTCGAAGGATTTCTTTATATATTCTAAATACTATTAATAAACCCTCATTGGATATATGGTTTCCAAATATTTTCTCCCATTGAGTATGTTGTCTTTCAATTTTCATGATGAAGTCCTTTGATCACAAACATTTTTAATTTTGAAGAGGTCCCATTTATTTATTTTTTTCTTTTGTAGGTTGTGTTTTGGGTGTAAAGTCTAAGAAACCAATGATTTCCTGAAGATGTTTCCTTATGTTTCCTTCTAGGAGTTTGATGGTTCTAACTCTTTTAATAAGGTCTTCAATCCATTTTGAGTTGAATTTTGTATATGGTGTGAGATAGGGGTGCCTCCCCTTTCGGCAAATGGGAGTCCATTTTATTTTTAGCACCATTTGTTGAAGAGACTATTCTTTCCTAATTGAGAGGTCACTGCCACCTTGTCAAAAATCAGTTTGCCGGTAATGTGAGGGTTGATTTCTGAGCTGTCAATTTTACACCCTTGGTCTCTATGTCTGTTTTTATGACAGTACCATGTTGTTTTGATTACTGTGGCCTTATACTCAGTTAGATCAGGAAGTGTGAGTCCTCCAAATTCATTCTTCTTTTTCAAGATGACTTAACTATTCAGGCACCCTTAACCTTCCAGATAAATTTGATGACTGACTTTTACATTTCTGCAAAGAAGGTTGTTGAAATTTTGCTGGGATTGCATTGAATTTAAACATTTCTTTGGGTCATACTGATATTGTTATGATATTTAGTCTTCCAAGCCATACACATTGGATTTTCTTCCACTTATTTGTCTTTAATTTCTCTCAGTCATGTTTTCTGGTTTCTGTGTACAAGTCCTATATGCATCCTTCGTTAAGATTTATCCTTGATATTTGATTCTTTTAGTTGCTATTGAGAATGGAATTTTTTTCTTGATTTCTTCTTATGATTGTTCATTGCTTGTGTATAAAAATACTATTGATTTTGTGGAGTTGATCTTGTACCCTGTAACTTTGCTGAATTCATTTATTATCTCTCAGAGCTTTGTTGTGGGTTTTTCAGGATTTTCTATATATAGGATCACAGCATATATCTTAATTTCATTTCTGATTTCCTCTTTAACCCATTGGTTTTCTTAAACCAGTGTGTTGCTTAATCACCACACATTAATGAATTTTCCATTTCTATTTCCATTACTGATTTCTAACTTCACTCCACTGTGGTCAGACAATACATATTATATGATTTCAATATTTTTTAATTTATTGAGACTTGTTTTGTGACCCAGCATATGATAAAACCTGGAAATGATCCATGTACATGTGAGATGTATTTTTTTGGGGGGGGGAGCAGTGTTCCATATATGTCTGTAAGATCTATTTGGTTTAGTGTGTCATTCAAGTTCTGTACTTCCTTATTGATCTTCTGACTAGATGTTTTACTCATTATTGAGAGTGGTGTGTTAAAGTCTCCTACTATTAATGTAGAACTGTCAATTTCTCCCTTTAGATCTGTCAGTATTTGATCCATATATTTGGGTTCTGCTGTTAGGTGCATATATATTTATAATTGTTACATCTTCCTGTCAAACTGTCCCCTTGATTAGTATATAATGACCATTTTTGTCCTCATTACTGTTTCTGACTCAAAATCTGTTTTACCCAATATTAGTGTATCCCCCCAGCTCTTTTGGTTACTACTTCCATGATATATTTTTTCCATTCTTTCACCCTTAACCTACTTATACCTTTGAATTTAAGATGAGTCTCTTACAGACAGCATATAGTTGGGTCATGCTTTTTTTAAAAGTAATTTATTGAAGTATGTCACTCACACACAAACATACATAAACAATCATTGTATAATAATAGTTGTGAACTTACAAAACAAACATACACAATATCATACAGGAGTCCCACAACCCACCTGATAGTCAACAACTTGCACTGCTGCCAAACCTCCTCAACTAATGATTAAAGATCATTGTCAAAATATCACTACTAACCAAAGTTTTTCCCCCAACCCTCCCTATTATTATCTTTATGTCATTTATATATGAACATACATAAACAATTAAGTGTATAGTAAAAGTTGTGAAATTACAAAGCAGACATGTATAACATCATACATCAACCCTCCACCAACGCTTTGCATTGTCATGAGATACTTGTTATAAATTATGAAAGAATATTGTCAAAAATCTTACTACTAATCATAGTCCTTATCTTACATTTGGTGTGTTTTCCCCCCAAGCCACCCTATTATTATTTTTAAATATATTTTTATAACAGAAATTTTAAACTTATAAAACAATCATGCACGTGTGCAGAATTGTCAAACAGCACCCTTCCATCCACACACTACACTGTGGTAGAACATTTGCTACAGATAAGATAATATCTGATTGTTATCATGTTCACAGTATAAATTTGGCTCACATTTTCCATACTGCGTCATTATCAACACAGTACATCTTTTGCATAGCTGCAAAAATATTATATTATTACTACTAACCACAGTCCATAGCTGTATTTTTCCCATACTTCTCCACATTTCCAACACCCTTCAGTAGCGATATATATTTCCTCAAGCTCACAAAGGACACTCTTGCATCTGTACCATCAACCACTGTTCCCATCCACCTCTTGGTTTACTGTGTTATTCATTTCCTAGATTATTCTCTAGCATTCTGTCAATTGGCATTTACATACTTAGACTACCATTTTCAGTCACATCCCCATTTATAAACTGTTACTCACTGTGTGTAACCAGCCACTCTATACATTTTCACACTTTTACAGTAAAGCTAATTAAAATTTCTACATACATTAAACATCAGTAGTTCGTTCTCCTTTTATCTCCTTTAAGAATCCACCACCTACCACCAGGTCCTGAAGATATTTTCCAATAATTTCTTCTAGAAGTTTTATGTTCTTGCTTTTATTTTTAGGCTTTTGATCCATTTTGAGTTAATTTTTGGATAAGGCATGAGATAAGGTTCCTTTTTCTTTCTTTCAGGTATGGATAGTCAATTCCTTCAGCACCATTTGTTGAATGAATTGCTCTGCCCATGCTGTGTGAGTTTGACAGGTTAGTCAAAAATCACTTGACCATACCTGTGAGGGTCTGTTTCTGAACTATAAATTTGATTCCATTGGTCTATTGGGTCTGTCTTTAGGCTAGTACCATGTTGTTTTCACCACTATAGCTAGATAATATGATTTAAGGTCTGGAGATAAGGGTTCACTTTTTCTTTTTATGATGATTCTGGCTACACAGGACCACTTACCCTTCTATATAAATTTGGTGATTTTATTTTCATTTTTTCCTTTAATGCTGGTGGAAATTTTGTCAAGATTACATTGAATCTATAAATCAATTTGAGTAGAATTGACATTGTAATAATATTTAGTCTTCCAAACCATGAGGATGGAATGTTCTTCCAGTTTTTTTTTTTTAGGCCTTTTTTGATTTGTTTTAACATTGGGTTGCAGTTTCCTGAATACAAGTGCTTTACATCATTGGTTAAGTTTGTTCCTGACTATTTGAGTTTTATCTGTCATATTTTATTTTCATCACTCTTTTGACACTTTTACTTTTATTGATATAATCTTCATTTCTAGACTCTCTTCCAGACCTCTCTCTCCTGTCTTTTCTTTTCAGGCTCTAGCACACCCTTTATCATTTCCTGAAAATCTGGTCTCTTACTTAGAAATTCTCTCAGTTTCAGTTTGTCTGTGAATATTCTATTCTCACCCTAATTTTTAAAAGACAGTCTTGCTGGATATAAGATTCTAGGCTGGAAGTTTTTCTCTTGTAGTATCTTAAATATATCAGACCACTGTCTTCTTGCCTCCATGGTTTCTAGTGAGAAATCAGCACTTAATCTTGTTGGATATCCCTTATATGTTATGCATTGCTTTTCTCACACTGCTCTCAGAATTCTCTCTTTGTCTTTGGCATTTGATATTCTGATGAGTATGTGTCTCAGAGATGGTTTATTCAGATTTTTTTTTTGGATGGGTGTATGTTGTGCTTCTTGGTCATTGATATCTATGTTCTTCAATAGGGTTGGGGAATTTTCTACCATTATTTCTTCAAATATTTCTTCTCCTCCTTTTCCCTTCTCTTCTCCTTCTGGGATGCCCATGACATGTATGTTTGCATGCCTTTTGCTGTCATTTAGTTCCCTGAGACCTTGTTCAAAGTTTTCTTTTCTTCATCTGTTCTTTTTATGTTCACTTTCAGAGGCCATTTCTTCAAGCTCACCAATCCTTTCTTCTGTCTCCTCAAATCTGCTATTGTATGATTCCAAAGGTTTTTAAATTTCATTTATTGCAGCTTTCATTCCCATAAGATCTGCTATTTTTCTATGCATGCTTTCAAATTCTTCTTTGTGCTCATCCAGTGTCTTCTTAATACCCTTAATCTCTTTAGCCATCTCATTGAATTTATTAAGGAGATTTGTTTGCACATCTGCGATTAGTTGTCTTAACTCCTGTATGTCATCTGGAGGCTTATCTTTTTCTTTTAACTGAGCCATAGCTTCCTGTTTCTTGGTGTGGATTGTAATTTTTGGTTTGTGTCTTGACATCAGGCTTACTGGAGTATTTATTCTGTGTAGTTTTTCTCTTTAGTTTATGGCTTTCTGCCCTTTCTCCCTTGCTGTTTGTGCAGTAGGAGCCAAGCATGTAGTTTGTGCTGTAAGATGTAGAGGCTCAAGCTGCCCTCATTGTGCTAGGGACCAATGAAGCGTCTTCCAACTCTCTCCTTTGCAATTGGTAGGGACATAATCACAGTTGTGTGGAATAATCCAAATCATGCAGGCCTGGACTGTAGTTGCTGAGAGACTAATGAGGCTTCACATCTCTTTCTCCCCTACCTGGGGCAGGGATGGAGCTGCAGATGTGGGCAGCAATCTATGCAGTGTGGGTCCAAGATGACCACAGTTACACCAGTAGACTTCCGATTTTCAAACTGTGTCACCCAAAGTTACCAGTAGTTATCTGAATAACCTTCAGCATTGCCCATCAGGCTTCTCTATGACAGAGTTGGGCCTGAAACCTAGGCTAGGGCTGCAGGCTGATCTGGGTGAAAGAAACTGGTTCCTCCTGTCACTGTGATTTTTGATCAGCCCGGCTTCCCCTCATACCAGGTGCAGATTCAAGGTGGTGCTGCAGGGACAGTTACCAGACATTGTATGTCCTCCCATGGCCCACTGGGTGGACTGTGGAAGAGTGTGGGCTATGGTGTGGATCATTGACCATGAGGTGCAGCAGTGCTCAGAGATGTATTCACCAAATGCAATGAATGTCTCATGATGATGGAGGAGGTTGTTGTTATGGGGGGGGAGGAGTGGGGTGAGGGGGGTGGGGGGGTATATGCGTACCTCATATTTTTTTAATGTAACATTAAAAAATAAATAAAGACCAAAAAAACAATAAAATTGAAGGAAAAAAAAAAGACAATGGCTACCGGCCTCTTTCTGGCTTGGACAGAACTTTAGCTATTCTCAAGATTATACTTTAGTCCACTGAATTTACTCATCAGTAGCTCAAATTGGTGCTCAACCATCTGTTCCTCCCTCATTTTTGGGAAGTGGAGCTTTCAATACCAGCTGCAGAACAGCTCCCAAGGTGACTTGTGCCTCCAGTGGAGGATGGGAACCGGCCTCTCTGGCATGGAGTGCTCTATTTGTCTTTTCTGCAGGTGGGCAGTCTCCTCCTTCCATTTCTTCAAGAATGTTGCAGAATGATTTTCTGGCCTCCCTTCTAGAGCCCAGCCCCTGGCATGATGCAGGAGGATGCCCAGGCACTGTGGGAAGGAGGCAGCACTGCTGCTTGGCTCCCAGCTCAATGATCCTCTGACCAGGGTGAAGAGGGAATGCACCTGGGTCAGGCTTTTTATCCATTTTGCCCAATTTCTGCCTTTTGACTGGAGAGTTTGATCCATTTACATTTAAAGTTATTATTGATAACATAGGACTTTATTCTTTCATTTTCCTATTTAACCTCCATAAGTCTTACATCATATTGTTTTTCACTTCCATTAATACCTACTGTGGCAGTTTGAGATTATTTATGAATTTCAAAAGGAGAGAATATGTTCATAATCTGGTCTGTTCCTCTGGGTGTGATACCTTTTGTTTGTATTAGATTCAGTTGAGATGTCTTTGATTAAATTATGTTAAGATTAGGGCTTTGATTTGACCCCCTCAGTAGGATAATAACTCAGTTTAAGTTTCTGCCCTCTTGGTGGGCTCTATAAATGGGCATTCACTCAAGAAGATACACAGAAGATACACAGAACAAGAGAGAGAAAACTTTGTCAGTTTTGATCCTGGGGTCCCAGAGAGAGCAGACACATTCACCTGATAATTTGTAGCTGAAGAGCCCAGAGTCCTGAGCAGCTGAGAAGGCCTAGAAAGAAACAAGCTCTCCAGCTGAAGTTGGGAAGAAGCTGGGCCCAAGGAGATTTAAGAAGAAGAGGAAGATTGAACCCTCACAGAGATCAACTACGAACTTGCTTCAACATGTGGCAAGAGACTTTGGTGAGAAAGTACCTTGAGTTGGACTCTTTAGGGCCTTGTAACATGAACATTTTACCCCAAATAAACACCCTTTATAAAAGCCAAAAGATTTCTGGTACTTTACTTCAGCACCCCTTTGGATGACTAATACACCTACATTTATATTGATTTATCATTTCTATCTGGATGCATTTTTCATCTATTTTTCTTGTGGTTATCATAGGGTTAAAATATAAAATCTTAAATATGTAAAAATTATATTTGGTTTGATACCAACTTAACTTCAGTAGCATGCACATATAGTTTTCCTATACACCTTTTTCCTCCCCACCTTTTGTGTACTTATTACACTTATACCTTTGTATATTGTATGTCCAAAAACATAGATTCATCACATTTTAGCACCTGTAGGAAATAGCAAGTGAAGTTACATACCAAACAATACAATGCAGTAATACTGGTTTCTTTACCACAGGTTTTTCTTTATGCTTCTTCAAACCACTGTCACAGTCCTTTCCTTTCCGTCTATAGAACTTCCCATAGCATTGCTCACAGGGTTGGTCTAATGGTGATGAACCCCCACAGCTTTGGTTTATCTGAAAATGTTCAAATCTCTTCCTTATTTTTGAAAGACAGTCTTGCCAAATATAAAATTCTTGGCTGGCAGTTGTTTTCCTTCAGCACTTCAAGTGTTTCAACCCATTGTCTTCTTGCCTCCATATTTTCTGATGAGAAATAGGCACTCAATCTAATTGGGACTCCTTAGTACATAACATGTTGCTTTTCTCTTGCAGATTTCAGAACTCTCTCCTTGTACTTTGCTTTCAACATTGTATTCAATAGTCAAGCAATCCTGACTAGTGTTCTCTGAGCTTCCTGGATATGTATAGTCACATCTTTTGCTAAGTTTGGGAAGTTCTCTGTCATTATTTCTCTGACTATTCATTTTGCTCCTTTCTCTCTCTTTTCTACTTCTGGGACTCTCAATATACATAGCACGATAGCTGTCTTAAACTTTTTTCACTTATTAGATATGTTTTTTTCTATTCCTCAGAATGACTCATTTCAAGTGTCTTATCTTCAAGTTCACTGGTTCTTCCTTCAGTCAGCTTCAATCTGCTCATGAAACCCTTGGGTATTTTTAATTTTATTGTGGTTTTCAACTGTATTAGTTCTACTGGTTCCTTTTTGTAATTTTATCTCTTTGCTTAGGATCTCATATTGCTCATTGATTGTTTCCCTGATATTCATTAGTTCTTTCTCTGTACTTTCCTTCACTTCCTTTAGCATTTTAGAGATCATTTTTTAAATGTTTTGTTCAGTATGTGCACATTCTCATTTTTTCATTGGTGTTTTTCTGAATTTTTATCTTCCTCCTTTGGATGGGCCATTATTTCCTGTTTCTTTGATTGTCGCTTTTGTTGCACACTGTACATTTTAATATTTAAAAAATGTTAACTCTGGAATTTATTCCCTGAGATGTCTATTTCTTGGTTTTATAACTCTGACAGTCTGATATTATTTTATAAATCCAAAAAGAGAAAGATTATATTTTTAAACTAATTTCTTCCTGTGGGTGTGATACATTTGATTGCATTAAATTTGACTGAAGGGCTTTTGATTAGATTACTTGGTAAGATCACTTTAGGGATTTTTTTTTTTTGTTCCCCAGAGAAGCTATTATTTTATTGGGTATTATGCATTTAATATGGAGAAAACTGTATAAAAATGCTTTGGTGAACAAAAAAAATTAAGAATAATGCTGTTTCAAGAACTACCTTGGCAAATAAAAGTTAATAGACTAGCTAAAAATGAAAACAACACTGAAATCAATTTTACTTATATGATGGTGTTTAACCATTTAATCTACAATTAAGCTGAACAAAAATTTTATGCTCACTGCCTGAATACTGAAGAGACTTTTGTGTCTCTTTGTCAGTTAGCAGAAACATTTTTCCCTGGACAAATATACAGAAATAAGAGGATAAAAATCTTACCCACATGCAACTTCAATGCAGGGAAATTAATTTGATTAAAGATGATTTGAAGTGCTGAGCAAACATTTAGAAACTTGGAGCAGAAATTCCAGAAAATTCTAGCCCAAGTACAGGAAATACTAGATTGCAGTTCTCCTGTGTTAGAGAAAAGCATCCTTGGCAAGTTAGGCTAAGCACATCAAACACCATGCTCATTCTGCCTCAGTGGTAGTCCTCTTAAAAAGGCCAAGCAGGAGTGGAGTCTGTGGTTAAGAAAGAGAATTAGAGGACAATTTGTCTTGTCCTATATTTTGCAAATTCACCACAGAAACAGGGGTGGAGGGACTCTTTTTTTTTTTTTTTTTTTAAGATTACAGATATTGAGAGAGAAAAAGCAGACTGAATGAATGCAACTCACAGATCCATTCAAAGGGAAAGAAAATAAGCTTATGTATTGTCTTAGCCTTATTAGTATGGGGTCATAGCCAAGTAAGAGAAGCAAATCCAGATGAGGAACTCAGTGACAAACTTAAAATCACAAAAATGAATGAGATTGGAGGGTCAATGACAACATTTTATAAAGAAACTGGGGACCAAGTTAGAATGCGATATGATGCTGTACATATTTCTTTGCACAGTGATGTTCTTTATGACTAAGTTACATTACAATGTGTGAATAACAAAGCATTGGGCACTCCAGTCATACTTAACTCACCCTTGCCACCCTAACACTTAAAGTATTATTTGCAATAACATTTCTTTAAAACAAAACAAAACCTGGATTATTTCAAGTGTGATGATTCTGCTAATTCAGGCATGCAAAGGTGTCAAAAACAACCTGAGCAAGATGAAGGTGACAGGGATGAAAGTGGCAGAGGAGGGGGGTGAGGGTGAGGGCCTAGTCCTCCCGGTCCCTGGGCAGTGTTTTCTCTCCTGTGAGTCTGGGGATGCCTGATGGGGAGAGGAGCCAGCCACAGTCACCAAAGCCCTGAGTGACCAGGAGTGGGTGCTCCCAGTGCTCAGGGCCACTTGGGCCCAGGCTAGCCATGCAGATGGGATGGGTAGACCTTCAACCTACCCAAGGTCCAGCTCCTTCCCCTGCCCAGGACACCTGGGATGGCCTGGCTAGCCCCACCTCCAGCCACCTGTAACACCTACCCACACCCTGGCTCCTAAGCAAACAGCTTCCTGACTACCCACTAGGCCACCACCAGGGCTTCTGATTGGACTACATCAGTAAGGCATGATACATGTTGAATTTCCAAGCCCTTGCTGGGTCTGATATAAAAGGAGACACAGGAAAAAGAAACTGCCATATGTTTTCCTGCCTCTTTGAGAGTGGACTAGAGGTTCACTTAAGCAGGAAGCCCCCAAAATGCTGGGCCCATGTTGCTGCTCAAGAAGAGATAAGCCCTCCACCAGGTTTGCCTACCTCTGCAGAAATGCAGAAACCTCAGCAGAAATCATTGGCCATCTTGCTTCAAAACATGGCAGCTGCATTGGTGAGAAAACACCTCCTATGATGCCTCAATTTGCACTTTTCAGTCTTGGAAGAGTGACCTTTTACCCCAAAAAATCCCCTTTATAAAAGCCAAGCCATTTCTGGTATTTTGTATTGGCAGCTCTTTAGCAAACTAAACAATAACCAGTGGTGTTAAGATAAAGATTTTCTTGAGGTTCAGCTCTCCTATCAAGGTCTGCCCAAGGTGAGTGCAGTGTGCAGGTTTTCTATGTCTTTCTGGGCCTCTGTCTTTTCCTGGGCTTTTCCTTGTTGTTTTTGTGTCCCCCTGTTTAAAGGAGTTTGGTTGTCCCCTCTGTTTCATAGGAGACGGACCTCCCTCTCCCAGGTATTGGAAGCAGGCAGGCCTTTGTCCCAGGCTCTCTGTCTCTATAGTTTTTACACTTCTTTGATTGTCTCAGGCTACTTTTGCCTGGAGAGCACACTTTGTGAGGCAGTCACCCCAACAGAGGACTTCCCCATGTCAGTCTTTCCCAGACAAAACAGAGCCAAGGACCCATTAAGCGGACAGAAACCAGCTCCAAATTCCCTAGGGTGGAGATCAGGAAGAGCTTCCAAAACCTCTCTGACAGCTCCCCAAAGCTGAGCTTTCCTGGCCTTCTCAGCAAATGCAGTCCTTTAGCTAGCTGTCCCCCACAGCCCTGAGGAAATGTTGCATCTTTAAATCTCCATGGCCTCTACCCCTGTTCAAGAAAGGGTGAAGCAACAGCTTCCCTCAAAGCTGGAACCCCAGCAATCCAAATTTGCTAATCAAAAGTCATGCTTACTGACTGGTTGTGCCCACCCATGTTTTGGGGAAGAGAATTTTTATGTCCCTTTCTCTCACCAGCAGCTATCCAGGGACTGAACCCCATAGCAGCCTTCTGTGAAAGTAGGGAATGGCACTAGTAACCACCATATAAGGAGAGAAATTTACTATTCTTTACTATAGTTTATCAGCCTGTTCCTTGCCTCTTCCCTGGATGCTGTACAGTGTTCCTCTGGCCCTTAGAGTTTGAAAATGGTTGTTTGAGCCCATTCCTGACTATTTAACAGTTGCTTTGGTGGAAGTATTGAGCCCTGGAGACCCCTACTTCACCATCTACCATGGAAGTCTCTACTGGCACATACAATGGGAATGAAAGCATCCAGGATTTCATTAGTCCCTTCAAAAGTTTTGATGTTATTCTTCAAAAAAAGCATATTAAAATCAGATATTGGGAAGTGGACTTGGCCCAGTGGTTAGGGTGCCATCTACCACATGGGAGGTCCACGGTTCAAACCCCAGGCCTCCTTGACCCATGTGGAGCTGGCTCATATGAAGTGCTCATGTGCACAAGGAGTGCCATGTCACACAGGGGTGTCCCCTGCATAGGGGACCCCCATGCACAAGGATTGTGTCCTGTAAGGAGAGCTGCCCAGTGCAAAAGAAAGCGCAGCCTGCCCAAGAATGGTGCTGCACACACGGAGAGCTGACAGAACAAGCTGACACAACAAAAAGAAACACAGAATCCTGTGCTGTTGACAACAACAGAAGCAGACAGAGAAGAAGATGCAGCAAATAGATACAGAGAACAGACACGGGGGGGGGGGGGGAGGGGAGAGAAATAAATAAATAAATAAATCTTTAAAAAAATAAAATAAAATCAGATATGTTTACTTCTGTTTTTAGAATGTAATCTAGTAAAAAAGAGAGTTTTACTTTAAATTTACTTACTTTATAAGGGGGAATCTTATTTTTCTGCTTGGTATCTTGAACTTGTTTCTTTGATTCATTGATTTATACAAATATGTAATAAAAGACTCAGAATTCAAGTATGTTATAGGGCTTGCCAAATCTGTCTTCAAGTGGGTGATTCCTTACACAAATAAAGCATCAATTTACACATTTGTTGCTTCCTTTGAATTTGTACTGTTTATGGAACATAATGTAATAAAACAGCAAGTTTAAAGAAGAGATAATAAAATACCTGAAATACAAGAAGATGAGAATAATTCAAGGTGAACCCATAAAAATATTGATTGGATAATTGCACCATCTGTTTAAACTGGATTTTTTTTTTGCAAGTTCTTTGTTTTCATTGATGGAATTATTTATCTTGACTGAAGTTTTACTGAAATGAACTAAAAGTAGGTTTAAAAAGGTTTTTCAGATTATTGGAAAAACCCGAGAAAACTGAATTACTCCATTGTTTTCACAGCAAAAGTACCCTGTTTGATACTATGTGTTAAATGGTTTCTTAGCATTACTACAGTGTTGAAAAAAAACACATTTTTTAGTAAGTGGCATTTAAATTTATGAAAACAAATAAATATGAAAATAAGAACCCTGTCAGTAATATTCTTATTTAATTTTATTTCAATGATGGAAAAACACAGTAAACTGTCTTTAGACTAATATCTTGATTTTTTACTAAGCCCCGTTCTTCTTTTAAAAAAGTCTGAGCACTGAAAATAGCTATACCGTCACTAGAGATAAAACAGAGAGAAAAGTCAAGCATCTTGTCTACCTACATCTCTGTGGTCTAATTATCAAGGGAAACCAATTAGTCACTGCAATCCTTTTAAAGTGCACATGGATGGTGTGGAGAATGTGGCCATGGTGGCTGCTAGGAGTAGGGAGTGGGAGGAAGAGATGTGATGTGGGGACATTTTTGGGGGTTGGAGTTGTCCTGGGTGGTCCTGCAGGGACAGTTACCAGACATTGTATGTCCTCCCATGGCCCACTGGGTGGACTGTGGGAGAGTGTGGGCTATGATGTGGACCATTGACCATGAGGTGCAGCAGTGCTCAGAGATGTATTCACCAAATGCAGTGAATGTCTCATGATGATAGAGGAGGTTGTTGTTATGGGGGGAGGAATGGCATGAGGGGGGTGAGGGGTATATGGGGACCTCATAATTTTTGAATGTAACATTAAACAAATAAATAAAGACAAAAAAATAAAGTGCACATGATTGAATCTTGGCTTTGTGACTTGGTTGCTAGAGGACTCTGGACAAGTCACAATAGCTTTAACATACAAGATTTTTTTTTTTAATCCATAGAAAATTTTAATGTATAACAGGCACAAACAATCTTGGAGGTAAAGCTAGTTTTACCTTGGGCATTTAGTTTTGTTTTTTATTTTATTTTATTTTATTTATTCATTTTTAAAAAAATATTACACTCAAAAAATATGAGGTCCCCATTCACCCTCACCACCCCCACCCCAACACTCCCCCCACAATAACACTCTCCCCCATCATCATGACACATCCATTGCACCTGATGAGTACATCTCTGGGCATTGCTGTATCCCATGGCCTATGGTCCACACCATAGCCCACACTCTCCCACGTTCCATCCAGTGGGCCATGGGAGGACATACAATGTCTGACAATTGTCCCTGCAGCACCACTCAGGACAACTCCAAGTCCCGAAAATGCCTCCACATCTCATCTCTTCCTCCCATTCCCCTCACCCAGCAGCCACCATGGCCACTTTTCCAACCAAGCCAAGGCCCACAGAAAGGAGGAATACAGTAAGGATTAGAGTGGACTTAATGATATTCTATTCATGAACTATTGTGGTTAATAATCAAGAAAATGTGGCATTGGTGTGTAAAGATTTTTAAATTTCCCAAGATGAGAATGTTGTCTCCCACCAGACAAGGAATCAACAGCATGAAGCACCCACTTTCCTGGGGGTTGCCATATACAGAAGCCCTTGAAAAAGGCAGAAAGCACACTCCTCTCACTGGCATTTCATTCTCTCATCTGACCAAAATGTGTACACTTGTCTTGTAGCTCACACTTGTAACCTTCCCTTTAAGAAACACAAGCTTTTGTTATCGTGTTGGCTCTCAACAGATGGCACCATTTCATCATCACTCCCTATGAAACATATACAGAATTCATTATCCCTATTTTGCACCATGCTCTTTTTTGCTCATTCTCCACTAAATTAGTGGCCCCTCCCAAGTCATTTGCCCTCCAAGCAAAATATAAGGCTACACTTTAGGTAGTCTTATCTGGACTGGACTCTTTTCCCAGACTTAAGCTTTGTGATAGGCACCAAGAATGTACTTTGCTGCTACAGCCAGGTAATGACAAACTACTCTCTGCAAACTTAATAAATCTGTCCAATTAAACTCATCCTCTTCTCCATACTCCCATGATTTGCTCTGCCTCCTTGTCTCCTATCTCAATTGGTGGCCCCACTACCTACTCCATCATTTAGAAGACTACCCAGGAAAGTATTATTTCCAAAAAGTACAAGTAAATCAAACATCAGAAGTCACCTATAGTAAAAATATTACAGAGATAACATAAGCCTAAAATATTACTTTGATATATACCGGCTTTACTTTGAGGAGTGAAAAACAAAATTATATTTGATGTCAAACATATTAATGAAGTCTATATTTCCTGAAAAAGCAACCAAAATCTTAATACAATAAAAATTATAATAATGGTTTTTAGTTTAACATAAAGAATTCAAGGCTTAAAATAAGGAAAAGTAAGAATTTCCTTCATGAACCATTTCTGTAAAGATCTTTAAGGAAAATACTTTCCATTCCATTCTTGCATGCTATTAAATGTATGCCAATCAACTTAACTTTAAAAATGGAAATGACAGACATTTTTATCTGAACTTATGTTTTGGTCAACCACTATAGCCGTAATGAGTTTTATACCAGGGATTGTTTTAAAAGCTGTTGAGTAAACAAAAGTGAAAGCATAATCTTTGGACTATGATATGCTTCTTTCAACAGAAAACATATTAAAAAATCTGTTTTTCAATAGTTGGCAATTTTCTGACCCGACAAACTTTAAACAAATCAGATCCTATGATTTTGCGAGACCATTGGAAACAGAGGCCACCAAATAAGAGAGGGAGAGGGGGAGGAAGAGGGCCAGAGAAAAGGCACAAGTGACATCAGAAATGACAGCTAACATTTCCAGGAAGGGTAAAAAAATGTTTCCTAAATTTCAATCTTCTCTTGAAGACATCACCAAATAATAGCATAATTACACTGGTGTAACTTTCCATAAAATAATGTGCAACCATTAAAATATGTATGCATAAAATAATAAACCAAGTTAAAAGAGCAACACTGTATAGAAAAATTACCAATTACCTAAAATTTGATATATGAGCAGGAAGTTCACTGAAATAATATATTCAACGCAGGTTAACAGGAGTTTTCTGAGAAGTGGGATCTTAGCTGAGTTGAATATTCTTTTTCATACTTTTCTATATTGTTTGAATTTTTTTGTCAAGGTGCATGGATAACTGATATAGTCACAAACACAACAAAGCTCTTTACATTTAGAAAGAAATGATGTATGCATTTGTAAGAATATAGTAAGTGAAAAAAGTAAGAAAAAACCTTTCAGTATAATTATCAACAGATGAGTAGATGTACTGTACTAGTTCCCACTAACAGGGAAGAATGTGCTGATACCTGGAAGCCTGTGAGTGAACCCTCAAAAATACTGAGCTAAGCTGAAAAGACAGACACCAAACAGGACACACCATGCATTTCCATTTATAAGGAATTATATTTTGCAGGTAAAAGAAACTACAGTGATGTCTCAATGATTGCTTGAGATTGATTGTAAAGAAGGGCAAAGGAACATTTTGGGGGCTGCTGATAACACATGCTGATGGTTAAGTTCATCTGTCAACTTGGCTAGGCTATGAGGTCCAGCTGTTTGGTCAAACAAGAACTGGCCTGATTTATACTGAGAGGATATGGCATGGATTTAAATAATTAGTACGTTGACTGCATCTGTGGTTGACTTAATCTACATCAATTTAGGAGATTGCTTTCAACAGTGAGAGAAGTCTCATCCAGTCAAATTAAGGCCTTAAAAGAAGTGATGATTTCAGGTGTCAGAAGGGAGACTTTCCATCTCTTCTTCAGTCAGTCACCTTCTCCTGTGGAATTCATCAAAAACCTTTGTCAGAGTTCCCAGCTCTTGGCCTGCTCTATGGAATTTGAACTTGTTCATTCCTACAATTGCATGAACCATTTCCTATTTTAAAAAACTCATAATATTTATATAATTGCATGATATATGTATATATATTGCCTGTTTTGTCTCCCTAGTGAACCTTGACCAACACAGAGGCTATAAAAACATTCCACATATTAATTATTGTGGTTCTGATTTATTTAATTAACAACCCAGTAAGCTATTTCCATTTATATAGAGTTCATAAGAATTCAGAAAACTGAAATTACAACTATGTGTGAACTCTACATGCATGCATGGAAACACACACAATGAAGTTTTAGCTTTTGGTCATTATATACTCTGTATTTTAAAAGAGAAAATATATTTTCTGATCATCATAATAAAGAAGCACTCCAAATAGCAACTTTATCTGCCACAGGCAAGTGGAGCATCATTAGACCTGCTGGGTCATGTGGCCAACATGACAGGCAGCTTGCACAGTGGTCTGATTCTGTTACACAGTCTTCTCTTCTTCTGGGACTCATTAAACACAACAACTTTTCTGGTCCCTCAGTAAGTGATCTGCAGCAGCTCACCCAAATGAGGACTACATTCCCTCAAGCTATAGGGGCCCACTAGGCACCACTCGTGCCTGCTTGTTGTTTTATTTGTTTGGTTGTTTTGTTTTTTCTTTTTTTTAATTAAGTACACTACTCATACACAAACATAAATAAACAGTAAGTGTAGAGTAACAGTTGTGAACTTACAAAAAAAACATACATAACATCATACAGGACTCTCATACCTCACCTTACCATCAAAAGCTTGCATTGTTGTAAAACTTTTTAAACTAATGACTAAAGAGCATCCTCAAGATATTACTACTAACCAAAGTATGTTTCTACTAACCACCCTATTGTTATTATTTTTATATCATTTTTACATGAACATACATAAACAATAATTGTATAGTAAAAGTTGTGCACTTAAAAAGCAAATATGCATAACATCAAACAGGGGTCCCATACATCAACCTTGCATTGCATTGTTGTGACAACAACATCTTGCATTGTTGTGAGATATTTGTTACAAATTATGAAAGAATATTATCAAAATCTTATTAATAACCATAGTCTTATCTTACATTTGGTGTATTTCCCCCCCAACCCACCCTATTACTATTTTTTAAATATACTTTTATGACAGAAGTTGTAAACTTAAAAATAATCATGCACATGTGCAGAAAATTCCCAAACAACACCCCTCCATCAACATACCACACTGTGGTGGAATATTTGTTACAGATTATCAGATAATATCATCAGATTATTACCAGGTCCACAGCATACATTTGGCACTCTTTTTCCATACTCACCCATTATCAACACAGTACATCTTTGGCATAGATGCAAGAATACTACATTATTATTCTTAACCACAGATCAGAGGTCACTCCAGTTGTACTTTTCCCGTGCTTCTTCACATTCTCACCACCCTGCAGTAGTGAGGTACAGTTACTCTAGCGCACAAAGAACCCTCTTGCATCTATACCATCACCCACAATTCTCATCTACCCCTGGGTTTGCTGTGCTATTCCATTATTCTTTTTATGTCACCAGGCATTTACATTCTTAGACCATCATTTTCAGGCACATTCCCCTTCATAAACCAGCTGTTAATCACTATAATGTGTTACCACCAACTCCATCAATTTCCATACCTTTACAGTAAAGTTAATTAAAACTTCTACATCTATTAAATATCAGTAGTCCATCTCAGTCCTCCTCTTATCTTCTTTAAGAATCCATCACCTAACACCATGTCTTGATGACATTTTCCTATATTTTCTTCTAGAAGCTTTATGATTCTTGCTTTTGTATTAGGTTTTTTATCCAATTTGAGGTATTTTTAAAAATAATTAGCTTTGGATATCCAGTTCTCTCAGCACCATTTGTTGAATGGACTGTTCTGCCCAGGCTGGGTGGGTTTGACAGGCTAGTCAAAAATCAACAAATAAACAAAAACCCCACCCTGCTGTGATCACACAAGGATACCCAATGGACATCAAGATTGGATATAATCTTGATTAATATACATTTTGTGTTCATTCAATATGAACACAAAATATCAAAGAAACACTAAATACTGAAATCAAGAGTATATTTGTGCAAATACATTACAAATTTTTATGCAACTTCTCAGTGCAGGAAGATAATTTCAAACAAGAGGATAAAGTAAATGAAGACTTCCAAGAAAAATCCTGACAGGTTATAAAGCTGTGTGCTTATTCTGCCTATCTCCTTGCTTTCAACAATGAAAGTTAATTTAGAAATGTGTTCAATTAATGTAAAACTTGAGCACTCAGGACAAATATACTTTTCAAATGTGAAAACAAAAAAGAAAAGATATGGGAAAAGGAGAAATCACTGGATGACACTATCAATGTTACGGGAAATAGAAAAAAATAAGGAAATTATAAACATAATTAACCTTTGAGGTGGAGGTAAAAAATGAATTAAATGCCTTCTGCGTTAAAGTTTTGAGAGACCATTTATTTTCAATGAATGCATCTAACTTCAAGCCACTGTCTTAGCTCTTATAAATTCTGATCATTTAAATACTGTAGAAATTTCATCTTAAGTGGTTTTAAGCAGCATGCAGTATTAATAATTGGTAGTAAAAAAAGAATAGTTCCAAGTTTTGATCTTCTAAAATGGATTCATGAAATATTAACAGTGCAATTTTTCCCAAATTGGAAGTAGGCTTGATAAATTTTCTTGAAAACAATAAAGGCCCAGAGGGTCCTGGGACAGACGTTCCAGTAAGATGATGGTTAAACATGGCAATTCTCTCAATTGAAAATGAGATAAGATAAGAAATATATTATAAAAATATTACTGAGAAGTGTGCTTAGGTTCAAGCCAGAAAAGTTGCATTATAATAAAATCTGGTTTAGGAATAAGTTAAATATTTAAACTTAAAACAATGTTGTGAGTTTGAGAACCTACTGTTTTTTTTTTTTTGTCTTTATTTTTTTTTAGTGTTACATTCAGAAGATATGAGGTCCCCATATACCCATACCCCCTTCACTCTACTCCTCCCATAACAACAACCTCCTCCATTATCATGGGACATTCATTGCACTTGGGGAATACATCTCTGAGCACTGCTGCACCACATGGTCAGTGGCCCACATTATAGTTTACACTCTCTCCCAGTCCACCCAGTGGGCCATGAGAGGACAGTCCAATAACTGTTCCTGCAGTACCATCTAGAAAAACTCTAAGTCCTGAAAAGGCCCCCACATCACATCTCTTCTTCCCACTCCCTACCCTCAGCAGCTACCATGGCCACTTTCTCCACATTAATGCTACATTTTCTTCAATTACTAATCACTAATAGTTCATGAATAGAATCTCAGTAAGTCCACTCTAATCCATATCAATTCCTCCATCCTGTGGACCCTGGAATGGTTGTGTCCACTCCACATCTATGAGAACCTACTCTTTACTCTTGTATTTTCCTACTTAGAAACTACTGGGGAAAAAAACAACCCCACCACAACATTAAAACAACGTACTAAAAATCTGTATACAGAGCAGCATCCTCCCCTCCCCTAGGGTTCAAGAAGTCCCGTGTCCCCGACTCATTCCCTGGACCGTCCCATCATTTTGGGGTTCAGTTCCCGCTGGTTTCCCTTTCTGTGAATTTGTGACCAGACTCTTTCCCACAGACAATCCTGAATGAGTAAAAAATTTGACAATGTGCATGAATGGGAGGCACAAGCCTCTCAATCATGTACATTTTTAATAAAATTAGTCCTGTAAATTATTAAACGAAAAAGTCAACCATAAAACGCTTGAAAATGGTCCAGAAAGTGGAAGGTTCTGTGATGGCTGTTTAAGGAAAGTGTTTCAGGAGGAGCCACGGGAAAGCTCCCTCAGCTCTCAGAGCCTTAAAAAGCGGCTTTTGACTCACTATCCACACGAGCCAGCTTGGTCCCAGAGGCGCGGGGGACAACGCGCTGAATAAACCTGTGGCCGCCGCACCGGGGGCGCCGCGCCAGCGGCCTGAACAGGCGAGTGCGGGGCCCCTGCGCCGCGCCCCCTCGAGGCCGTCCTGGGAATCGCTCAAATTCTCAACGCCAGGGTCTCTGCCCCTGGCGCTGCAGGTGCCCTGCTCAGGGCAAGCCTGCTAGCTGGGCTGCCCTTTCCCTGTGAACAGGGCCGGGAAAACAAGGAAACCTGCATGCATTTTAATCATTAAAACCCCCTCTTTAGCAGGACGGAATGCCAGGATAGACTTCAGATTTCCACAGAAAAGAAGTGCTGTCACCAAAACCCACGAGACACAAGTGACCTGCTTCTGCCACCAGATTTTCCATCAGATCTACAACGTCTTCCACACAGAGGACTTCAGTACAGTTTGGGATTCGACCATCCTGGATAAATTACTCTCCAACCTTGATTGCAATCAGGAACCTCCAGCAGTGAAGATGGAAGTGGAAAATCTGGCTTGTCCCTGTTTGGGAACTGTTTATCCAAAGAATGTCGAGGGATTCATTCTCTATTTGAAATCAGAGGACTTCAGCTGCTGTGCCTGAATGTTATCAGAAGGGAAACTGAAGTGTGCTTTTCCACATTTAACATCCTCACTGCAAAATCAAGAAGTAAAGGAGAAAGTTACCATCAGGACTCTGTAATCTGCTCCTCTACTCCCAGAAAGCATCTGGCCTCACACTTCTGGATCAGCTGGAAACTAGCTGAAACGTAGGATAATATTAACAATATCTTGTATATTGAGAGTTACAAAAGCTCTTTAGGGTTTTTTTCCCCCTTCTGTAGGGTCTCCAGGGCTTTCTTTATATATAATTCTATCAATTTCCCCACTTTCATTGTGATGTTTTCAATCTCTCATTCACCACTAAATGTCACTCATGTTTCATTGCTGATTTCATGGGTTGGCTGAAGTTTGAGATTTTTGTGATCCCATTCATTGTAGAGTTACTGGCTGTGTAGTTGCATTCAACAGTTGAGAGATCAGATAACGACTGAAGGATATTATGATTAAGAGGATAACAAGTGCCCCTATATTTACGTCTCTGAAATAAGCTCCCCATGTACCATGACTCTTACCAATCAGATTCAGGAGGTATGTCAACTGATTTGGCTGCTTCCCTAGCATGGGCTTCTGCTGCCACTGCCTCTTGGTGAACCTCCTTTTGACTGTTTTTTACTAATAACACAGCACTGGGTGCCCATCAGTGTACACACACCTCCTTGGGAAATCAGAATATAATCTAATGCCAGTTGATTTTGTAGAGTCATTTTTTGGAGTTCTGTTTCTTCATCAGCTAGTGACCTGATTGCTTGCCCTAGGTGGGCAATAGATTTTCTAACTCTAAAACTATCTTTTCCAATAATCTTATGGTGTATCTTCCAACATAGGAGGTTGCTCCAGTGACAAGGAATTATACCAAAAACAGAAAACCCTGTGAGTATAGCCTGAGTTAATGGGTTTTTCTAGGTTTTTCAGCCACCAGAAATTTTTGCCCTAAGTGGAATAACTACTTATGTTATTAAAACTGTGGAGAAAAATGTATCTCTAAAGGAAATCTGGCTCCCACAGTCTACTCCTGACTCATGAAAGCAAAAGGAGTCTTGTCATATAGAAATTGAACATTTCCTATGCCCTGTGCCATTGTTATCTGCCTGGTTTCTAGTAAAACAGCACATTCCTTGGGTTAAAGAGGGCACATTTTAATTCCAGTCTCAGGCACTCTTTTTTTTTTTTAATATTTATTTATTTATTTAAAACCCCCCTCCCCCAGTTGTCTGTTCTCTGTGTCCACTTGCTGCGTCTTGTTTCTTTGTCCACTTCTGTTGTCGTCAGTGGCACGGGAAGTGTGGGCGGGGTCATTCCTGGGCAGGCTGCCCTTTCTTTCATGCTGGGCAGCTCTCCCCATGGGGCACACTCCTTGCACGTGGGGCTCCCCTACGCGGGGTACACCCCTGAGCGGTATGGCACTCCTTGCGGGCATCAGCACTGTGCATGGGCCAGCTCCACACGGGTCAAGGAGGCCCGGGGTTTGAACAGCGGTAGACAGACGCCCATGTGGTAGATGAACGCCCTAACCACTGGGCCAAGTCCGTTTCCCTCAGGCACTCTTAAGTCACAGCCCAGAGTCATTCCAAAAAGGAGATCTAGCTGACTGGGTATGATGTTTCCTGACAGGACAAGGTCTACAAGTGGAAGGGGGTGGTTATTAGAGGGCTACCTGTTTTGAGACTAGTGGGGGATGGGCACATCCCAGTAGTTACTTTTGTTCAAGGAAGGGGAATTGGGTAAAGAGAAGATAAAAGAAAGTCATGGCAAAGGTAGTGTATTGTTGGGGATGGGGATTGGGCATTGTGAAGGTCATAGACTGAATAACCGAATATTAGGCAGATGGGGAAAAGGAAGAGACAGGGAAGAAAGAAATCCAGAATGTTCTTGATCCATGATCTTGGAAATGATCTGCTTGGGTAAAAGCTGCCTACAACAGATGCTGTCTGCTACTAGAATCCTCATGTTCATTTTAGCCTGAGGCCTGAAATGTCAGTGAACTCCCAACGGCTTGGAACATGTTTCAGTTTGTGACATGTGGAGCCAGGGGTCAATTCCCTGTAGGTTTACTGCTGGAGTGATGGTTGGTAAGACTTGATAAGGGTCTCTCCATCTAGGTCCTCAAACTGTCTTTCATTGATGTCTCTTCCAGTATACCAGTTCTCTAGGTTGAAGGTCATATATCATCTACTGTGGAGAAAACTTGGGAAAGGAGCCTGGATTTGTGAATGGTGGAACTGGGTACATGCAATTAGTCCCTTACAGTAATTGGCAATTTCAGACTGTAATAGATTGGTGTCTGGTACAGCAGGAGAAATAATGAGCTTCATGAGTCTTCCCATTATGACTTCAGAGGGTCCCGCTGGTGTTCTCTCAAGAGTCTAGGTTTTATGGTCATCAAGATTAAGAGAAGAATCTTAGGCCAAGGTAGAGAGAGATTCATATAAATTAGCCAATTTAAATTTTAAGATAGCATTCAGTCTTTTTACCTTTCTTGATGATTGAGGATGTTGGAGACAGTGTAGCTTTTGGTTAATGGGTGAGACCTTGCAAAGTTCCCTGATTACATTTCCAGTAAAGTGAGTGTCACTATCATTTGAGAGCATAGCCGGAATTTCATAGTAGTTGTTTTTTATTTTGTTTTGTTTCATTTTTGTTTTTAGTTGCTGTGACAAAGAAAGGCCTCTATCCATCCAGATATAGACATACAATAACAAGGACATGTTCATATCCCATAGACTGGGGGAGCTGCATTAGGTCCATTTAAAAATGTTCAATAGAGTCAAGAGTGCCTACAACTAAATGCAGGAGAATTGCATCCATCATCCATGTGGAATCTAAGCCCCCTCTTGATATAGATGTGGAGTGGACACAACCATTCCAGGGTCCACAGGATGGAGGAATAGAGTATGGATTATAGTGGACTTACTGAGATTCTATTCATGAACTATTGTGATTAATAATTGAAGAAAATGTAGCATTGATGTGGAGAAAGTGGCCATGGTTGCTGCTGAGGGTAGGGAGTGGGAAGAAGAGATGTGATGTGGGGGCCTTTTCAGGACTTAGAGTTTTTCTGGGTGGTACTGCAGGAACAGTTACTGGACTGTCCTCTCATGGCCCACTGGGTGGATTGGGGAGGAGTGTAAACTATAATGTGGACCACTGACCAGATGGTGCGGCAGTGCTCAGAGATGTATTCCCCAAGTGCAATGAATGTCCCATGATAATGGAGGAGGTTGTTGTTATGGGAGGAGTTGAGTGAGGGGGGTGTTGGTGTATGGGGACCTCATATCTTTTGAATGTAACATTAAAAAAAATAAAGACAAAAAATGCTACTATGGAAAAAAAAAAAAAAAAAAGGGCCCTGTTGGTGGACATTTTGGCCCAGCCCCAGCTGTACCCTTTTACCAGGGTTGTTAGTTGACAGGTGGAACATGATTCATATACTTTCCTTGCTTCTTGAGTAAAGTCTGCTTTTGGTCTTGTTTTTATTTTTTTTAATTTTTTTTTATGAGGTTGAAGTTCTCACCTGTAATTGATTCAAGCACTTTCAGAGAAGCATCATCGTAGAACAATGCAGCTGACAAGGAAATGTGGTTGTTTCTGCAGCACATAGCATTTTTAAAGAATAGCTAAAATGATGACCAACACCATATTGTTATCTAATATTGGGCAGATCAGTATTAGGACACCTCATGGACAGTTAGGACAATGTCAAAGCTCTAGGATATATGATTTCTGAAATATTTCATTCATAACATTTTCCCATATGAATTTACTCAACAGAATGTTAGCAAATCCTCTTTAATTTGACAGTTTCCATGCAACTCATGACATATCAAATAAAACTATTTTTAGCACTTCTCTTTATATAAGGTGAAAGAACAAGTCCTTTGTGCTTTTCTAGGGACCCTCTGGATAACCCCAGAGGCAGACTGAAATAAAAAAAGATATTTGGGGCTTGACTTTGAGAAGGCAAAATGCCAAAATTTGTCAGGAGGTTTGAACAATTGTTTAAATCAGATAATATGTCACTAGTAAAGAATAGTTGGGTCCCTATTCAACCAAAGTGACAAAAAAATTTTCGAAGTAAATGTTGCAGGTAACATGATTGTAAACAAAAATGAAACCTTAATTCTTTCAAAAGTGAGATGACTTCTTCTCTTAATATGCTCAATGTAAATCACAAAATCTTTGCCTTCTGGGAAGATTACTCAAATGGTTAAGAAGTTCTACAACTTATTACCAACAGCTGAACACTTTTTTAAAAAAATTTTTTTTTTATTGATTTTGTAAAAATATTACATTAAAAAAATATGAGGTCCCATTCAACCCCACCACCCCCACCGCACCCCTCCCCCCCAGCAACACTCACTCCCATCATCATGACACATCCATTGCATTTGGTAAGTACATCTCTGGGTATCTCTGCACCTCATGGTCATTGGTCCACATCATGGCCCACACTCTCCCACATTCCATCCAGGGGGCCCTGGGAGGATTTACAATGTCCGGTGATTGCCCCTGAAGCACCATCCAGGGCAACTCCAAGTCCCAAAGGCGCCTCCACATCTCATCTCTTCCTGCCATTCCCCATACCCATCAGCCACCATGTCCACTTTTCCCACTCCAATGCCACCTTTTCTCTGTGGACCTTGGATTGGTTGTGTCCATTGCACCTCTATGTCAAGAGGAGGCTCAGATTCCGCATGGTTACTGGATGCAATCCTCCTGCTTTCAGTTGTAGGCACTCTAGGCTCCATGGTATGGTGGTTGTCCTTCTTCAACTCCATCTTAGCTGAGTGAGGTGAGTCCAATAAATCAGATTGTAGGAGCTGGAGTCTGTTGAGGCTCAGGGCCTGGCTATCATATTGTCAATAAAAAGATTCAATCCCCTAAATATATCTTAAACCCCAATACCAACTACAATTCCAGTAAAGTAGCATGATAGTCTTATGAAAAGAGATCCCCTCTGGGTCCAGTTTCATCATGCAGAAACACCAGCTCCAAAGAAGGGCCATCTGACATGGCAGTGAACCCTATCTGCCATGACCATAGAACCTGTGGGTCCCTTTAGCCCTCAAAGGAACCAATACCTGGGGATTGTATCTACTTTATCTGTCTCTTAGACTCTGAACAGCTGACCACTAACCCAAGAAAAATTTCATCATTTTAACAAAGAGAAAACCAAATTCTAGTTTGGACAAATATACTCTTTGTTATGAACAATTTTATAAATAAACCTACAAATCTTAGGACCAACTATGACAAAGTTCATTTCCACCAGCCTTCCACCATTTCCACATCCTTTCAGGTTTTTTCGTACACTTTTCTGTTTCTCGTTCTGCAACAATCAGTCAACTTTTTCTTTTCTTTTTTCTTTTTTAACTTTAGGACTCAGTTTAGGGCCAAAAAAAAAGTTTTTCCTTAACAAAAGCACATCGTGCCTTACATATTTAAGTTCCCAAAAAGCTATTGGAAATTGTCTCAAAACTGACGTCCTAAAACGTGCAAACTTTTAAAATAAAGTTTATTGGAGTAATAGCTCAACTTGGTGGGTTCCAGGGCTGCCTGGGCATCCTGTAGGCCCCAGTGGTTTGAGTGTGTGAGTGTCAGTTTAGGTGTCTGAATCTGAGTGTGTATGTGTGTCCCTGGGCATGTCTCTGTATGTTTTGGTTGTATAATCTGCCTGCATTTCTGTGTATCTGAGTTGCGTTTGTGAGTGTGTGAGATTCTGTGTCTGGGAGGGTATTGATCACGTGTGTGTGTTTTCCCATGTGGCTTTGTTTGGGTGTCTCAGGTGTGTTTGTGTGTCTGTATTTGTGCCAATGAATGTTTGTCAGTTGTGCATATCTGCATGTCTGTACCTATCTGTGTGTGTGTGTGTATTTGTGAATCTGTGCTCCTGCTGGAGTGCCTGTGTTTTGTATCTTTGCCTGTTAATTTGCCCCTTTGGGTATTCCTGTGCGTGTGCCCACTGTGTGAGTCTGCCCTGTGGGCTATTACTGGAGCCCTCAATGTGTGTACCTGTGTGTGTGTGTTTCCCTCAGGGTGTCTCTGCCCTGCTGCAGTGTGGGTCTGGGTGTGTGTCCGTGGGCCCCACACCTGTGCGCCCAGGTGTGTCTGGGGGTGATTGTATGCCCAGGTGCCCCTCAGGGCTCATCACTTCTGTATATTTCCCTGTGTGTTACTGTGCACCCTGGTAGTGGGCAGGTATGCAGGTCACCTCTCAAAGAGCCCCCAGTGGTGGGTGAAAGCAGGGGACGAGATGTCTTTCTGCCACCCTGGAGGGGCTGTACCCTTGCTGCCCCTGCTGCTCTCAGCAGTAGGTGTCCTCCAGGTGGTCCCACCTCAGGCCCAGGCCATGGGGGCTGGGAGAGCCCCCAGCAGCTGGAGAGGGTGTTAGTGAGTGGGAGGAGGATTCTGGGGAGGAATCTGTGTCCCAGGACAGGGCTGGGCAAGTCCTGGGTCCCTCAGAAAGAATGACTGCATGAGCTTCCCCATGGAGGACTGTGAGGCAGGGCTTTGAGGCTCTTACTAGGAATGAGTGGGGCACCCTTGGGCAGGGCTGGTGGGTCCTGTGGGAGTCCTAGGCTCCCAGTGGGACTGCCCTGGTCTCACCCACCCACAGGAAACAGGCAGAGTCAAGCAGGGGCCAGGCCATCCCAGTTGGGTCTTGGTGTACTTGGCCATCGAAAGGGCATGCAGGGTCACTATGGGGGGGGGGGGGCGAGGAAAGGTGGAATCTGGTCCTAGGCTCATTTCATACCAGAGGTTGGGGAGAATTAGGGAGGAAAGTTCTAGAAAGTGATCTGCACAGGTTGAAACACAGAGGGAACTCACAATACAGGGGCGCTGATGTTGATGTTCATATTTTATTAACCCCCACCCAAGCCTGGTGCTCACCTGGGCAATTCAAAGGGATGGAGGACTTGGGGGATGGACAGTGACTGGACTTAGCTTAAAAGAACAAAAGTGGGTCTCTGTAGCCCTCAGAAGAACCAATACCTGGGGTTGTATTACTTTATCTGTCTCTGGGACTCTGCTGAGTTGTGCATAAGGGCAACCCCTCCCAGCTCTTTTTGGAGACTCATAGCCATATAAATTCATTTGTCCCTTCCATTTCCCCATTTTATTCAGGTCAAAAAGCATTTTCAACTCCTGGTATTATATGTAGATTGAGATATTCTGCTGGTCCGAGTTAACCTTTTTATTCAAGGTCATTTTCTAGTTACATCATCAACTGGTACTTGGTAGTAATCCCTTGGTGCCAGGGAGGCTCATCCCTGGGAGTCATGTCCCACACTGGGGGGAAGGCAAAACATTTACATGCTGAGTTTGGCAGGGTCTATGGTCATGACTCAGATGGACTTCAGTGCTATCTGAGTTGGCCCTACTTTGGACTTTGTGTTTCTGTGTGATGGAGCTGGACTTAGATGTGATCTTTGTCCACAAGTCTCTTCTGTTACTTCTACTGGAACTGTAGTTGTTGCTAGGGTTTAATGTATACCCAGGGTACCTGAATCTCTGGACTGACCATGTGATAGCCGGGCCCTGAGCCTCAATAGACTTCAGCTCCTACACTCTGGTTTATTGGACTTACCCCACTCAGCTAATATGGAGGTAAAGAAGGTCAATGACCACACCAGGGAGCCAAGGGTGCCTACAACTGAAAGCAGGAGAATTGCATCCAGCATCCATGTGGAATCTAAGCCCCATCTTGATATAGATGTGGAGTTGACACAACCATTCTAAGGTCCACAGGATGGAGGAATAGAGTATGGATTAGAGTGGACTTACTGATATTCTATTCATGAACTATTGTGATTAGTAATTAAAGAAAATGAGGCATTGGTGTGGAGAAAGTGGCCATGGTGGTTGCTGGAGGTAGGGAGTGGGAGGAAGAGATGTGGTGTGGGGGCATTCTCGGGACTTGGAGTTGTCCTGAGTGGTGCTGCAGGGACAGTTACTGGACATTGTATGTCCTCCCATGGCCCACTGGGTGGACTGTGGGAGAATATGGGTTATGATGTGGACCATTGACCATGAGGTGCAGCGGTGTTCAGAGATGTATTCACCAAATGCAATGAATGCCTCGTGATGATTGAGGAGGTTGTTATGGGGGAGGAGTGGGGTGAGGGGGTGGGGGGTATATGGGGACCTCATTTTTTTTTGAATGTAACATTAAAAAAATAAATAAAGACAAGAAAAAAAGAACAAAAGTGGTTGGGATCTTGGTGCTCCTGATCACCCCCACCCCAATTAACTCTTTCAAAACCCTCACCCCCATCACCACAGTGGGGATACAGAGGCAGCCACGGCTTTGCCCACTTGGGAAGTCTGAGTTTATGGTCTTGTTGTTGACTACATCTGAGCAAACTTCTTTCTCCAAAGTTCACTCCATTTAATCTTGCCAGCGACTGTTTTGGGCAGCTCTGGGACAAACTTCACCTGTGTGAAGATAGAGCAAATCCACTGTGGCTTAGCCTGGCTGTCACTCCCTGACAATTTTCCACTCCCCTCCTTCACCCTGAACAACCCCCCAGGGAGGTTGACATCCTGTGCTGGCCTTAATGTGGTCCACTGGGTATTTCAGGTCCTCCTGACTCTCGGACATTGGACATAGCCACGTGGCTTTCTTTGACAAATGACATGGCATCTCTAGGCAGAAAAGGTCAGAGCCATTGTGATGGGGGCCCTCTTTCTCCATTTATCATAATACCCAGCAAGTACCTACATGGGGTTGCTCCTTTATATTGGTCCCAGGATGAGGGGATGTGGAGAAGAGGTCCCCAGAGAGCTATGGTGGACACGTGCATGAGCAAGAAATATGCCTCCAGTGTTATATCCATCAAAGCCTTCAGGGCTGCTTGTCACCTGCCACATAACCCAGCCCATCCTAAGTAGTACACATCACCTATTCTCCACCCTATGAGGCAGCATAGCCTAGCATTAAAAGCATTAGCCTGGTTGACAGACACACCTGGATATGAGCTCCCTCTCTGCCTTTTATGACCTGTAATCTCAGGCAATTTACTTTGAGTGTCAGAGCCTCAGATTCCTGTCTGTAAAGTGGGATAGTTACACCATCTCAAGTTGTTGCAAGGATTACACAAAATAACAGTGCATGCAGAGAATTAAGGGCAGGGCTTGGCACACATTTTAAGTGTTCCTTAAGTGTTGTCCTGATAGCTATATAATAAGAAGTTACTTAACCTCTTTACACATTGGTTTCCTCATCTATAAAAAGGGTATAACAAGAGTTAAAAAGCTCATTGCTTTTTATGAGGGTTAACTGTGTTGTGGCATATAAGTACTCAGTAAGTGTGAGGCATATAGCTGCATGATATGCATTTAGACAATGCAGCAAAGAAGGGAATGCTACCTTTTTGTCATACATACCCTTTCAAAGATTTTTTTAAAGTAGCATACTGTGTATGATATTTCACATCCTTAATCATATATTATAGAGATTTTTATGTCAAAAATTAAGATCTGCATCATCAATTTTTATTAAAGGCTAATATGCAATTTCATGAATTATTTAAATCAACTTTCTATCATTGGACATTTAGATCAGTGATTTTCAAAGTTCAGACTGTGGTCCATTAGTGGGTTGTGTATTTAACATTGTAGATGGCAATCACTGTTTAAAAATTAAAATAGACTAAAATATATCAGAATATATTGCATGTTTTAAGGATATGATTTTGTTAACTTTTGTCTGTTTATGTGTATATGCATGTATATTTGCTTATACATATATGCATGTTATATCTATTTATCATCTCTCTAGAATTGCTATGTAAAATGCCTTTCTTACCACTAATCATGTTTTTAGAAGTTTTGAAGATGCTGAGTTTGATTTCTTTTTCAAAATTTGCAAGACTTAAATAACTTTCTTGGACGTATAACTTTGGGTGCTTGTCTGATTTTTTCTTGAGGTTAACTTGCCAGCAATAGATTCCTTTTGTATGTTTGACACAGGATACAGGTTTCCATAGAAGTCTGCTCTCCCCATCCCTGCCAAGCTGAATTGCCTCTTCTGTCACAGAAAAGGCTAATGCCATCAGTTAACTAGGCTTATAGCCGGCAGCCCTAGCAGACTTGTGGCAGCCAAGCCGGGTCAGACCCAATCCACCTGCCCAGCTTACCTTCCTGGGGTACTTGTATGGGCCTGTTACAGACTTTACATGTTGCTGCAGCTCCTTGGTGAGCTGGTCCCAGTCATGGGACAGGAATGGTGGGGTCAGGACAATACATGCCCTAACCACCTGCAGGATGCGAGTGGAGGCTCAGGGTGAGAGTCAATAATTTGTATAGATATGAAAAAGTAAATGTTATTGAATGACCAGAGCAGCAAGTTGATGCTGAGCCATGAAGTGGCTAAAGGCATGGTGGCTTTAGTAAAGGGCAGGACCAGCTTCAAACCCAATTTCCATTCCATGCCTTGCAAAGTTACTTAATCTGTCTTAACCTCAGTTCCTTCTCAGTGAAATGGGGACAATGAAATTTCTTTTCTTGTGTTTCTGTAAGAGACTCTATGAAATGATGCATGTAAGATGTCTGATTAGTTTCAACTTAAATTTTATTCCTCTCATGATTATATCACCATCATTCTTACTATTACTGTATGTATGGTTTTGTGTCTGGGGCCTGGTGGATATTTGATATGTGTTGGTAGCTTATTATTATAAGGGTCTTGTATATAGTAGGTGCTCAATAAATAGTTGTTGACTCAATACATGCATCCTCTGCAGTCAGATTGCTTAGATTTCCTTTCTGGCCCCTGCACTTATTAGCTGTGTGATTAGAGCAACTGCTTAATGTCTTTATTCATCTGTACCCTTATCTATAAAAAGGGTATTTATTTTTAAAATTGGATTGTTCACCTGTTAACTTAAAAGAAAAGGGTAGGAAAAGAGTTGTTTCATTCAGTTGTGGTGAGGGTTAACTGCATTGACACATAGTAAACACTCATTAAATATTAGCTGTCATCCTCCTGTTAATCAAAAGCATTTCAGTGGCTAAGACCAATAAAGAAGGATGGTCCAACAATGAGCCCTTGATACTAATTACTATGCTTGTGAGCCTGTGCACCTGAAATAAGAACTAGGCCTAGAGCTGCAGAGTGCCTAAGAGTTACCTTCTGAGAGTCTCATGTTGCTCAAATATGGCCACTCTTGAAGCCAAACTCAGCATGTAAATGCATTGCCTTCCCCACAGCATGGGACATGACTCCCAGAGATGAGCCTTCCTGGCACTGAGATGTTACTATCAATTACCAACTTATGATGTAACTAGAAAACAATCTTGAATAAAAGGACCAACTCAGACCAGCAGAATATTTCAGCCTACATGTAATTTCAGGTGTTAAAAATGCTTTTTGACCTTTAATAAAGGGGAAATGGAAAGGACAAATTAATTTATATGGCTATGAGTCTCCAAAAAAGAGTCAGGAGGTCATCAGAAGGGTCACTTATGCATGCCTCAGGAGGGTTCCAGAGACAGCCAAAGTAGATACAAGCCCAGGTATTGTTTCTTCTGAGGGTTACAGAGACCCACAAGCTCTATGGTCATGGCAAATGGGAGTTCAGTGCCATGTCAGTTGGCCCTACTTTGGAGTTTGTGTTCCTGAGTGTGATGGAGTAGGATTCAGTTGCGATCTTTTTTCACACACCTCTTTCTTTTACCAGACCTGTGGTTGGCACTGGGGTTTGGTGTATACTCAGGTGACCTGAACCTCTGGACTCTCCATGTGATAGCCAGGCCCTGAGCCTCAACAGACTTGCAACTCTTACCTTCTGGTTTATTAGGCTTACCCCAGCCATCTAACAGGAAGTGAAGAAGGTCAACCACCACACCAGGGAGCCAAGAGTGCCTACAACTGCAAGCAGGAGAATTGCATCCGTCATCTAAGTGGAATCTAAGCCCCCTCTTGATATAGAGGTGGAGTAGACATAACCACCCCAGGGTCCACAGGATGGAGGAATAGAGTATGGATTAGAGTGGACTTATTGATATTCTATTCTGGAACTATTGTGATTAGTAATGGAGGAAAATGTAGCATTGATGTGGAGAGGGTGGCCAAGGTAGCTGCTGAGAGTAGGGAGAGGGAATAGGAGATGTGATATGGGGGCATTTTCAGGACTTGGAGTTTTCCTGGGTGGTACTGCAGGCACTGTTGCTGGACATTGTCTGTCCTGCCATGGCCTGCTGGTTGGCCTGGGGTAGAGTGTTGACTATAGTGTTGACCATTGTCCATGTTGTGCAGTGGTGCTCAGAACTGTGTTCCCAAGTGCAATGAATGTCCTGTGGTGATGGAGGAGGTTCTTGATACGGGAGGAGTGGGATGGTGGGTGGGGTGGGGAGTATATGGGGACCTCATAATTTTTGAATGTAACATTTAAAAAAAAGAGGTACATGAAAAAACATTTTGAAAACATTGAATCACATTCCTTTTGTGACTCTTTTCCAATTCTTCTGGTTATATTAAAGAGACTCTTGGATCTGTCCTAACATGTTTTTAATATCTCTGAAAGCCTTGCTCATCTCCCTTTCTTTCCCCAGGAAGAGGGTAGGCTTCAGGATAAGAGATTTTGGCAGGAAAAGATTTAACTGGAATTTAAGAAAATTGGTTTGTTCGTATCATTCTTATGGTGATATATGACTTGGATTTTTGGCAAGTGATACTGTTTCCCACGTAGGGCCATCAGGCAAACTTTTTAAAAAGTGTTTTCCAGTGAAATAGATGATCTAAAGAGAAAACTTAAATAAATAGTAATATGGATGGTTATGGAAAGAGAAAAAGAATAGTGGAGGTGGATGTGAATGACTGAAAATTAAGAAAAAACACACCAGGTGTCCAACAATGCACCCCCTGATGTACCCCTGGAACTGCTGTGCAGTTCAGTGGACTGTATTTTGATACCATTGGTCCCTTGGAAGGAACTTTCTCGATGCCAAGCATGGCAGGTTGGGCATCAGAGTGGAACCTGGAAGTTGACCATAAACATCTGCCTCTTTTTCTCGGAGCCTGGACTTACTGGAGGTGGAGCCTCAGGGTCCCAGAGAAGCTTCCTGGAGGGAAATGTATCTCATCTCCCTCATAGACATGGTCAGACTTGACAAAGGCACTCAATTGAGTGCTTCAAGAAAATGCCATTGCTCTGGGCTGTGCCAGTTCAATTTCACCAGAATCTCTGGGGATGGACCCAAGCATTTTTGCTGTTTTTTTTTTAAGCTCCTCAGATATTGTCACTGTACAGTCAGGTTTGAGAATCACTAGTCTCTATATGCTTTTCTCTGTATTTATTTTCCCTTTGATTCAAGCTTAGAGTTGTGCCCCTGAGAATGAAGGCTAGGACCTGCATGTTTGCCTTTAGGCAGTAGTGTCACAAAAGGCCATTGAGGCCATGTTAACAGTGACATAAGGATCAGACATCTGCTCAATAGATGGTGCAACAGTGACCATGACTTTGGAGAAAGGGGATGGTTTTCAAAGTCTGAGCCCTCTTCCATGATCATTCTTGGAAGTGACGAATTTCCCCTTTAGGGCTACTATGAATCTGGAAAGGCTAGGGTTTGTTTTGATGAAAGTTTCAGCAGTTTTCTTTAGAGCTTGTCACAGTTTTCTGTGATTCTTGGGTTTCTCCCCTAAATTAAAGACTGAGGGCTTTGGGTTCAAAAGGCATGGATTTAACTCCTATGCTGGACCTGCCATTTATATGATATGGGGAAGACTCACAACGCTTCCATGCAGCAGTTTCTTCCTCTGTGAAGTGGAGATAGCAGCCCCTGGAGGATCGGTGAGGTTAGCGATTGGTCCAAACCCTGTGGTTGCTAAGTGAGTTGGTTCTCCCCATTAGCTGGCTCATAAGCACCAGATGGGTTAGTGCAGGAAGGGATGCAGGAATGCCTGATAATCTTTGGTGGTAGGGATGTGTCCATCAGAACAGCTTCACTGACTTGAAGCAATGAAGAAGTCATGGGATGCAGAGTTGTGTCCAACCCTCACCATGCCCACAGTTCTCTGCATGTATCTGGGGGTTGGAGGGGGGATGGGCTGCCCTTACCTCATGGTCCAAGAAGAGACCTATGGGCCTGATGGGTTTGATCCTGATGCCTACATTTCCTTCCTTGTGGGGTGGCAGGATGTTGCCCTTGTCATCAGTGATCTGGAGAAAAAAGCCTGTGAATCCCACCCTGCAGGGCTCCCCTCTCCCTCCTGCCCCACCCCACATGGCTCCCCCATTCCCTCATTCATTACTGTGGCCTCAGTGGGGACAATGGGATTGGGGGAATGGTGGAGGATGCCTGTCAGAAAAGACAAACTAGCAAGTCATTGAAGTCAGTAAATAGAGACATTCAAATCATGAGTCTAATTGTTTCATAGCAGATATGTACAGCAGGGGAAGCATAGGGAGATTGAGAGGTGAAGAATTTTCTTGTTTGTTTTTGTTTATTATTATTATTGTAGTAATGAAAATACTCTAATGATTGAGATGATGAATGCACAGCTCTGTGAATATACCAAATTCCATTGATTGAAAAAAGACTACATCTAACAGTTGTAGGATTAAATCTTTATGTTTAATATCTTTATTGGTATTAGTTAGCAAACTGCACCCTCTCCAAGTAACTCCACAGGCATGCAGGATAGCAAAACCATATCTAGAGTGAGTATATATATTTTCTTTTTGTCCTGCATTCAATAGCAGGGCTCTTAAAGAACAATTAATTCACCTCTTTGTGCTGAATTTCCTGGGAGCAGACTCTGCTTCTAGTAGTTTAGTGGGAATGACTGTTGTGTAGTCTGTCTTATGCTTTCCATGATCCATTTAACTGTTCCCATTAGAGAAAAATTCTGCTGAGTCTGGTAATGAGACATCAGTCAGTCTGTTAGCAGAAAGCTCTTGGTTCTGGGCTTCTCTGTTCTTGACTTATGTCACATAAAAGAATTTAAGGGCATGCCTTAAGGATAGGCAAGGGAGAAAAGAGTTTAAGAAAAAAGAAAATGAGAAAAGTACCTAGTCTGAGGCATGGAGTGTGGGCATGCTCCAGAGTGAGTTGTGTGTGTGTGATCCCAGGTCAGGCCTTTTAAAAGTTTTGCTCTTCCCCTTCACAATGTTCGGGCAAGGTCCCTGCTGTTTGCTCTTCTGATTGGTTGTCCCACCTTTTGGTTCTCAGGAGCCAATGGTGAGGCCTTTCTTTATAGGGATCTGGGGCTCTCCCTTGACCCTGAACAGGATCTCATTCTAATCTTGTTCCAAATGGGATTCTTGTGGCTGGAGTCTTGCAGGATCTCTCCAGCTTTATTCTTGGCAGCACTCTTCCTTCAGCGAGTTTCCAGATGGGGTTTAATGGCCACATGTCTTATGACCATATTTTCTACCAGGTCTCATCTATGACTCATTTCCCTTTTCCCTAAACTAACCTGCCTCAAATTCAGGTCTTCTAGAGTACACCTTAACAAGAAGTGGCACACAATCATGTCTGGGAGTTTTCCATTCTGGTGTTTCATTAAATTCAGGTAGTACAGAGGCTAGGTTGAGTTAATCTATAGTTTTCAGAGTGGCATTTGGTTTGTTTAGTAAAATGCCTTGATATTTGCTAAAATGGGGTCCCACTTTTTGTTCTAGTATAGTAAGAATGTAATATAGGGTGAAAACTCACATGGGAGAGCCCAATGAGAATTTTGCTATCTGGAGAAGTTCACAGGTAGGAACTACAGCTAGTAAGCAAATAGGTGGTACTCAGGTACAGAGGTGAGCTGCTTTGATATGTAAACAATTGACCTGATGTTCTTTCCAAATATCTGTACTCTTAAGTTCTTAAGTCTTACACAAATCTCTACTCTTGTGTGCCAGGTTTCAGGACTGGGAAGATGGACATGTTAAAATCTGACAAGCAAGGTCAGATTAGGTCCCAGCTGAGAAACTTTTTTTTCTTTCTCAAGCACAGATAGCTCATCATTTACAACTACTGATTCAGTTGTTCCTCTAGAGTTTAGAAAGCTACATAGGTGAACACAGATTCATTAAATGGCATAGAACATGTCTCCTTAATAATAATAAAAAGAAGAGAAAAAAGGTTTAGTAATATTCATACCCCAAAAAACCTAACTCATATTCTTTTTTTACCTTTAGAATTAATATAGTACCAACTTTGCTTTTGCTACAAAAACATTAAAATATTTTTAACAGTAGTCCATAAAATAGTTATATTTTTCCCATGTACCACCACATTCTTAACACCTTGAAGTGTATTTATATTATTAAGTGCAATCCTCATCTACTTCCAAAATCATTGCTATACATTCCCAACATTTTCCTCCATCTATTCTCCAGCTAACACTAATCTTCTTAGACCACTCATTTCAGCTACAATCACATCCATAAACCAAAAGTGTCTGTTACATTCATTATAATGTTACTATCATTTCCAACCAATACATATTTACATTTGACCTTATAAACATACTACATACATCCAGTATCTTCACTCCCTTCTTATCCCATTCCATCTCTGACCAACCTTCAATTCGTAGTCCAACTCCATAAGTCTATACATTGTAATATTCCTCCTTCTGAGCATGCCCTGTTCCTTTCAATATATCTTCAAGGTTACTCCATGTTTTCATGTGCTTTCCCAGTTGATTTTTTCTTAGAGCTGAATGATATTCCATCATATGAATACACCACATCTTGTTTATCCATTCATCAGTTGGAGGACACTTAGGTTGTTTCCCTCTTTTAGCAGTTGTGGATAATGCCATATGAATATCAAAGTGCAAATATCTGTTCAAGTCATTGCTTTCAGTTCTTCTGAATGTATTCCTAGTAGTGGGACTGCTGGATAATATGACATTTCTATTTGTTTCCTGATGAGCTACCAGATCACCTTCCACATAGGTTGAACCATTTTATACTCCCATCAACAGTGAAGGAATGTTCCTATTTCTCCACATCTTCTGTGACACTTGTAGTTTTTACTGTAATTTTTCTGTTCTTTTTTTAAAAACTGGTGTTTTTTGTTCTTTTGCATTGAAAATAATACACAATTCATACCTTATGCTTTTGGCTCATCAGTTATAGTTCAACTGTATTTTCTTTCCCACTGTGTAAATGGAAAAAATATTGTAATGCTATCAGCACTTTTAAAAAAATCCAGTTATCATGTTTAACCCGTCCTTACATTTCATAGTATCTAGCAGGAACTTAAAAACATTTGCTGAATGTATCATGAAAAACACAGAAGACATTACACCTATAGAGTAAGACTGTGGACTAATGAGAAGGTCCTCTTGACCTTGCTCACTTCCTGGTATTGTCTGCTGATCTCTCAGTGAGAAATGAGATGCTCTGACAGGCTGTGGCACTTCCTCATGAACCTCCTCATCACTTAATCTTTTGACTTTGACACAAATATCTTCTTCAGTACCCAGAGGCAAACTAGTTATTGTGCTCTCACAAGCCACATAATCAGTTGATCTTCTACATGGTTCAGGTGGGCCAGGAAATTCTAAAGTCTGGGTGTTTTCTGATTTTTAACCTTTTCAGCCTGCACCATTTGATCAACTCCAAAAGGAAAAGTCCAGGGAAAAGCTAAAGAAGAATCAGCTAGTTGATTTATACCTTCTGAGTAGGAAGCTGAAGAATTCAATATCTGGGGAAAAATTGTTTGTTACACTTTCCAAGACTTTAAGGAGACAAAACTATGTAGCTTTTACACTTTCTCTGGGACTCTTGGTGAACAGGAATGATTCTTTCTCCCATACTGTACTCTGAAGACAAAGGAAAAATGTTTCCATCTCAAGAAGTAAAATTGCCATTGGAATTTTTTTCTTGTCCAGTATCTAGATCCTTTTCTGGTTGGCTGTTGGATGTATTCCATAAAATACTTGATTTCATGAACTCTGAGCAGGGGTTGGCAAATTTAAGTATTTACATGTAGCTGGCAAGAGCTAGAACACTAATAATATTTTCTGTGTTAATTGATAGAGTGGCTGTGTAAGCATATTCTAAAAGGGATAGAAAGTCAGTCACTGTAACATGATGTAAAGCCAACACATTCTTGTTCTCATCCTCAGCCAGCCCCACAAGCTTGGTGCAAAAGAAATCATTGCAAGCCACTAAAATCACTTTATGTGCCCAGAAGATTTTGTCCAGGACACATATAGTGATATTACCAAAATGTCCATCATTTTGCAGCATATTTAGGTTTCCAAGCATTTCCTGGCTGTGGGAAGAGGAGCTATGAATAGATGTTTTCACTCCTATCTTCTTCCTCTTCTACAGATGCTCCTCAAAATGCAATGAGTCAGAAGTGTCCTGTGGCAGTGGTTCAGGGCCCTTAGGCCTACTGCTGCTGCTCTTCCTTTTGCTGGGTTGAGCATAATCCAAGGGAGGGCGGGGCCCATAGCTCCCTTCTGGTCCCCCCAGGAGCAGAGGCCCTATCTCATGCCACTGCACAGAGGCTTCTGCAGGGCCTTGGCTGGGGCATGGTGGCACATCCACGTGGGGATTGTGCACAATGGGTGGTGGTGGTGCAGTCCAGCTGGCCATTGGGCTTGAGGGGGAGGAGTGAGTTACCAGCCCAAGCTGGAGGTGGATTTGCCCAGTCACAGGCAGCATGCAGTTAGAGTAGCACGTGGTCCTGGCAGAGGCCAGTGGCAAAGAGGAAGGAAAAAGAGGGGAAAGTAAGGGAGGTTGGTGAGAGGGAGCTGCTGCTGCATGTTTGGGCCCCACACCACTACTCTTCTGTTCTTTTAATAATGGCCATAATAATTGTTGGAAAATGAATTTTATGTGCATTTCCCTAGTAGCTAGTGATGTTGAGCAAATTTTCATGTATTTTTGGTGATTTGTATTTCCACTTTGGAGAGTTTTTTGTTCAATTATTTTATCCATTTTTAAAATGAGTTTGCTTGTCATTTTGTTGATAAATTGCGTGATCCCTTTATTTAGCATGGAGATAAATCCCTCATTAGGATAGCATTTCACAAGATTTTTTGTCATTGAGCAGGCTGCCTTTTTACTTTCTTGACAAAGTCTTTTGAAGAACAGAAGTATTTAATTTTGAAGCAGTCCCATTTGTCCAGTTTTTCTCTTGTTGCTTGTGCTTTGGGTGTAATTCCAAGAAACCATCACTAGCCACAAAATTTGAAGGTGTTTCCCTACATTTTCTTCTAGGAGTTTTATTTTTTAGTTTTATTTTTAGTTTTTTTTTTTATAGTTAGGTCCTTGATCCATTTTGTATTGTTTGTATAAGATGTGAAATAAGGGTCCTCTTTTTTTTAGATATGGATATTCAGTTTCCCAGTACCATTTAATAAATAGGCAATTATGACCTATTTGAGTGTGTTCAACATTCTTGTCAAAAATCACTTGACCATAGATTTGTGTATTTATTTATGAACTCTTGATTTATTCCATTGGTCAATCTGTCTTTGTGCAAGTACCATGGCATTTCTACCACTGAAAGTTAGATAATATGCTTTAAAGTTTGGAAGTGGGAGTCCCTAACTTCATTCTTTTTTTAATTTTTAAGATATTTTGGCTATTTGGGGGCTTTACATTTGTACATAAATTTGATAATTGGCTTCTCCAATTCTACAAAGAAGAATATTGGAAAATTCATTAGGATTGCATTAAATCTGTAGATCAGTTCAAATCAAATTGACATCTTAATGATATTTAGTCTTCCAAACCATGAACACAGAATATCCTTTTATTTAGATCATCCTTAGTTTCTCTTAGCAATGTTTTATCATTTTCTAAATACAGGTCATTTATGTCCTTGGTTAAATTTATTCCTAAATATTTGATTCTTTAATCAATATTGTAAATCAATTTTTTTCTGACTGCCTCCTCAGATTACTCATTAATAGTACATTGAAAACTATTGATTTTTGCATATAGATCTTGTATCCTGCCCCTTTGCTGATATTGTATATAAGTTCTAATAGTTTTGTTGTGGATTCTTTGGACTTTCTAATGATAGGATCATATCAGCAGCAAATAAAATTTTACTTCTTGTTTCATATTTGGATTCTATTTACTTCTTTTTCTTGCCTAATTGCTCTAGCAAGGACTTTTAGCACCATATTGAATAACAGTGGGGAAAATGGGCATTCTTGTGGAAAAGCTTTCAGTATTTCACTATTGAATACCATGTTACCTGTAGGTTTTTCATATATGCACTTTACCATGTTGAAAAATTTCCTTCTATTTCTACCTTTTGAAGTGTTTTTAGCAAGGAAAGGTGCTGTATTTTGTCAAATGCATTTTTCTGCACCAAATAAGAAGATAATGCATTAATTCTTTTTAAATTTATTGTTGTGGTTTACTACACTGATTGATTTTCTTATGTTGAAGCACCTTGCATACCCATTATAAAGCCCTCTTGATAGTGATGTAACATATCTTACAGGTGTTTTTTGGATTTCGTGAAATTTTTTTTTTTTAGGATTTTTGCATCTATTTTCATTAAAAAACACGGCTCTAATTTTCTTTTTTCATAATATCTTTACATAGTCTTGGTATTAGGACAATGTTAGCTTCATTGAGTGAGTTGGGGAGCATTACTTCTTGTTTAGTTTTTTGGAAGCATTTGAGCAATATTTGTATTAGATCATCTTTAAATGATTGGTAGAATTCATCTATGAAGCCATCTTTTCTCAGACTTTTCATTTTGGGGATTTTTTTTTAACAAATCAGTTTTATTCATTCATATTTATAAAGTATCAGTCTATCCAAAGTGTACATCAATGGTATTGTGTTGTGCATACATCACACCAATCACTCCCAGAGATTTTCATTATTTTGATAATAATAATAATACTAAAAAAAAAAACCCAACCAAGCAAACATAACTAATTACCTTTCAGTCTGTCTGTGTTTCCCCTGACATACATAGCTGCAATTGTTTCCTTCTCTCCAGTTATTTATATTTTGTAAAAACAATCATAAATGCAATGTCGCCCATATTCATATTTTACATGAGGTTTCATTATGTTATACAGTCACATTTACATTTTTTAGCTTTCCTTCTAGTAATATAAATGTCCTTAGGCCTTCTCTTTCAACCACTGTCATTTTGGGAATAATTTTGAAGACTGCTTCAATTTCATTTTTTTATTTGGTTTGTTGAGGTCTTCTATTTTTTTTAGATTCAGTGTGGCTTGTTCAGGTTTTGAAGAAATTTGTCCATTTCATCAACATTGTCTAGTTGATTGACATACAGTTTTTGATAGTGATAGTATCTTCTTATAATCTCTTTTTTTTCTGCTGGGTCAGGGATAATGTAACCCTATGTCAGCACTATCTTTGATAGTGATAGTATCTTCTTATAATCTGCTTTATTTCTGCTGGGTCAGGGATAATGTCACCCTTCTCATTTCTGATTTTATTTATTTTTTATTTGTTAATCTAGCTAAGGGTTTATTGATTTTGTTGTTCTTTTCCAAGAAACAACTTTTGGTTCTGTTCATTTTCTCTATTGTTTTTAATTCTCCATTTCATTTATTTCTGCTCTAATTTTTGTTATTTCTTTCCTTCTGTTTGTTTTGGGATTGATTTCCTATTCTTTTTCTCATTCCTCCAGGTGTCCAGTTAGGTCTTTTATTTTAGCTCTTTCTTCTTTTTTTAAGTGAGCATTGAGAGCTATAAATTTCTCTCCTACCATTCCCTTTTCTGGAACCCCTAAGTTTTGGCATGTTGTGTTTTCATTTTCATTTGTCTTGAAGTATTTACTGATTTCTTTTGCAATTTCTTCTTTAAACTATTGATTATTTAAGAGTATATTGTTTACTGTCCATATATCTGTAAATTTTCCTGTTTAACATCTCTTATTCATTTCCAACATTTTTCCACTATGATCAGAGAAAGTGCTTTGCATAACTTCAATGTTTTAAAATTTATGGAGATATGACTTATGTCCCAATATATCATCTATTTTGGAGAAAGATCCATAAGCACTTTAGTAGAGTATATATCCTGCTGTTTTGTAGTATAATGTTCTATAAATATCTATTAGACCTAGTTCATTTATCATATTAGGCTAGCTTTTGGTTCCCTTAATTATCTTCTGTTCAGATGTTCTACCTAATGCTGACTGGCAGTGTTGAAGTCTAAGAATTATTATAGAGACATTTGTTTCCCCCTTCAGTTTTGTTAGTGTATTTCTCATATATTTTGGACATCTATCGTAGGTGGATTAATATTTATTATTGTTATTTTTCTTGGTGAATTATTCCTTTTATTAATATATTATACCCTATTTCATCTCTTATAATAGTTTTCCAATTAAAATCTATTTTATCTGACATTAGTATCACTATACCCTCTCTTTTTTATTGCTATTAGCATGGAATATCTTATTTCAACCTTTCACATTCAGCCTGATTATACCCTGGCATCTAAGGATGGCTTATTTTAAAAATCAATTCTATCAGTCTATGTCTTTTTTTTTTGGCTAGGTTATAGAATATGCACAACTTTAGTCACATGTTAATGCCAAATCACAAAATGGTTGCAGCAATATACAATCTCAGGTAGTTTCAGTTATTCCATATTCCCACAAACTCTTGGTTTTGAAAAACTTATAATTTACAAATTTGTCAGATATGAGATAATCATACTGTTTTGCATTTTTATATTACTGAATTGCAACATTTATATTACTGAAATGAAACATTTAAAAAATCACAATCATGTGATTGTGGTTATTTTCATTTCATTTTGTTTTGTGGATGGTAAAATGTTTATTCAGATCTTTCCCATTTTTATTCTAGGTTTTTTCCTTAATAATTGTAATAGTTCTTTTTATCTTATGTTTTTAAAATGGCAAGTTCCACATGCTGTAAAATCAAGCATATTATGTGAATGGAATCTTACAGTATGTGATATTTTGGAATAGCATTTTTTGTCTCAGCATAATTCCATGGAGATTCTTCCAAGTTATTGTATGTATCAATAGTTTTTATCCAGTTTATTATTGAGTTGTATTCTATGGAATGGAAGTATGCAACACAAGTATAGTTTGTTTAACCATTATCCTTTTAAAGAACATCTGGGTTGTTTATAGTTTTTGGCTAATACAAATAAGGCTACAACTAACATGAGTACAGGTTTCTATGTGAACATAGAATGTTTTAATTTTTCTGAGATAAATTCCGCAAGAGTGTGATTGCTGGGACATATGATAGCTGCAAGTTTAGGTTTTTTAAAAAGAAATTGCCAAACTATTTTCCAGAGCAGCCATCCTATTTGACATTCCCACCACCAGTGTATGAGTGATCTTATGGAGGTGTTTTGTTTTTTTTACCATTTTTAAAAAAGTTTATAGAAGTATATCATTCATACATAAACATAAATAAACATATAGTAATAGCTGTGAACTTACAGAATAAACATATATAACATCATACAAGACTCCCATACCTCACCCTACCAATCTATGTATTTTAATTGTGGATTTCAATCTATTAAAATTTAGTGTTACTTCTATAAAAGCATTACTTATTTTGTACATTTTATCCTTTTGCTTTCTGTTGTAGTATCTTACTATTATCTGTCTTTTAACCCTTTTAGTTTCTCTTACTTATGTTCTTCATTTTTACACTCTTTTCCACGGCTTTCTTCCTTGTCTTTTCCTTTCAGGTTGTAACACAGTCTTTGATATCTCTTATAGATTTGATCTCTTGGTAACATACTCTCAGTTTTTGATTGTTTGTAAAAGCTTTAAACTCACCTTCATTTCTGAAGGATAGTTTTCCAAGTAATGAATTTTTGGTTGGCAGTTTTTTTTTCTTTTTGTACTTTAAACATTTTGTATCTTCTTATCTCCATAGTCTCTGAAGACAGAAAAGCACTTACCTTTATTAGGCTCCTTTGTAAGTTATACTTTTCTTTCTCTTGCTGCTCTCAAAATCCTCTTTTTATGTTTGGCCTATGACAATCTGAATAGTAGGTGTCTTACAGCAGGTTTATTAGGATTTATGCACTTTGGGGAGCATTGTCCATCCTGAATATTGATATTGTTCCTTCAGTTTCTGATTGGGGACCCTATTCCTGAGCCCAACAATTATGCAAGATTTGTAATTATCCAATTTATTTCAGCCCCCTTGTTCATTCAGTTTCTAGTGTTGGCCAGTTATTTGAACTGTCTGATTCCCCAGGACACAAGCAACATTGTGAGGGTTACTACTGCCTAAAATTCAGCATGATCTTCATCCTTTTTCTAGTAAAATTTGCTTTCACCTAAGATTACAATTACTTTTGGTAATGGTTGGATATCTGTCCAATTTGTTGTGATGGTTCCAAATATAGATTTGAAAAGATTTTCTACATTTCTGGTGTCCTCTCTGTAGGTAGGGACTCAATCTTTCCAATTATATAGGTCTGTTATTGAAAATGGAATATAGGTACTCAGATAGCACCTTGGTTGTCCTTATTCATTCAATCCTGCACGTAATTGTAAAAGAGAGAATTGACACTGACTTTGCTCTTCCAAGGTAGAGGCACCCTGACAAAAAGTCTCATTCCTCTGGATGTAGGCTAGGGAGGTAATTTCTGGGGGATCTAATGGTAATTCGGGCTCATTTCTATCCCTCTTATATGGCAGTGGAGGTGATATTGGATCTGTGACAATCTCAAGTACCAATGTATTAGAAACGATGGTATCTAAAACATCAAAAATAAAACATCATCAGTGCAGATCGAATCAGAGAGGGTTTTTCTGACTTTTATTCACTCATCCTTACAGCTATTTAACTCCTGCTTTGATTTAGAGGTTTGATTAATTCCTTTCCTGGTTGATGTGGTGCACCCTTGCCATTTTTTACTTTCAAGTGTTGGGGATATAGGTCCTGACTAACTTGGCAGTGCACCATGTCTGAAACAAACTCTCTCAAGACTTTTATTTTAGACTAACTCCATAAAATATTGAATAGGAGGAATCTCATCACATTTACTTAAACTTCTTTAGAATAGATCCAATTGCAGGACAGTACTGTACTCTAAGGACACTTGTGCTGGTCATTTCTGTTCATCCTCTAATGCATATTGAGGCCAGATTCACTTACAAAGACAGATAATTCTCTTTTTTGTCATTGGTTCACACCCAAATTGTCCTCAATTTTAATAATGCAGCCTATTAGGTTGCTTTATTTTTCCTTTAGAATTCTGGTTATTTCTGCTTTCCATAGTTTGGCTAAACAAGTTCCAAGAACCAATGTTAGTAACACCTCCTGTATAAGTAACGCCTCCCCAAAACCAAACATGACAAATTTCCACTTCAGCTTCGGCCAGAGCTATTGTGCTGCTGAAAAGGACAGGACAACATGCAAATAAATATTTTGTCATTTTCTTTTATAATTCACTCTTCCGAATACACAGAGAAAAGAAACTGTCTCCCTTCATGCCTTGTCTTCTTTAGGGATCCTAGATACCCAGGGCAAGAAACTCATGTTCCAAACCTCAGAATAAAATACTCTGGCAGCTACAGAGTGAGAGTCCATGAAAATCTAATCCTTGGGGATAATCAAGCCGTGTGCTTATCATGAGGACACTAGTCCATCTTGGTTGCCAATTGAAGGTGACCAGAATGGCCCACAGATCATCACATGGCACAGCAGAATATGAAGACACACTAGGCTAGGAAGGAAAAGTGGTTTTATCAGAAGGTGGATTACAGGAGATCTAATCGATCTCAAATATTCCTCCCTATTGAGGGATTTTCATACAGCTTTTATATAGATTTTGAAACAAAGAAATTTAATTATTGAGTTGAGATCTCTGGGATGGGGCTCAGGAGTTTCTCTAGTGTTCTGCTCTCATTAACATCAAGATAAATATCATGCCTGGTAATTAAGTTTCATGGTGATAAGGGTAAAAGAATGAGTAAGCCTTCCATGTTTACATCATATATTTTTCTTTACAAAGAAGAAATAAAAAGTCTGCTTAATCTCAAATCAAGCACAAAGACAGACTATTTGCTTTCCTACTGAAACTTTATTTCTATACTAAGGTGCTTGGTAGGCTACACATAGATTTTATTTTACTAATGCTACAGAAATTAGGCTGAAAACACATAGACTACATTAGAAAACTACGAAAAGGGAGAAATTGATTACCTAAAATGCATGTAACCAAAATAATAAAGTGTAATTTTTTAATTTCAGAGGGGTGAATTATAAAAGAAAATGACAAAATATTTATTTGCATGTAAATACCTATACCTAAAATGGAAATGGAAATGCATTGAAATCTCGCTGGCTGGAGACGAGACGCTCACCTCAGTTCTCTGTGTCTTCCCTTTCCCCGCAGCGGGCTTGCCGGGCCCTTGCCTGTCCACGCCCCCTACTCTCCAGGCTGCCGGCAGTGCAGAAACACACCAGTACACCAGGAGGCACCCTAAGGGATCAGGAGGGCATGTCCACCAGCGGCGGGCACGCACGTCCAGGACCGTCGCGCGCCTCGACCCCCAGCGCCCGGCTGTGTTCCAGGCCCGCCCCTCAGAATGGTCTTCACGAGGCTGGTCAGCGGAAGCTGGAGCACCAGCTTTCCAGACGCTCCCACGGGCCAGGCTCCTGCCAAGCCAGCAGCTCCTCCCAGAGTCCCCGTGCCCCAGGGGAGCCTGAGGGGCCGTGCCCCAGGGCCGCGAAGAGTGTCCTCTACGAGGACCTTCTGGTGTCCTCCTCTGAGGAGAGTGACTGTGGGTGAGAGCCCGCAGGGCAGGGCAGTCCCAGCCTCCCACCTCATGAGACTTTGACCTGACCGAAGGCCTGAGGCGGGGTGGAAGCCGGGAGCTGCCCATTCCGCCGGGGCTGTGGAGAAAGGCCTTCCCCAGCTCTTGTCGGTGTGCTCGTGCTGGAAGCCGGGAACTAGCTGGCAAGGGAACACTGACGCGGCCCACACCCCTTGTGGAGACACACATGGCCTTTTCAATGGGACTCCTCAAACTGAGCATCGCCCCTTTCTTGCCCAGAAAGCCCTACCGTCCAGGGGGAAGGACTGACTCGGAGCCCCTTTCTGTGCGGGGACAGGGAATGGGGCAAGACTTTGGCTAAGGCAGCCCCCACGGGAACTCTGGCCTTTCTGAATCTCGACCCTGAGAAGACAGGTTTTGGCTCTCCAGAAGCCTTTCAAGGGAGGGCACTGAGTATGTGGCACGCACCCTGCCCCTTGGGTTCCCCGAGGCCGCTGTGCATGTGTTTCTAACATAGCATTCAGTGTGAATAAAGTTTAACATATTATGCTACGTGGTGCGTGTTTCTGAATCCAAGCCGGAGGGGGTCATGGGGATCATTTCAACAGCTGTTCATCAAATGGTCTTTCCCCGAGGGAGAAGAGGAGGTTGAGGAGGCCCTGGTGTCCATGTCCCCTTGGCTGGTTCGATATACTGATGCTCAGAACCTGTCCAGACATGGGGCCGCCAAGTGGGCACATTTCTGACTAGCCTCAGTTACTATTTCTGTGCATGAAAGTGGGCCCAGAAGTGCATGTAGACATACTCCCATTTGGCTTCCATTGGGATCACCTGGTGGGCATCAACCATTTTTGCCTTCTTAGGCCCCCTGCAGAGGTTCAGGTTCACTGAATTTCTGCTCTCTTGGTCCGTGATGCGGGGGCGGGCTGTTTGGGTGGGGCACAGGGTTCAGGGCTAGGGCCTAGGGCTACGGGTGAGGGAGAGGGTCCACAGGTTCCTTTTAAAGGTCCTTCAATGCCTAGAAGGCGCCTAGAGTCCACAGTCTTGGTTCAAGCTACGATGATTTCACAGATGACTGGGCGACTTGATTGGACAGGACAGGGGGCCCCATGACGTGGGGCCTGGCGGAATATAAAGGCCTGCCTGGGACGGAGACTTCCCTTATTCTCCCACCCTCCCCGGCCCTGGAAGCAGCCTTGCTTTCGTGGGACCAGGACCGGCATACACCTCCCCGAGACCCGCTGCTAGACCACAGGATCACCGCTGGACTTCTGGTGGGTTTCCCTGGGGGACCTCAGCTTACCTCGCACACAACTAGGGGAGAGGAGAAAGGCACCATAGCGGGGCTCAGGGGGATGCCATGATGGTTCTTTCCGCTTCATGGTGCTTCTTTGGGCTCTGGGGAGGGCAGAAGGGTCTGGGGAGGGGGCGGGAATCCCCACCCCAATCAGAAGAGAAGGTGATTGCGGGCCTTTTTTCTCTCTCGACGTGAAAGAGAGCTCACCTTTCTTGTGCTTCAGGGATTCCAAACAACGAGGCCCGACGGAGAGGGACCCAGAAGCACCAAGGAGATGAGGCGGGTAGCGGGTCTCGACACCCGGCCTCAGCCCCACAGGCCCCCTAAAGCCACCTCCGTGAAAGAGCTACAGGGGGTAGCCCTGGGCAAGCGGGCTCCCCCGGCTGAGGTGGAGGAGAGCAGGGTAAGTGGAGGCTGGGCCCTAGCGGGAGCAAGGGGGCCTGTGGGCCAAGGAGAGACATTTTAAACGGGAAACGCTTGGGCCAGGAAACCCCCTTTCTCCTGCCCGGCTAAGGCTGGCCGTGTGTAGGTCCTCTAGGTGCAGAAACGGGGAACCGGAGCCTCGGAGTTGCAACCGCAACCCCAATTGTCGTGTCCACCCGGGTGGTCACCCCGGTGTCCCCGTCCGATATTGCCTGTGGGCAGGGCCAGCATAGTTCATCTTGACATCCTCACACCTCACCCGGCACCCGAGGAAGACTGCCGCCACTCCCTACTCAACACTCACATCGCCCCTCCTGTCCTGCTGCCCTTTGAAAGCGGCCTGCCGGGCCCTGAGCTCTCACCATCCTCTTCCTCTGCCCACAGGTCAAATGCAAGGACTGTGGGGCCTTTGGGCACACAGCAAGAAACCTGAGGTGCCCCATGAAGCACTGGGACCAGACGCTGACCCTCTGGCCGTTGGGCTCCCATCAGAAGGAGAAGGAGAACCTGGCACCGCGCACACCCACGCAGCTCCAGACCCCGGGTTCCTCTCACAGGACAGCCCGAGTGGAGGGGCCGAGACACAGGTGAGGCCAGGGCTGGCTGCCTGACCCGTGCTTGGGCTGGACCCCCCTAGGAGATGGGGTGTGTGGCCCTCCATGTCTGCACACCCCTCTTGAGGCACGGGCTGGGAGACTGGAGAGAAACAGACTCTATGTTTTAGCTCATCCAGGGCTAGCCACACGGCAGCTCTGCCTAGTCCTGACCCTCCCCAAAGGGGAGGGCCGGCCGGGACGCCTCAGAGAACCGTGCCCCCGAGGGCGCAGGCGGACAAGCCATAGGTTCTGCCCTCAGTGGGTATGCCACATCCTGCAAGACTCCCTGGGGTTGGGGATGGATCAGAGAGGAGGGGAGGAGCAGTCTTGGCCCGGCTACCCGCGCCCTCCAGCTGGGACCCCAAAAACCCTGACCAGGATCGCAACCCAGGGACCTGCCACCCGAGCCAGCTCGCAGGGTTGGGGCCGTCCAGCTGAGCGTCATTTGTTTTTTGCAGGCATGAGGAGAAGCCAGGGATCCTTGGAGAGCAGAAAGTCAGCGGCAGGCCCCAGAGGAAGGAGCCGCAGAATGGCAGGGACTGGAGAGAACCTGGCGACTCCATCCGGGTAAGTCGCGCTCCCTCCCGGGCCTCAGCTCTAACGCTCCTCCGGGTGGCCCGAGCGGCTTCCCTTGCACAGCCCAGCCTGGGTCCGGTTCCGGAGTGTCCCACGCTCCCCTTCTGGATGGGGCGCCTCCGGTTCATTTGCCTCCTTTCCGGGGCCATTCTTGCCCGGGTTCCTCTGCCTCTGCGTGAGGCCGTGCCTGCAAGCCCACAACCTGGGAGCAGGGGCGTTTCCATACGTGGGCGATAGGGATTTTGTCCGACTCCTTCCCAAAGGGGGAATGCTACAGGCCAGAAAGGAATCTTGGGGTGTGTGGGCAAATGCTCAGATGGACGCTCCCAACGCCTTAGCCAGGCCACAGCTTTTGAAAGCCCGCTGGCCGGCACGCTCCTTGGAAGAGGCCACCATCGGGCTTGGGTCGACTTAATGTGAGAAAGGACAATCTTGGGAAATGCTCTATTTTCTAGTGGGGTGGGCAAAACCTGTCAGGAAAGCATCTCCTGGAACCGTAGGCCCGCCATGCCTCTGTGTGTGTCTGTTTGAAATCTCGCTGGCTGGAGACGAGACGCTCACCTCAGTTCTCTGTGTCTTCCCTTTCCCCGCAGCGGGCTTGCCGGCCCTTGCCTGTCCACGCCCCTCCGAGGAGACCGGAAGTGGTGTCTCTGCCCACAGGGCGGCCCCCCGTCCACTTGCCTGCCCAGAGGTCCAGGCTCCCTGCCGGGGCCACGGTGAGAGTCCCCGGTCGGAGGGTGCCCCTTCCCCACGGGCAGCCCGAGGCACCGAAAGTGGAAGAGCCCAGCGCCCCCCAGCTGGCCTCCAAGGGCCTAGGCCAGCCGACAAGGAGCGGGCCCGACGGGGCCTCGTCTGCGGGGTCCCAGCACGCTGCGGGAGCCCTCAGCCCACGCCAAGCCCTCCAAATGCGGGCACATGGCCCGGGGCCCCGGGCGGACTCACGAGGCAGCCCACAGCCCGCCACCCAGCGTCTGGGCCAGGAGCGAAAGCTCGTCCTCCCGGCACCAAACAAGAGGGCTGCCCAGATCCCCCTCCAGGCCTGCCAGAACCCCCCGAAGAAACCGAGACTCAGCCCCTTGCGGGGCCCCCGGCTGAGGGCTCGCGGCCCCGGTCTGGGGGCGCCCCCTACTCTCCAGGCTGCCGGCAGTGCGGACACACCAGCACACCAGCAGGCACCCCAAGGGATCAGGAGGGCATGTCCACCAGGGGCGGGCACGCACGTCCAGGAGCCGCGCGCCGGACCGCACGGGCACTCCGGGCAGGCCCGTCGCGCGCCTCGACCCCCAGCGCCCCGCCGTGTTCCAGGCCCGCCCCTCAGAATGGTCTTCACGAGGCTGGTTGGCGGAAGCTGGAGCACCAGCTTTCCAGACGCTCCAACGGGCCAGGCTCCCGCCAAGCCAGCAGCTCCTCGCCAGAGTCCCCGTGCCCCAGGGGAGCCTGAGGGGCCGTGCCCCAGGGCCGCGAAGAGTGTCCTCTACGAGGACCTTCTGGTGTCCTCCTCTGAGGAGAGTGACTGTGGGTGAGAGCCCGCAGGGCAGGGCAGTCCCAGCCTCCCACCTCATGAGACTTTGACCTGACCGAAGGCCTGAGGCGGGGTGGAAGCCGGGAGCTGCCCATTCCGCCGGGGCTGTGGAGAAAGGCCTTCCCCAGCTCTTGTCGGTGTGCTCGTGCTGGAAGCCGGGAACTAGCTGGCAAGGGAACGCTGACGCGGCCCACACCCCTTGTGGAGACACACATGTCCTTGTCATTGGGACTCCTCAAACTGAACATGGCTCTTTCTTTCCCAGAAGAAATGGCTCTCAGCAACTGTTCCAAAGCACTTAGTATGTGGCATGCACTTTGCCCCTTGTGTTCCCCGAGGTCACTGTGCATATGTTTCTAACATGGCATTCAGTGTGAATAAAGTTTAACGTATTATGGTATATGTTGCAGGTGTTCTGAATGGAAGCCAGAGGTTGTCATGGGGATCACTTCAGCAGTTTTTCATGAAATGGCCTTTCCCCGAGGGAGAAGAAGAGGCACAGAATCCTTTCAGACATGTGGCCTCAAAGTGTGCATTTTTCTAACTAAGCACATCTTTAGTAAAATTGACATAAGACACATGTGTAGGAAGGTCAAATCTGAGTCCATCTGCATCATTCTCAGGAGAAGAAATCCCAATTTAGGGCCCCCTGATATGCACAGATCTCCAAATCCATCTAAAGTGACCATATACCCTGTTTCTATCTCTAGCCTTTAGGTGACCCAGCATTGAGAGTGTTATCTGTCTGTGTGTGTCCTGTTTAATTGTGCATAAGCATGATCCCACTGATGACCTCCCAACTGTTCTTAGAAGACCCTATGCCATATAAACTTATTTGATTCTTCCATTTTACCCTTTTATTCAAGGTCACAAAGCAATTTTCATAACTTGATCCTACAGGTAGACTGTGATATTTCTGCTTGTCTGAGTTTACCCTTTTATTCCAGGTCTCTTTCTGGTTTCATCACCAGTTAGTGATTGGTAGTAATCCCTTGGCACCAGGGAAGCTCATTCTCAGGATTCATGTCCCACACTGTGGGGAAGGTAATGCACTGATCTTGATTTAGAGACTGGCTACATGTGAGCAACATGGAGGCTCTCAGGAGGTAACTCTTAGGCACCCTGCAACTGTAGGCGTAGTTTATATTTCAGGCACACAGACTCATAATTGTAGTCATTTAGTATCAAGGGCTCATTATTGCACCATCCTTTCTTGTTGTTCTTTGCCATTTCACTTGGGAGATTACTGTCATTCCACTGCAGAATATGATAGAGCTCCACTGGATAGGAACTTAGCACTCCCTTGGTTGATGTTTGTAACTGTAACTTCTATAAACATACCCAAAATATATCAGAACAGTTTTATGTCCCCTCTACACATGCCCTGGAGAACTCCCCAACACTCATGTGTCCCCCATCAATAACACCCCACACTAGTGTTACTTCTTTGCCAAAGCTGTACCTCTCTGTGGTCCAAAACTTCTTCAACAATGAAGCTTAATATATTGCCAAATTCAATCGACAGGAAATTGAAATATAGTGATAGGTTTAAATTTTAGAAATAGAATACATAATAATTTAGAAATACAAACATAAAGTAAAAATAAATTGGTGTATTTATAAAATGAAAAATATTATAAAGCTTTTTTAAAATCATTTTGCCTTTCTTCACTGTCATAGGTGTTGCCCTGTACGTACAGTGGCAAGGCACTTTTTTCATTTCTTCCTCACTGTCTACATCCTTTTTTTTCCCTATTTTTAAAAATTTTGTCTTCAAAAATGTTTTAGATCACAGTAATTCACATACACAATATAGGGGACTCCCATATGTCCAACATTTTCAAACCCTTTTCCCCTTTCCCCAGCAATGATCTTTTTACATGTTCATGCTATATTTGCTGCAGCTGATGTACAGATTTTGAAGCATAGATATCAAATATGATCCCATTTTGGTTTACATTATGGTTTATATTTTAGACTACAAATTTCTAAATTTTTTAGCTTCCTTATATTTTACATTATAATTTACATTTTTGCTGATAGACTTTTATATACTTTTGGTGTAAGTTAACATGTCCTATATCCATCATCGCTTGATCTAGTGGAGTATTTCCATTGCTGCCCAGTTGTCCTGCTTCCATCTATTCTAAACTCTCTCCCCATTCCCTCAGGGCCCACAGTGACAACCAATCTTCACTACTTGAGGGGCTAGATTTTCAGATACTGTAATGATGCTGAGGGCTTGATATACTATACTGCCTTAACTAATTGGGAGCCACTGATTCTCTAGATAGAAAAAATTGCCTCTATTTGGGAACATCAGGTCTCCCCAGGATGTGGGTATACATTCACACTCATTTTATGGGTCTCCACACAGCGATATAACTCACTGTGACAAAATCAGCACTCACACACTCTAGAAGCTTGCCCCTGCACCAGATGACCCTCCCTTAAGCACCTTAAACATGTAATCCTTCCTTATTATATTTTCTAAAGAGTTTTATCAACATTATAGCTTCAAACATATACCTAACATTCTCCCATATTCAACTGTTCCCCCAAACCCTCCCCCCAGTTCCTTGGGCCATCTGATCCATCCTCCCAACCCTAGCCCCACTCAAGCCCACCAAGTCCTATCCAAATGTGTCCCTATGTCCCCATCTTATCCCTTCCCTGTACAAATAATTATCTCCAACTTATCAAATACTTCACCCATGTAGGCGTCAGCTTACAACCTTCCTCTCCCTCCCCCACATTCCTTTTAGCCTATCTTCCATTCTCTAAGTCCCTGAGACAGCTCAGTTTGTTTGTTTTTCATATCAGAGAGGTCATGTGTATTTGTCCTTCCATATCTGGCTTGCTTCACTCAATGTAAGGTCTTCAAGATTCATCCATGTTATCACATGTGCTTGTTCTGTATTCCTTCTTATAGCTGAGTAATATTTCATTCTATGTATATTCCACAGTTTATTTATCCATTCATCTGTTGATGGGCATTGGGCTCATTCCAACTTTTGGCAAAAGTGAATAATGCTGCTATGATCATTGGTGTGCATATATTGGCCTATGTCCTTATCTTCAGTTCTTCTGGGTATATACCCATCAGTGGAATTGTTGGGTCATATGGCAAATCTACTGCTAACTTTTGAGAAACTGCCAAACTGTCCTCCAGAATGGCTGGATCCTTCTGCATTCCCACCAGCAGTGGATAAGTGTTCCCATTCCTCCACATCCTCTCTAGCACTTGTAGTCTTCTGTTTGTTTATATATATATATATATATATATATAGTTTTATATGCATTTCCCTAATAGCTAGTGATTTTTAGCATTTTTTCATGTGCTTTTTATCCATTTTTATTTCTTCTTTGGAGAAGCATCTGTTCAAATCTTTTTCCCATTTGTAAAATGGGCTGTTTGTCTTTTTTTCTTTTCAAGATATAGGAGTTCTTTATATATGCAGGATATAAGGCTCCTATCAGATATATGGTTACCAAATATTTTCTCCCATTGTGTAGGCTCTCTTTTCACTTTCTTGACAAACTCCTTTGAGGTGCAAAAGGCTTTAATTTTGAGGAAGTCCCATTTATCTATTTGTTCTTTGCTGCTCATGCTTTGGGTGTGAAGTTCATGAAGCCATTTCCTATTACAAGGTCCTGTAGATGCTTGCCTACATTGTTTTCCAAAGTCTTTATAATCTTGCCTCTTACATTTAGGTCTTTGATCCATCTTGAGTTTATTTTTCTATAAGGTGTGACATGGTAATCTTCTTTCCTTCTTTTGCATATGGATATCAAATTCTCTAGGCACCATTTGTTGAAGAAGCTATTCTCTCCCATTTGAGTGGTTCTGGTGACTTGTCAAACATCAGATGAGTGTATATATGAGGATCTATATCAGAACTCTCAATTCGGTTCCTTTGGTCAGTGTGCCCATCCTTGTGCCAATATCATGCCATTTTCACTACTGTAGTTTGTACTATGTTTTGAATTCTGGTACTATAATTCCTCCAGTTTCATTTTTATTTTTCAGTATGTCTTTGGCTATTCAGGGTTTCTTTCCTTTCCAAATCAATTTCATAGTTAGTTTTTCTAGTTCATTAAAAAATGATGTGATGCCTTTCATTGGGATTACATTGAATCTGTGGATCACTTTTGGTAGGATAAACATCTTAATATTTAGTCTTCCTAGCCATGAACAGCACCCACTGATTCTTAAGAGGGTTGTTTTACTTTACTAAAGTGCTGCTGATGCATTTTCATACAGTACTGAAAGAGCAATCCTTGAAGAAGAAATACCAATCATAAATGTTTATGCAAGTAACCAGGGTGCTCCAAAATACATGAGAAAAACACTGGCAAAATTGAATGGAGAAACAGATATTTTTCCAGTCATAGTTGGAGGCATCAATATACCACTTTCATCATTGGAAAGAGCATATGAATAAAAGGATCACTAAGGAACCATGAATAAAATGATAATTGAACTAGAGTAGCAAACATACAGTATATAAAATATTACACCTTATACAGTGAGATATTCATTCTTCTTAATTGCCAATGGGTCTTTCTCCAAGAGAGACAATATGTTGGGTCACAAAACATATCTCACATAAAGTTCTAATGGATACTGAATCAACTTTTCTTTACATAAACCCTCTCTTCTGAAAGAAGTTCCTTGGAGCTAAAGTCAAATCTGTAGTTGCACATCAAAAATATGAACCAAAGAAAAATTTTGTCCTAACTGATCTAAATGTCTTTTGGACATTTTCACTGAAAAGGACTGTTTTTTGTTTTGTGATTTTTCTCTAATTATTTTGCTGTACAGAGATTTCTTATTCAAATTTATGGAAACTATTTGATTTGCTCCTAATGGAGAGCTTACTCCATATTTCCTTCCCTGAATATACTGAACTTGATTTTTATGATCTCTGCAAACTGAACTAGATATAGTGGAAATAGAAATTACCTGTAACTGCCCTAAGCTTTCTGAGGTGCTTTAGTCTTTAACAGTTAGTTCCTACATTAATAACATTAAATTTTAAAAAATGGTGAACCAATAATGATACAAATAGATGTATTTAAGCCCTTTCCCAAACTTACCCAATATCCATTAAAATTTGAAGCTATTAAAAGTCTCACTACTATAGCTGAGAATCCACTCCCTCAAGGTCTAATTATACTAGCCCATGTCATATATAGATTCTACTGGTTAAGAAATCAAATTCATGAATCTAATGTTCATACAAGATCTTAGGCCAATCAAAAAAATGATGACTAATCATTATCTGGTTATTTCAACCTAAATATCCTTCTATCAAAAGTTCCTCCAGATTCACAGTGGTTCACATTTTAAGACTTATGTTCAGTATGTTTAGCATCCCTGTGGACCCCCATAGACAATATTCATTCATTTTCACCTAAAGCTACTCTCACTCAGTACACTTGGACTAAAATCTCTGAAATTTTAATGTGGCAAGCCTTTATTTTTCTCAAGATATAAACACACTGAAATTTTCTGAAGTCTTAACACTTTTGAAGTATGTGAATAATTTCCTGCTATGCTCATTAACAAAAGAGGTCTACATAAAAGAGTTCATTTGTGTGTTGCCTCAGTTAGCACAAAAGGAGTATAAAGTGCCCAATGAAAGTTGAAACTTTTTAAATAAACTTATTAGTTGCGTCATTACAAGAGTGCGACAGGGATCCACTTGTCTTTTGAGGGAATAAGATTGATTCAGGAATTTCCTTGACTCTCCACTAAAAGGCAATTGTTTGGATTTTGAATCTGGCTGGTTATTTCAGGTTTTAAGTTCCAAACTTTTCATTAGTTACAGAATCCCTTTCTGACTTGACCAAAACAATGACACCTGAGCCTTTGCTGTGGGAAGAAAAACAGGTACCGATCTTAAGGAAACTAAAGTTATTATTACAAGCACTACACACATTAGGTCTACCAAATTATTCCAAATTCTTCACCTTGTTTAGTCATGATAGAGATAACCAAGCTTTAGGAATGTTAACCCAAGAACACAGGGGAAAGCTAAGCCTATTGCCTTCAAATTGACATAGCTACCTGTGCACACCCAAATTGCTTAAAGGCTATATCAGCCACTGCCAAATTAATAAAAAACTAAGTAGATTTAACTCTGAGAAATGGTATCTGTCTGCTAATCTCATGTTTTCCAAAGCCTTCTGAACTCTGAGCTGACCAAACACTTTTACTCCAGCACACCAACCTCTTATAAGATTATCCTACTTTCATCTCCTAAGAGTCACCTGAAGCAGTGCAATATTATCAACCCTGCTACTCTGCTTCATTTAAATGGTGAGGAGGAAACTTATTACTGTGAAAAGCTAACTTTTCACATCCTTCTTCTTGATTATACAGGACTCCTCTCTAACAAACCAAACTTCATTCTATTCTTAAATGGTTCTTACAATAGGAATTATGATGAGAAGTTCCAGGATTATGTTGTCATGACCTGATATGATATGATTAACAGGTAGCCTTCCCAGTTTTCCTCTATTCAAAAGACTGATTTTTTTTTTTACTGCTTTTACTAAAGCATCTTTCTACCTAAAAGGAAATCTGTTAATTTTTTTACTGACAACAGATATGCTTTAGCCATAGGCCATGATATTTGAATTTTATAGAAACAAAATTGGTTCCTACTTATGTTGGTATACCAATCAAACATGGACATAATGTGAATCATCACCTTTCTGATATTTTAATTCATTCTATAAATGATCTTGGATCACTATAAGATCCAAGCTCAAGTGCACAGAGTTAAATTATGAATAAAATCTAACTACTCACATTCTTCCATTGATTGAATATCAAGGAGTCCAAAGAAGGGTTATTGAGTTATTGAGGACCTGACTATTGATTTATAATAAGCAAATTAGCCTTCTGACACTGATGTGTTAACATATGGCATTACAACACATTTGTATGTGGGTATTATTTTTTTGAGTTTTACATGTAATTAAAGCTTATTTTTGAAATATTTATTTTTTTGAATAATATGCAACAGAATCTTGTTTATGTAGGAGATTTATACATATGTAGTAGGCACTTTTTGTGAACTACCTATTTCCTCTAAGCTCACTCAAAATTGCATCTGTATCTTCCCTGGATAGTATATTTACAAGTTAGTGGCTTTTATCCTCCCCTAAACTCACATAAAATTACACCTGTACCTTCGCTAGATAGTTTACTTATGAGTTAGTGACTTTTATTCTCAAGTACCTTTGTCTATCTGTCTGAGGACTTTCTCAGGTTGATGGAGCATGCTTGGGAATGTACAGCCTCTAGAGCAACCCTCAACCAATGATGAACTTGACTTTTTTTAAATTTTCTTATTTTATTTTAAATGTTACATTCAAAAAATATGAGGTCCGCATATACCCCCATCCCACCCACCCCAACCCTAGCTTTCTTAACCCTTTGGGGAAAAGGCCATTGTGAGATTTGTTCTACAGAATCTATCAGAGGTTCATAATGGGATACAGCTGCAGTTACCCAAAGTGCTTTAGTTTGCTAAAGGCTGCTAAGGCAATGTAGAAGAAATGGGTTGACTTTTACAATGGGGATTTAGTACCTAGTAAACTTGCAGTTCCAAGGATATGGCAATGCTCAAATCAAGGCTTTATCAGGAGACTATTTCTCCTCAGTTGCAGCTGTGGGCTATCAGTCACAGGGTAGCACCTATGTTCTCTGTCCTCTCCTCCAGACCTTGTTGCTCTAATCTTCTGTCTTTGGTGGCTCCTCTCAGCATCTGTGTTTTATTGATTTCAGCTGTTAGCTACCTGGGGTCTTCTTTCTCAGCTTCTTGGAGTTTCTCTTTGTTTCTGTAGCTTCCTCTCTCCTATTTAAAAAGGAATCCAGCAAAAGGATGAAGACTTACCCTGGAGATGCCCCACTGAAGCAATTCAATCAAATGGTCCTCAGCTGAATCCAAAAGGTTCAAAATAGTCACATGCTCACAAGAATGGACCAAATTCAGAACACACTTTTCCGGGGTCCACAAAAGACTCAAACTACCACAATTGTCATTGTCCTTTCCTGTGTCACTTCCCCATGTCCACACCATCCTTCTTTTGATCATGCCCCCCCAAAATGTCTGTACCACAGTGATTGACACCTATATCCTGGAGGTACCAAAAGTAGTACCCTATCTAATACATATAGAGATGCTTATGAAATTATATATAAGCATTTTCACCTAACTGATAATTGTGAACTATGCATAAATTGAAGTGGCTTCCCCAATCAAAAGAGTTTTCCATCTGACATATCTATGCTACTATTTTCCTTTGGAAGAAATACTCCCCCCCCCCCAAAAGGTCTCCTGGTAAATAGTGATTAATTAGATGGATACCATGATTGGTTCATGGAGAGAACGCAACCCACACATGTCTAAACAATCTTTCCCTAGGAATTTTCTAACTGATGTGATGAGAAGAATACCTTTGCACTTTCAGAGTGATTAATATCTGAGCCCATCGGTGAACTCAGCCTTGTCCCTCACTGCACAGAGAAACTTATTCATGGTGGGAAAAAATACAGTTAGTTTTAAAAATGAGACCGAGAGTTGAAGGAAAGGATAACCTTCATGGCATTTGAATCTCTAGACCAGTTATTCTTAAACTAGTTCTGCTCTTTCCTAAACAATCTCCATGCATTCTCTTCCAATAGTTTTGTTCTATAGGATTATTTATCCCTAATAACTTTGTATGAGCTAGCAAGAATGAGATTCTGATAATTCATTATCAAGGAAACATATTACAGATGTTTAATTCTGGAGGGGAGAGGGTTGGAATGTAAGTAAAGGTGTGAAGTAGGACTGTCACTTTCTGTATACTGTATTTCTCATTTCTGGGATGTCTATTTTGGGTTTTTTGGCAGTTTAAAATCTCTCCAGAATTTTTCACCCCTTCTGCAATTATATAAATTATCCTACTGACACATTTATGTAGATATCAATGTTATTTTACAGTTATTTGGCAGCTAGTTCTAATATCTGGGTTGTTGGTATTGAATGATTTTTCTTTTGCTTATGGGTCAGATTTTCCTGTTTCTTCACATATATATTAATTTTATGTATCAATTATTTTGAAAGTATGCTGTAGAGAATAGACTCTTGTAAATTTTGCTGAAGAGAATTTTCTTCATGTATGCATTTAAATTGCCAGTTTTATTGGGAAGGTTCTATTTGATTTTACCTGTGGTCTTAGGGCAAATGCATTAGGTAGGACTTAGCCTTTACTAATACAAAGCATGCTTTCCATTGTTACAATGGAAAAATTGAACTGTTCTCAAATAATCTCTAACATAGTGAGATTTTCATCTATAAGCACTGTCTATCCTGTGATTAGCAACTGCTGAAATTTCTGCCCTTCAGGTTTAGGTTAAAGCAACTGTTTCCTCTTTGATTCCTTACAGTCTCACATGCACATGTGCAATGCTTGTGTCAAAGTAGGATTTGAAGGGACTCTATATGTACTTTTTGGGTCTTTTCCCAAGTTGACTCTCTCTTTTCAAGAAATTTTCCTGCGTCTTCTATCCACTCTAGTCCAAAGTCCTTATTTGTATGCTCAGGCCATTAAGACTTGTCTTTCTATTTTAGTTCCTGTCTTTTAAATCACCCTACCATGTGCATGCTGACATTGGAAGGCAACTAGACAAGTATTTGTCAAAATGTGGTCCTAGGACCAGCATAACTGGGAACTTGCTAAACATGCACATTTTGGGTCCCTACTCCAGTCCTTTTGAATCAGAACAGGAGGAGGAGTCCAGCAAACTATTTTAATAAGAGCTTCAGTGATTCTGATGGAAAGCAAAATTTGACAACTTCCTCAGGTTAAATTCATAAATATGTGGCCCAACCAAGAGTGGTTCCATCTTTCAAGGAACAAATCTCTTTCTCTTACTTTCTGATTGCTTTTCAGTCTCTTCAAATTTTTGTTGCTGTAGGTTAACTTTTTTTTTAGTAGAGCTGATAATTGTTATTCTCAAGAAAGGTTAGTCTGATATAAGTTATTCATACATTACTAGGCCAGAATTTGTAAGTTTACTTTTACAATATGTAGTTTACTCTATATTTGTTTGATTTATCTACAAGAATATATATTTTTATAATTTAAAAACATAAACTTAAAGTATTAAACTAAGATTTAAATAAAATATTTATAAATCTCTGGCAGCACCTATATTTTTATAGTACATAGTGAGGCAGGCTAGTTTAGGGAAGATGAGAGAAGATGTCCTGTCACAGCAGAAAACAGGGCCAGAAGAGAACATGTCCATGGCCATTAGACCCTATTCAAAAGCCTCCTAAGAGATCCTGTGAGACTCTGGTTATGATATCCCACTTGAAACTCTTTCTGGGTTCAAGGAGAACCCCCCAAATAATCCCAAACATTCCTCCTTATTGGGCCTCTGAGAGTTAGCAGGCAGGAATCAAAAGGCAAACAATCAGAACAGCAAATAGCTGGGGCCCCTCCTCAACAGTATGGAGGAGGAGGAGTAAAAGACTTAAAAGCCCAACCTGTGACCCCGTGCTTTTGACTCATCATGTAGCATGCCTGCAGTCTGTGTCTAGGACTGTGCACTCTTTTCTTGTTTCTCAATTCACTCTTTACTCCTCTGCCTACCCCATGGTGTGTCCTTAAATTCTTTTATGCAACATAAACCAAGAACCTAGAGGCCCAGAGCCAAGATCCTTCAACTACCATATTTAGTGAGCCAAACCAGGAGACAAAGAAGCAAGTAGTGCTCCCTGACCCCTGCCAAAGACTAGTGAATTTTTAATTAAATCCAGTCTGTGCATTCCTTTGTCTGCCAGAGACTCTCATTGTGGACTGGACCCAGAGGTCCTTCCTTACTCAGCCCCTAGGAGGCCCCTGAGGCTGTTTGCCTATAAGCCACATATTCAGGATTTGGAGCACTTGGCTTTTTAATATGTCTCTTACTGTCAGGTTAAACTACAAATTCAGTCCCTGCCAATGGTCTCTCTCACGACTAACCTTACTAAGACCTCTGCAATCATAGGCAAATATAAAGTTTTCAAGCCAACCCCTTGTCTAGGAAGAATTATATGGATTGGCAACTTGGATCTGGAACCTAGATCTGGACATCTCTCAAGACCTAGTTTGCCCTGGTTGTGCCTAGGAGCATGATCTCTGTGGTTTCTGGGATGCCAGGAACCAGAGAAGCAACCCCAATTGCCACCCCCCCCAGACTTATGTAGCTTGGTTTTTTTGATTTAGGGGGCAAATGTTCAGTCAGGCCAGGATCTGGGATTCCAGATCAGCTGACAGACATTTTCTCCTTATTCCCTAGAAAAATGGGTGGCTTCTCTCGTATTTCAGTAGATCCCCATTGGTATATCTGGTCAGGAATTAGTGCAACCTGCCTACTGGTGATCTTAAAGAAAGAGGCTAATCTTTTCTGGTCATATCACATGTTCACATTATGGCCAAGCATGGTATTCTAATGTGATAGCGAATTCCAGTTAAACATGTATAAGAGAAAAAAAAGGACAGACAGATTTGAGGACTAGAGACCATGCAGTCATATCTTCTTAAAGGGATGAGGAAATGCATTACCAAACAGATCAGTTATAAGCTCAGGGAAATTAGTCATAGGCAGAACCTAGAAACCACGTCAGTTTTGCTCAGATCTTCATAAAAAGTTGAAAACTTTTTCTTTTGCCCCCAAACTTCCATTAACTCCCGTTTAGAGGCAGCCTTTTCAGTTTTCAACAATAAACACCATGCCGCCAAGATGGAAAAGTTAAGGAGCAATGGACACATGGTCTGGAACAAGTTCACCCTTTAACTGCTGCTGTTAAAGTCACCATCACCTCAGGGTCACCTGAATCCAGGCTCCATGGCAGTAGGGTCTTAGCACTAAAACTGCCTCACCACTGGGACAGGGCCTTTCCCCAGGTGAGGATGGAAAGTGTCTGAAGCCATGCATGAACCATCAGCAAGAAGAAATTAAAAAACTTCTTGTTAATTTCTTGTAATTAACATGGAATTCAATTACTCAGTCCTGTCCTATAATCTGAACATCTCTAGGCTTGGTTGTACCTAATAATGGTAGTGAATGGGGAATCAAGATCTAGACCATTTACTAAACCTCTCCTCATAAGCAATCAATTAAGATTAGAAGTTCCTGGAAAATCTTTTCCCTCAACTACTAGAAAAGTGGGGACTCTTAGCAACATCGATACAAATAAAATCATTTTGGTTGCTGGGTTAAATGAATGTGCACAAGTTTTGAAGTAAAAACTTACTAGAAACTTTAACTGAATTAAGATCATTATTTAGATGCCTTTTATTATAAATCAGCAAAAGTTGAAATTGCTTTAACTGGGTAGATACAGCCTAGACCTACTATTGTGATGGTACTCAGACTAATTTACCTTTGTTTATGGTTACTTCAGGTCTTACTTCACCCTTGTGTATGCTTGCTATAGTAATGGTAATTCTAAACTGAGTTTGCATTAGTTTATGGTTATTTCATGGCTGACTACCCTTAGTTTGTACATGCTCACCATTATGATGGTAACTACTCTTCTCCCATTTGTAGCAAAGCAACTTCTGCCCCCTATGGCTCAGGGTAAGGCAAATTTAAGACACCCAGCTCTCATTTTTCCAAAGGTGTTAATAACCCTGTTTTCTCTTATGTTTAAATAGGTGTGGGCTTTAGTTTACCTACATTGGGAAATAACCCAAAGGGATCCCACAAACTTTGAGTAAATCCCTGTGTGGTGGGAGTCCTTGGCTCCCAGGGTTGGATGCCCAATCTTCAAGTGCAGCAGACCGCAAAGCCCTGTTTTCACTGAGGACTGGGGACTGGGAAACCTCCCACCTTGAGCATCAGAAAATCTGAAAGCAGTAGGTTGTGAGAAAGACAACACTTTTCCTTGAGACTTCAGCAACCTCTGTGAGTATATGCTGGAATTAGTGTTGCTCATCCAAGATCTGTCAAAGTCAAAATGTGAAATAAGCAAGGCTCTGAAGTAAAGGAAAATGTTGTTGTATTTCAAAGTATTGAAACAGCTTGGTTTTAAACCAATAACAGAAAATGAAATTCTTATGAAAAACTGCATGGTTACAGTACATATTAGAATAATCAGAAATAACCTTCAAATAGATCTTTTGAATGTTATTTTACAGTTAAACTTATTTCGTAAGAGAATGACAATTATAAGTAATATCAGTGAGTTACTTAGAAATCTATTTGCCTCTTCTTGTGTGCTCAGTGTATATCTTTATACATCAGGATGGTAATATCAAAGTAACAAATGAAAAGTATTAGAAGAGCTCTATTAAAATTGTTAAAAATTAAATAAGTACTTACTAGACCAGGCAATTAAGAATGATAATTTATCCTGTACTTCCTCAATTTAAAACTTTTAGCAGCCTTAAAATAAGGTAGTTGATAACCCTATTATGAAATTTCAGTATGTAAAGGGAAGGTCCTTGAAAGCAATGGAAATATCTTTTCTAATTATGATTAAAACAATTTAACAATTTTAATATATTCCAAACCTAGAAGACAGTATGCTCTTAAGATTATCCACAGTTTTCGAATTTTATTAAAGAAAAATGTTTTTGCCTCTTGGGTGGAAGGAAAAATAACATTTCTCTCCATAGACTAATTGTTTCAATTTTAATTAGCTTGGGTGTAAACTCCCTTGGTTTATTGAATATCAGTTAAATAAATTAATAGTATATGTATAAAATCTTCAGGATGAAAACTGAAATTTTGTGTTTAATGAAATACAAATCTGTCTTAAAGTAAAATGACTTGTTTTCACAAAACAGAATGTAGAATATAACACAAGATACTGAAATGGACAAAGGTAAACTTTACTGTTGCTATTTGTAATTTAGTAAGCTAATTTAAATGTATAGTAACTAGTCTATATGGTTATGGTTAATTATAAGAAGTTTGCAAAAGTATTGTCAAAACTATAGTACTTAAATGGTTAATTCTAGGAAGCTGTTATTAATTAGAAACCTAATCTGACTGACGATAATGAAAAGTAGCTTCATAACAGAGAAACCTGTCAGAAGCCTCCTCAATCTGCATGCTAAAGTGGTTTTAAGGGAAGATAATCTTGATTCCATTGGGAATCTTGTTTTCATAAAATAATATAGAAAGTCATTTTTTCCTGTACTGCTAAAGTAAAATAGCTTTTAATTAATGTAATCATGGTAAAGGTGTAGAAGTAACATGTAAAATACTAAAATAATCAAGTTCATGCAACCTGTTATAGATGTCATTGAATGAATTTAGAAAGTGTATAAAATTTAAGAGATAAAGTTCAGTATTATCAAATGCTCTGGTGAATTTAAACCAGGTCTCACTACTCTGCATGGTGTCTCTCCATTTGAGTTATCAGGTAGATTGTTCTCTACAACCCCTAAAAGGATTAAAGTATCTATTGCATATCTGAACATATTCCTGAAGTATGTTGCAGTTTTGGACTCCTGCAGCAGCTGTCAATGACTTGATATGTTCAGATTTACACCGGGCATTGCCTCCAGGCTGGCTCTGTTTCATGGTGCTAAAGAGTGCTATGCACCAGGCTGGTGAAACACTGAAGGTTTTCTCTGAGGGCCAACAGTGTTGCAGCATGCTGGCTGTGTGAAGAACATACCAAGTAGAGCAAAAATTACCGGAGTTATATGAGTAGAACTTAAACAGACACAATAGACATTATTGCCTGCTCCCAAGAATAGACAATTTGTATGGTATTGCATCCTGGAGCTTAGATCTCTTAACTGCAGCTCATTAAAAAGGAACTTATGTATTGATTAGTGCATTGATTAGTATTAAGCACTGTACCTGTATGGCTGATGAATATGATGATTTTTTTAATATTCTAGATCATAGACAGAGGGATATTGAATATGTTAAAAGTTGTGGTGACTAAAATTCATTTTCTAAATAATTAATGAATGTGCCCATAAGATAAAGGAACAGGCCTATTAAGCACCAGTTTTATTTTGCTTGCCATTGCTTATCTTTGTGGGTTTACACCTAGGGAACTTCCTCTCTTCATACCTCTGCTAGTTCTCTGAGACATAACCACCATTGTGGGAACTAGGGTTGGCAGTTTATACAAATTCAGCAAGTCTACCACAATCTCTCCCTAGAGTTAACCAACAGCATAAAACCACTCAAGGAAGAATGCTGTTTCACATCAATTTCAGGAAGATGCAGTCTCTGTAGTCACCTGGCCTTTCTCACTCTCACGGTCATGGCTGGCTCCCTTTTTGGACTTGATTAATACCATTTTCTTTATCCTTTTAAGTAGGACAATGTATCTTAAATTCTAACTAAATTTATTTCTTCTAGAATCAATGTCTTCCAGAACAAGGCATTAGTCTTGTAGAGATTTCATCCAGCTCCAACCACAGTGTCAGGTCGGTCTTCCCTCAACCTCATTAGAATAGGCAGAGAGGTTTACACTCTGTCAGGCAGGAACTACTCCCCCTAAACAGCAGGAAGGAGCTACAGAAGAATGACCTTTGCCCTTCAGCTCCTCCTTAAGAATAAGGGTGTAAATTCTTTAAGGGGGAGTTGAGTCCAATTAATATAAGGAATATGAGGGATGATGACCTGGCACAGCAGAGAACATGGCCAGCAGACAACATGATCTTGTGACCCCACCTGGAAACCTCCTGAGGGATCCTATGAGACTTTGACCATGAAATCCCATTTAAAACACTTTCTGGGATCAAGCAGAAACCTATTTACCCCCCATAAGGGCCTCCTCATTGGGCCCATGAAAGCTATCTGGCAGGAATCATTAGGCAACCAATCAGAACAGCAAAGAGCTGGGGCCATTCTCTAACATTATGAAGGGGGAGAAGTAAAACTCTAAAATGGCCTAGCCTAGAGACCCCATGGATGGAACTCATCCTTTAGCACACCTGCGGTCCATTTCTAGGGCTGTGTACACTTTCCTTGTTTCTTCATAAACTCTTTAATCCTTTGGTTACCCTATGATGTGGCCTTAAATTGTTTTATGCAACATAAGACAAGAACCTAGATGCCCAGACCCCAAAGCCTTCCACTAACAATAGTCTGAAAATCTCTAAATTGTATGCTTGAGAGTATAGAACATGATTATATCCTCATTATTATATCTCTATGGCAACTGTAACCATAGCATCAAGCCTATGACAGTGATGGTAATTGAACTTGTGCAGAATTGGTAGGAACACAGTTTGGCAACTTCCTGGACCTCATTTCAGAAATTCCTAGAGACTTCCTTTACACTATAGCAGAGGAAAACTGCAATTGGTGACCAGGTAAAAATGATCTGCCTGCTAAGAACAGCAATATTTCCAGCATTTAAACCTCTTTTTGGAAGGTGGCTATTTTTGACTCCCATTGGCTAGATTCCTATCAGCTTTGGTTCATCAGTCCTAAGCTGTTAACCTTACCTGCTCACATTCCACAAATGTTCCTCAATAAGATGTAGGGACTCCCTTCTTTGGAAATAAATGACTTCAAGTTTCACAGTATTCCTATGCTATCAAACCTAAGGAAAAGAGTGAAAGTTCACTTAAAAATCTTTCCAGTCTCCTCATTCCCTGCCCCCAGTCAAATTATCGGTGTTTTACATATTAAGCAACATGGTAATGGAGAGTGCTTCTCTAAATATAATGTGTACATAAGTGCCTGGGAATTTTTTTAAAATTTGAATTCTGATTGAATAAATTTAAATGAGTTCTCAGATATTTCATTTCTAACAAGCTCCCATGTGATGCTCTTGCTACTTGTCCAAAGACCACTATTTGAGCAGCAAAAGCCTAGATAATATGTTTCCTTTCCCTGTTTTATGGTATAGATGTCAGTTTTCCAAGTCACTGGAAAAAGTCAGTATTGTACCAACTGCAAGGATTACTGACCTCTTCATTTATTAGAATGACTGACAACAAGGGACAGATTTAGTTCTATTCCAATTGTTGTTACTGTGTATTTATCCATTGAGCAACACAGAAAAGAACTCCACTAGCTAATACAGCATTATTACATTTGTGATGAAAATCAGGTGCACATTTTTGGTGGCTCTGCCTTGCCTTTTTTTTTTTTTTTCTGAATTCTTTGAAGTCTGAAATGACTCTGTGCATTTTGGGCCAAGGGACAGATTGTGGAATCATAGGCAGAATTGGGGCAATCCAACTGCTGCCCTTGTGCAATTTGGCATCCAGTATCTGTGCAAAGGCATTTATATATTTTTGAAATACACTGAAGCAAAGGGGCTTTCCGAGATACTGAACATATTCTATATCTTCATTTATATCTCGATTTTGATACAAACAAATGTAAACACACACCATCCAGCTTTACACATAAGCAACAATCCATCAAGATGTAAAATTAAGATTTGTAATTTTTACTATATCTAAGTTATGCCACAATTCAAAATTGAAAAATAAACTGGCATGAGAATGGTGCTCATGCACCTTAAGATAGTTGTTACCTCTGGAAAGGAAGATAAGAAAGTAAGCTCTGTTTTATCTGTATCTATTGAAGAAAGTGTTAATGCAGATAAGACAAATTGTTAATAGCTTGTTTCACCTCACTGGTTTCTGTACATTTGAAGTGCTGTATAATTAAATAATTTTAATATTTACAAAAACTGAAGCCTGCAAAGATGAATTACATGTGCACTCCCCAGCTCCCAATAATACTAAATAAACAAATAACAACAACAACAACATACTTGGAGGTTACTGAACCTTTCTTTAGGTTTTCCTTTGGGACTGCATTGCTGTTTGACTAGGAATTTTGCTACCCTGACCCAGTTCTCCCATAGGCTTCAGTAAATACATGCTCTCTCTTTGATGCACCTGTGATGTGATGTTCTTTACACATGGTGAGTTGTGCCCTCTTCCACCTTAATCATGCCATCTCAGCTATGCCTCCATTATGACTTTCATCATAAAAGTATTCTTTTTGCATCCTCAGTTTTACAACAATTAAGGGTTATATCTTAAAATAAATTTGAAGGCAACCTGCATTAGGTTCAAATTTCAGAGCCACTAGGAAAAGGGTTTCTAAGAATAGCACTCTACTTAAACTCACTTTGTTAGATTCCTGGACCTACCATTTAATTTACTAGTTGCATACTCTGGCAAGTTAGTTTCTAAGCCTCACTTCCCTTACCTGTATGATGAGAATGATAAAAGTATTTACATACTTGGCTTTATGTGAAGATTTAAGTTTGCTGGCTTTTTCATACTTGTGCTTGATAATCACTACTATTTATTATTTAGTTATTAATGCTGGGTTGGATATTACTTTAAATATTTCTTATATAATGATTTAAATATGCAGTGGCTACATTACTAAATCAGTAGCTGGCCATCAAGCCATAAAAGGAAAACATTTTCAATTCTGATTCACGTAGCAAATTTTGCCAAAATTTTGCAGCAGGTACATAGACAGAAAAAAATTGCTACCTACCTTCAAGTAAACAACCTATTTTTATCTTTTAAGAAAGACCTCAGACTGCTAAACTGAATCTCCAGTGACTAATAACAGTAATTTCAGCCTGTCTTGAGGAGAAGGTTCCCTTTGGACATTGGTGTTGCTGGGGCAGCCTCATATGTTGACATGCCTGGCTTGCTATTGAGGCTTGATAGTCAAGGCACAACAGTCTACTGAAAGCCTTGGAAGGCAGAAGCAAGAAAATCCATTCCCTAAAGAAATTATTTTAATGACTTTTCAGTTAGTTTTTTTTTTTCTTCTTTTAAGTCCAAAGACTGATTTTATACATCTGAAATTCAATTTCCTCCATTTTTTTTTCCTCAGAGAGGGCATTTTCTCTGGCAAATCCCTGACATGCTACTCATACCTGGAATGGGTGAAAGGAGCTAATTATAAGAAGAGTGGATTTCATATGTGGAACTTTCCTTATACTTCAGGAACTGTTACAGCAGTTCTGCAGTAATGTAATCTTTGAACATTTTTGCAGTCTCCAGTCAGAAACATCACAGATCTCTTGTGCCCTCTAGCACTTCTATTAAGCCAAAAACACTTTGGTACCTATCACAGGCTGCCTTTCAAAAAAGTGGGAATTACACTGACCTTTTCTGCTGTCTTTCACCTGCAAATTGTTAACCAACCTCTGAACTCTGTTTCCTGAATGACATTGTCCCAATTTCAATCCACAGCATTCTTGCCCAAATTACTGCAAACACCACATGACTGGTATAACTGCAATGCTTGCTCCACTCTTTTTCCAAAATACTTTCCAAAATTTAACTTGATGATATTAATCAGGTTGAAAATCCTTCAATGCTTTGAGAATTAGGACAACAGAAATGTTTAAAAGAATGGCCCACAACAGACCTCATCTTAATTCTAAAACCAATTGCAAGTTCAGTCACGTGTTAGTTTGCCAAGTTTGCTATAGAAAATGTTATAGGCTCATTGGCTTAAAAAAATAGGAATATATTTTCTCAAAGATTTGGATATTAGAATTCCAAAATCAAGGTAAAATATGGTCATGCCTTACCCAAAGTCTGTGATTTCAGGTGGTGGCTTGTGGGAAATCAATCTCTTCCTCCATCTCATGGAAAAATCTCTTTTGTTTCCATCTCTGGTTTCTACAATTACAGTGTCCAATTTCCATTGCTCATACTGTCTCCAGTCACATTGGTTTAAGCTCACCACGATTCGGTTTGGTCTTACCTGAACCAATAAGAATTTCAAAGATATTACTTCCAAATGACTTTGTATGCATCACAGAAATGATCATTAGGAATTGAAGAAGTCTTTGTGGGAGATAGATTTAATCCAATACAGGGTTATCACCTCTACCATGAACAGTTGTGATAATTCACTAGAAGGAGTCAGAGTTCATGGAAACATGTTATACACATGATTAGGGTTTTTAAAAAAAAATAGTCTATTTTTTAAAAGATACATAGATCACAAAAAATGTTACTTTAAAAAATATAAGAGGTTCCCACATACCCTATATGCCACACCCCCAGTCCTCCCATATCAACAACCTGTTTCATCATTGTGGCACATTCATTGCATTTAGTGAATACATTTTGGAGCACTGCTGTACCACATGGGTTATAGTTTACAAAGTAGTACACACTCTCCCCCAGGATATTCAGTGGGTTATTGCAGGATATATAATGTTCAAAATCTGAACCTGTAATATCATTTAGGACAACTCCAAGTCCCAAAAACGCCCCCCACATCTATCTCTTCTTCCCTCTCCTTGCCCTCAGCAACTGCCATGGCCACTGTCTCCACATCAGTGATACAATTTCTTCAATTGCTAGAGTCACAATAGTTTTACGGTAGAATACCAGTAAGTTCACTCTAATCCATATTTTATTCCTCCATCCTGTGGACCATGAGTTAGTGATGTCCACTCCACCTCTGTTTTGAGAGAGAGCTTAGATCCCACATGGTTGAATGGATGTGATTCTCCTGCTTGGAGTTTTAGGCACTCTCAGTTCCCTTGTGTGGTGGTCAACCATCTTCACTTCCCTGTTAGCTGACTTGTGCAAGGCCAACAAACTGGAGAGTAGGATCTGCAAGTCTGCTGAGGCTCAGGGACTAACTGATACATGGCCAGTCCAGAGATTGAAGTCCCTTGGTAATACACAGAACCCAGAATCAACCACAGGTTCAGTAAAAGTGGCAAAAGAGGCATGTGTAGAAAGGTCACATCTGAGTCTAACTTCATCACACTCAGGGACAAAAATTCCAAGGTAGGGGCCACTGATAAGGCACTGTACTCTAGAGCCAACTGCCATTATCATTGAAACTGGGTGTCTCCATAACCCTCAGGAACACCAGTACCTGGGGTTGCATCTACTTTGGCTGTCTCTGAGATCCTGCTAAGTTGCATAAGCATGACCCCTCTGATGACCTCCTTATTCTTTTTTGAAGAATCTTAACCATATAAACTCATTTGTCTTTATCATTTTCCCCTTTTATTCAAGGTCTTTTTGTAGTTGCATCACCAGTTAATGATTGGTAGTAATTCCTCAGTGCCAGGGAGGCTCAACCTTGGGAATCATGTCCCCTGCTGGGGGGAATATAATGTATTTCCATGCTGAGTTTGGCTTAGAGAGTGGTCACATTTGAGCAAAACAGAGGCTTTCAGGAGGTAACTCTTAGGCACCCTGCAGCTCTAGACCTAGTTCAAGTTTTCAGGCACACAGACTATAAGAATAGTCATTATCAAGAGCTCATCATTAGACCCTCCTTCTGATTGATCTTTGCTGTTGCTCTTGGGGAATTGTTGCTGTTCCACTGGGGAATGTGCCAGAGCACCCCTGGCTAACAATTCAACACTCTCTCAGTTGTAATTTGTAACTGTAACTACTATGAAAATACCATACTTACCATGCTTAATTTTAAGTTATTATTATTACATATTTTAAAATATGTACATATTTAAAAAATATGTACAAATCATTTTCTGACCAGTATATTCTATATCCTTTAAGACATACACACATACCCACACTCACATAGTATGATATATACAGATGGTAGCCAGGTTTTTTTGGTAGTGTGATTCAAAATTAAAAAGAAAAGGAAACCTGAGTGTCAAACAAAATTCATTTCTAACCCTGGATTAGAAATCACATAAGCATGTGCCTTATGTCCCACTTGAATGAAACTTGCCTGAAGATGGTGGCTCTGCTTTATCTTGGAAGCCCCCCTGAATGATTGAGATGATATCATTTATAAAACTATCACTCAATATATACACTTTCTATCCATTCATACATTTAATAAGCACCTGCACTCTGCTTTATATTGGTCTTGACACAGACTACCAGGTAAAATCTGATATGGGTATCTTTTGGGAGAATAACAGAGACACAGAAGGGCCCTGTTAAGTCATGTTCCCTGAGTAAACACACCAAGAACCATCTGTCTACAGATCTAAAACCTTCACCTCCCATTTCATCTGTTTACCTGGTGTAACAACAAATGAACAAGAAGAACAAATCACTCCCAGTACTCTGGCTCATCCTAAGTGGGTGTCTGGTTGCACTGATGGCCTAACACTCAACATACCATGGACATCAGTATTCCAAAATCAGCTATCATCCCCAGAATAGGATTTTCATTTCTTGCCTTCTACCCAGGCAAGGTATATCAATTTGTGAACAGTAAAGTACAGCCAAAGTCATGACTTGCTGATTCTTCCTACGGCACTAAGCTGGACTGGGCTGGCTCCTGGCAGAAGTAAGACTTTTAAAAATAATTCAGATCTGATTTATTGTCAAAAAGATCACATTTCAGTTATTTTATATTATATACATGCAAATAGAGTTAGCAATTTCATACAGTAATTTCATTCACAAAAGTTTGATATTCAAAATATATAACATATTATATATTCATACAACTAACAAGTGAAGAAATTTTCTTTGTTCTTTTTCAACAATGAAAGCATTTTATGCATTGTTAATTGTAAATGCTTCATTTCTAACTGCTCCTTTTACAAAATATTTGAAAAGGGTTTAAAGTAATTGAATCATTGGGCTCTTCAGTTGATGTCAGAAGATTTTATTCACTATCTTCCATTTGCCACCTTCTTCTTTATAATGTATTCAATAGCCAGACTAAAAATGAGGGTGAATGCGGTTCCTCAAAACAAAGCCAATGGGCTATTTGGAGACTCAAATTAGGGATACTAGAAAATGGTCATATAGTTCCCAAGTCTACATGGTGAGCAAGACTAAGTTCTTGGTAGTGGAACACCTGGACCTCCCTCCATCCTTCTGAAAAGACATAAAGGGTGATTTCATGGTTACCCTATATGTCAGATGTTTAAATCAAGAACATCTTTTTAACAGAACAATTAAGATAAATGGGAATCATAATGTCCATGTTTAACTAGAACTAATCAAAAAAGAAAGAATTTCTAAGCAGGATTGATTCAATAAAACAATCTTTTTTACTGTAGTAAAATAAAAAGATGAAACTGACAACGTTTCTAGAAAACTGAAGAGTTGACTGTAGATTTAGCCTACAGCTGCTTAAAGGAATATTAAAAGAAATGGATTCACCAAAACTGATTGGCTAGCAACACACCAGATTTATTGAAAGATAAATTGCTTGAGAAGGGAAATCACAAAATGAAGTGGCTAGTACATTACATTGACTTACAAAGACAAGGGATTTTCAAAGGGGAAGTTACAATATTGTTTGACATTTAAATTCCTTATTACAAAGAAAGCTATTGCAAATCAGGGAATGATTACTGGTTGGTTATTATAACGTACTTGTCAATTTCAGATTTGTTATCTCTACTGGACAGAAACCAGCTTATTATTATTGCTTATACTGCAAGGTTAGCAGGTCATATTTTACTTTTTCAGTATGCCCTTGTTACTGAGGAATGGGCTATCTGTCCAGTGCATACAGAAGTCAACAACATGACACCATGAATTTGAAAAAAGAAAGCCTATTATGTTTATTTGTTCATTTTAGAAGTTGATAAAGATTTTATTTTAACCTAATAACTATAAAATATTAGTTTTAAAGACTCAATATTTGTGTTTTCAAAGTGAATCTCTAGATACAATTTTATTTTAATAAACACTCTACAATTAAAACACAGCTTTTGCTTATAAAAGATGCACATTGTGCATTTTAAAGCACTAATATTTTAAGGTAATGTGCTTAGCAAAAAGATCACTTCTAAAAATCAGGAAACATAGATTCTAGACCTGCCTCTGCCAATAAAACTTATAGCAATAAAATAATACTATTAGACATATTATACTTGGTGTGGCAGGAACTGCTTTAAGCACTTTACATATATTTACTTATTTAAGCAGTTGTGTAGTTAAATAACTTCCAGCTACTTGATCTTTTTTTATTTTATTTTTAATTGTAATTTTGAAGATACATAGATGACAAAAAAATGTTACTTTAAAAAAATAAGAGTTTCCCATATAGCTCACATGCCACCCCACTCCACTCCTCCCACATAAACAACCTCTTTCATCATTGTGGCACATTCATTGCTTTTGGTGAATACATTCTGGAGCATGGCTGTGCCACATGGATAATCGTGTTGGTGTTCAAAAATGGGAAGAGTTTTTTCCAGTGAGACTCAGATGCATGAAGAAAGCACACGTAACTAGAAAATTACCTTGAATTAAAGGTTCAACATGGACCAGCAGAATATCCCTGTCTACATAAAATAACAGGAGTTAGAAAAGCTGTTTGACCTAAAGTAAGGGGGAAATGGAAAGGACAAATGAGTTTATATGGCTATGAGTATCTAAAAAAGAGTCTGGAGAAGAGGGCAAGATGGTGGCTGAGTGAACATCCCTGTTAGGGTCTTCTGCAGGGAATCAGCTGGGCGGCGTTGGAGACTCTTTGGGACCGGATTGTTTCGGGATTTTTGCTGGTCCGGAGGTGTCTGGACATCGATTTGGAGGGAAGGTAACAGAGAGGATCCATCTGTGAAATATACACGGAGATCCCAGCTACCTGTAGAGGATTCCCTCCTTGGGTAGGCGGAGACGAGGCATCTAGCCCCGCTCGGTGGGGCTGAGCCAGGCCGGGCCGCGGCGGCGTACAGAGCCGGGTGGGGCCGGTCCAGGACGCGGCGGCGACAGGCAGACGCCAGAGCCGGGCCGGGCCGCTGTAGCGAGCGGAGCCGGGCTTAGCCGGGCCGGGCTACGGCGGCGTACGGAGCCGGGCGGGACCGGTCCAGGACGCGGCGGCGACAGGCGGATGCCGGAGCCGGGCCGGGCCACTGTAGCGAGCTGAGCCGGGCGTAGCCGGGCCGGGCCGCGGCAGCGTACGGAGCCGGGCGGGACCGGTGCAGGCCGCGGCGGCGAGAGGCCGGCGCCGGAGCCGGGCCAGGCCGCTGTAGCGAGCGGAGCCAGGCGGGGCCGGTCCAGGCCGCGGCAGCGGGAGGTGGACGCGAGAGCCAGCTGGGCCGCTGTAGCGAGCGGAGGCGGGCGGAGCCAGGCCAGGCTGCGGCGGCGTAAGGAGCCGGGCAGAGCCGGTCCAGGCCTCCGCAGCGGGCAGCGGCGGGCGGAGCCGGGCCTGCGGAGGGGTTTCTGTTCTTTGTTTTGTTTTTTTTAAAATTTATTTTACTTAATTTTTTTTTTTTTTTTGGAGCATCTGCAGTACTGGGGAGTTCGTGGGCCCTGGGCGGCCTATTGGGGGTTTGTGGGAAGGGAGGTACTTGCAGACCCATTTGGGCAGATAGATGGGGGTTTTAGGGCAAAGCGGGGGGAAGTTGTTGTTTTAGATAGTGTTGCAATTGTGACACGTGTATACCTGTATCTCTCTTCCCCCTATCCGTTCCCCACCGTTTGCCCATCCGCTTTTTCTTCCTTTCTTCTTCTCTTTCTTTTTTTCTTTATTATAATTAGTTTTTTTTTTCGGTTTTCTCTTTCCCTCTTGTCCCTCATCTTCCACTTAGTTTATTTTAATTCAAGTATACAATAGGTGCTACAGGGAACACCTCACATTTGCTGGGTTTTCCCATCCTCCACTGCCTCATTTCTGTGTGAACTGATTTAGGCTACCTACACTATCCCCCTTCCCCTGCATCTTGATATCCACTATCATCTACTGTCTCTCCTATATTCCACCCCCCACCTCCCGTTCTTTGATCCACAAAGTGTCTAACTCTTAATTTCTAATACCTTTGTTCTGTTTTCTGTCTGTTATCCACTCTTGAAACTATTACCTTTCTTTTCTTTTTCCCTCTCTCACGAAAACAATAGCTTTGTAGTTCATACCATATTCCTCCCATATTCAGTCATCTACTTCATAAAAGGTACTCTACCTACAGCTATAACTCTATACAATCTACATGAATCTAACCTCCATCCTCCCAGATCTCATATTCTTGCTTTGTTAACATACATCACCAATACTACTTTACACTTTTCCCTTGCTTACACAATTGCCTTTCCCCAACACTAATACTTTCCTCTAAAGTGAACTTAACCAACAACAAGTAACTAGAATAAGAAGAAAAAAGTGACAAAGAGAAGATATAACACCTATGCAAAAATAACAACTAATTAACCTCCAAGAGCAGACAAAGAAGCTAAGGAACTGATTAAATTCATCAAAATAAAGAGATAACCAGAAAGCAAAAAAAATCTACAAACCAAACCAATAATCAGGAAAACATGGCTGAATCCAATCAACAAACCAGTAATCACGAAGGGGAGCAAAACTTGGCACAAGCAATGAAAGATCTCAGAATATTTATCACCGAAAAATTTGATGCAGTAATGAAAGAGGTTAACAACATGAAGACATCACTTGGAGGGGAAATTGCAGACTTACGCGAAAACATAACAGATATGATGGGAATGAACACCACAGTTCAAGAAATCAAAAATACACTTGCAGCAAATATCAGCAGACTAGAAGAGACAGAGCAGAGAATTAGTGATGTGGAAGACAGTACATCAGAAATCAAACAGATAGTAGAAGGGGTCAATAAGAAGATAGAAAAAATCCAATTAGGATTTAGGGACCTGAATGACAATGCAAAACGCTCAAACATACGTATTATAGGCATTCCAGAAGGTGAAGAGAAGGGAAAGGGGTCAGAAGGAGTGTTGCAGGAAATAATGGCTGAAAACTTCCCAAATCTACTGAAAGAGACAGATGTACATATCGAAGAAGCACAGCACACTCCACAAGTCATAAACCCCAACAGGCCCACCCCAAGACATATACTTGTCAAATAATGCTCAAGACAAAGAGAAAATCCTAAAAGCAGCAAGAGAAAAGAAAACCATCACATACAAGGGAAGCTCAATTAGATTAAGTGCTGATTTCTCTTCTGAAACCATGGAGGCAAGAAGACAGGGGTATGATATAGTCAAGGTACTAAAGGAAAAAAATTTCCAACCAAGAATACTCTATCCAGCTAAACTAGCATTCAAACATGATGGAGAGTTCAAAATATTCGCAGACAAACAGAAACTGAAAGAGTATACCAACAAGAAACCTCCCCTTCAAGAAATTCTAAAGGGAGTTCTGCAGGAAGAAAGGAAAAAACAGGAAAGGCAAAGTTGGAGGAGAGTATAAGACCAACAACAACAACAAAAAAGACAAAAAAAATATACAAACAAAATATGACAAACACAAATCCAATCAAAATATGGCTAACACAAATAATTCCTTGATAGTAATAACACTGAATGTCAACGGAATAAACTCACCTATCAAAAGATTCAGACTGGGACATTGGATAAGGAAATATAACCCATCCATATGCTGTCTACAAGAGACACATCTTAGACCCAGAGATGCATGGAGATTGAAAGTGAATGGCTGGAAAACAATCATACAAGCTAACAATAACCAAAAAAAGGCAGGAGTAGCTATATTAATATCAAACAAAATAGACTTTAAATGTGAAACAATTGTGAGAGACAAAGAAGGATACTACATTATAGTCAAAGGGAAAATCTGTCAGGAAGATCGAACAATCATAAATATCTATGCCCCTAACAAGGGTGCCTCTAAATACGTCAGGCAAACGCTGGAAAAACTAAGTGAAAGAATAGATACATCTACAATTATAGTGGGGGATTTTAATACACCACTATCAACTCTGGACAGAACATCTCAAAAGAGAATCACCAAAGAAACAAAACATCTGAATAGTATATTAGAGGAGCTCGATCCAATAGACATATATAGATCGCTACACCCAAACACAGCAGGATATACATTTTTCTCAAGCGCACATGGATCATTCTCCAAGATAGATCATATGCTAGGCCACAAAGAAAGGCTGAACGAATTCAGAAAGATTGAAATCATACAAAACATTATCTCTGACCACAGTGGAGTCAAGCTGGAGATTTGCAAGGGACAGAAGCCCAGATTTCACACCACGATTTGGAAATTAAACAGCACACTCTTAGAAAAACAGTGGGTCAAAGAGGAAATCTCAAAAGAAATCAATGACTACCTTGAAACAAATGATAATGATAACAGAACATACCAAAATTTATGGGATGCAGCAAAAGCAGTACTGAGAGGGAAGTTTATAGCCATAAATTCATATATCAAAAAAGAAGAAAGAGCAAAAATTGAAGAACTAACTGCACATTTGAAGGAATTAGAAAAACAACAACAAAGTAACCCAACAGGAAGAAGAAGGAAGGAAATAACAAAGATAAGAGCAGAACTAAATGAAATAGAAAATAAGAAAGCACTTGAACAGATAAACAAGACCAAGAGCTGGTTTTTTGAGAAGATTAACAAAATTGACAAACCTTTAGCAACACTAACAAAGAAAAAAAGAGAGAAGATGCAAATACACAAAATAAGAAATGAGAAAGGCGATATCACCACTGACCCCACAGAAATAAAGACTATCATAAGAGGATATTTTGAAAAACTATATTCCAACAAAAATGACAATCTAGAGGAAATGGACAAATTCCTAGAAACACATAAGCAGCCCATATTGACAAAAGAAGAAATTGATGATCTTAACAAACCAATCACAAGCAGAGAGATAGAATCAGTTATTAAAAATCTCCCAACTAAGAAGAGCCCAGGGCCAGATGGCTTCACAGGTGAATTCTACAAAACATTCCGGAAAGAACTGACACCAATCCTGCTGAAACTATTCCAAAACATCGAAACAGAAAGAACACTACCCAACTCCTTCTATGATGCCAACATTACCCTAGTACCAAAGCCAAACAAAGACATCACAAGAAAGGAAAATTACAGACCAATTTCTCTAATGAACCTAGACGCAAAAATACTTAACAAAATACTTGCTAATCGTATTCAACAACACATTAAATGTATTATACACCATGACCAAGTGGGATTCATCCCAGGTATGCAAGGATGGTTCAACATAAGAAAATCAATCAACGTAATACACCATATAAACAGATTGAAGGAAAAAAATCACATGATTATATCTATTGATGCAGAAAAAGCATTTGACAAAATACAGCACCCTTTCTTGATAAAAACACTCCAAAAGATTGGAATACAAGGGAATTTTTTGAACATGATAAAGAGTATATATGAAAAACCTAAAGCCAATATTGTTTACAATGGAGAAATCCTAGACTCCTTCCCTCTAAACTCAGGAACAAGACAAGGATGCCCACTGTCTCCGCTCCTATTTAACATTGTCTTAGAAGTACTTGCTCGAGCACTGAGGCAAGAACCAGAAATAAAAGGCATTCAAATTGGAAAGGAAGAAGTCAAAATTTCATTATTTGCAGATGACATGATCCTATACATAGAAAACCCTGAGAGATCTACAACGAAGATTCTAGAACTCATAAATGAGTTTAGTAAAGTCGCAGGTTATAAGATCAATGTGCAAAAATCAGTAGCATTTCTGTACACCAATAATGAGCAAGATCAGGAGGAAATCAAGAAACAAATACCATTCACAATAGTAAATAAAAAAATCAAATACTTAGGAATAAATTTAACTAAAGAGGTAAAGAACTTATACACTGAGAACTATACAAGATTGTTCAAGGAAATCAAAGAAGACCTAAATAAATGGAAGACTATTCCTTGTTCATGGATAGGAAGACTGAATATTATTAAGATGTCTATCCTACCAAAACTGATCTACACATTCAATGCAATTCCAATAAAAATCAACGCATCCTTCTTTAAGGAACTAGAAAAACTAACTATGAAATTTATTTGGAAAGGAAAGAGACCCCGAATAGCCAAAGACATACTGAAAAAGAAAAACGAAATTGGAGGAATCACACTACCTGACTTCAAAACATACTATAAAGCTATGGTGGTGAAAACAGCATGGTATTGGCATAAGGAGAGACACATAGACCAATGGAATCGAATTGAAAGCTCTGATATAGAACCTCACATATACAACCACATAATATTCGATAAAGCCACCAAACCCTCTCAACTGGGAGAGAGTAGCCTATTCAACAAATGGTGTCTGGAGAACTGGATAGCCATATGTAGAAGAATGAAAGAGGATTACGATCTCACACCTTATACAAAGATCAACTCAAGATGGATCAAAGACCTAAATATAAGAGCCAAGACCATAAAAACCTTAGAAAGCAGTGTAGGGAAACATCTACAGGACCTTGTAATAGGAAATGGATTTATGAATATCTCACCAAAAGCACGAGCAGCAAAAGAACTAATAGATAAATGGGACTTCCTCAAAATTAAAGCCTTCTGCACCTCAAAGGAGTTTGTCAAGAAAGTAAAAAGGGAGCCCACACAGTGGGAGAAAATATTTGGCAATCATATATCTGATAAGAAACTTATAACTTGCATATATAAAGAACTCCTATATCTTGAAAATAAAAAGATAAACAACCCATTTTAAAAATGGGAAAAAGACTTAAACAGACACTTCTCTGAAGAAGAAATACAAATGGCAAGAAAGCACATGAAAAAATGTTCCAAATCTCTAGCTATCAGGGAAATGCAAATCAAAACTATAATGAGATACCATCTTACACCCATAAGATTGGCAGCTATGAAAAAAACAGAAGAATACAAGTGCTGGAGAGGATGTGAAGGAAGGGGAACACTCATCCACTGCTGGTGGGAATGCAGAAGGATCCAACCATTCTGGAGGACAGTATGGCGGTTTCTCAAAAAACTAGCCATAGATTTGCCATATGACCCAGCAATACCACTGCTGGGTATATACCCAGCAGAACTGAAAACAAGGACACAAACCGATATATGTACACCAATGTTCATAGCAGCATTGTTCACTATTGCCAAAAGTTGGAATCAACCCAAATGCCCATCAACAGATGAGTGGATCAATAAAATGTGGTATATACACACAATGGAATACTACTCGGCTGTAAGAACAAATACACTACAAACACATGTGATAACATGGATGAATCTTGAGAACCTTATGTTGAGTGAAGCAACCCAGACACTGAAGGACAAATACTACATGACCTCAATGATATGAAATAAACAAGCTGCCCTAGATAGCAAGAGACTGAACCATAGGCTTACAGGAAATCGGAGGGTGGAGGAAGGATATGAGCCGATGTCTGCAGGGGTGGAATTTAAGATGAGATGGTGGTAAGTATGAACACAAAGAAGAGATAAAAGGGGGGCAAGGGGTTGCCTTTGGTTGGGGCTTTGTGGGTTTGAGGGTGGCTGGGGAGGGACGGATGGGTAACGTTGCCCAAAAGTGGGGGGAGGGAGGGGCAGCATATGAACACAGGAGAGGGTCAGGTGTTGGTGGAGAGCAAAATGCCGAGAAAATCATATCAAAATATAATAAAGAGGGTTACCTGTTTAGAACGCTCGGAGGGGAGGGTCTGATGCAGGACGGGCTCCTGGGGAATGTCTAAATGCTCATTCTGCCAGAGTGGGTGACACCATGGGGTAGAAACCCAAGTAGTGAGAGTGGGGGTGGACCCACATCCTGGGGAGGACTAATGCCATCAAATAGAGGGAACTGTATCCCTCGAGAGAAAGGGTAGCGCCCAGGGCATTGGGGCAGTTGAGCAAGTTAGGCCCTGAACACTATTCCATCTATCTCTGGAAGTGGCTCCTCAGGAAACGGAGGTTGGCTGTCACTGTGGGCACCAAGGTGGAAGGGAAAATGGACGTTAAATGTGTGGAACCAAAGTAAATAGGGGATAAGAGAGGAGTTTCTTGAGAGTACACAAGGATGGATATAAAACATGTAATATTACACCATAACATATAGGAGATGACAGACTGATAATGTAAACCATAATGTAAAACATAGGATAACTAAAAATGTAAAGAACTGTGTATCCTAAAGTATGCACCATAATGTAAGCACAGATATCACCTTGTTAGAAAGCTAATGTCTCAGACTCTGTACATCACTTTAAGTAAATATGATATGAATAGGGCGTAAGAGTATCACTGTGGAAGGGAAAAGGTTTTCTGGTGGATGTGTGGGAGTGCTGTATATTATATATATACATTGCTGTGGTCTAGGACTCCTGTGAAGAAAAGCTGAATAATTAGGGGGGGGGGGGAGAAAAAAGAAAAAGATAGGATGTGGAATTTTTTCAAGTCAACATTCTTTATCTAAGTTCTTTATCTAACTTTATCCAAGTTCTTTATCTATCCTTTAAACCCATCGCTATATGCCATTCCCTAGTAAGGGACCGTGACATTATATTGGGCTTCAAATTTCGGGGAGTTCTGGATCACAGAGTGTTTCAACAATGGCAATGGAGGGATACTGGTATGGGATGCCAATGACAGGTGATATATGGCTGACAGGGAGCTGTACAGAACATATGTCCAGGGTGCATGGTAATGTTTGGATATACTCATAATGGCAACAATTAAAAACCACAGTAGGGGGGGTACTGGGTTCCTGGCCAGTGGTGCTCTGTCGTGGTCGCTAGGGGAGCAGCAACAGTCTCCCAGGTACAGTGGCGGGGACCGGGAGGGAGTGAGGGTTCAACAGTGAGCCCCTGATGCTAATGACTATGCTTGTGAGCTGATAAACCTAAAATAAGAACAAGGCCTAGAGCAACATTGTGCCTGGGAATTTCCTCCTGTCAGCCTTCATGTTACTCAAATGTGGCCACTCTCGAAGCCAAACTCAGCATGTAAATGCAATGCCTTCCCCCCAGTGTGGGACATGACACCCGGGGATGAGCCTCCCTGGCAACAAGGGACCACTATCAACTACCAACTGATGATGCAACTGGAAAATGACCTTATACGGAAGGTTCAATGTGGATCAGCAGAATATCCATGTCTACATAAAATACCATGACTTTAAAATGCTGTTTGACCTAAAGTAAGGGGGAAATGGAAAGGAGAAATGAGTTTATATGGCTACGAGTTTCTAAAAAAGAGTCTGGAGGCTGGCAGAAGGATTGCCCTCATGCACAACTGAGCAGAGTCAGAGAGACAGATAAAGCAGATACAACCCCCAGATATTGGTTCCTTTCAGGGCTAAAGAGACCCATGGGAGTTATGGTCATGGCCGATGGGGTTAACTACCAGGGCAGATGGCCCCTCTTTGGAAATGGTGTTTATGTGTGATGAATCTGGACTCAGATGGGATCTCCCTTCATAAGACTTTCATGCTAATGTGCTGGAGGTGCAGTTAATGTTGGGGTTTAAGATATATTTAGGGGATTTGAATCTCTGGACAGACAATGTGATAGCCAGGTCCTGAGCCTCAACAGACTCCAGCACCTACAATCTGATCTATTGGACTTACCACACTCAGCTAAGATGGAGTTGAAGAAGGACAACCACCGCACCATGGAGCCTAGAGTGATTACAACTGAAAATAGGAGGATTGCATCCAGCATCCATGTGGAATCTGAGCCTCCTCTTGACATAGAGGTGCAATGGACACAACCAATCCAATGTCCACATAGAAGAGGTGGCATTGGATTGGGAAAAGTGGACATGGTGGACGATGGGTATGGGGAAAGGCAGGAAGAGATGAGAGGTGGAGGCGTCTTTGGGACATGGAGCTGCCCTGGATGGTGCTTCAGAGGTAATCACCGGACATTGTAAATCCTCACAGGGCCCACTGGATGGAATGGAGGAGAGTATGGGCCATGATGTGAACCATTGTCTATGAGGTGCAGAGGTGCCCAAAGATGTACTTACCAAATCCAATGGATGTGTCATGATGATGGGAACGAGTGTTGTTGGGGGGGGAGAGTGGGGGTGGGGGGGTGGGGTTGAATGGGACCTCACATACATATTTTCAATGTAATATTATTACAAAGTCAATAAAAAAAAAAGAAAAGGAAAAAATAAAAAATAAAAAAGAGTCTGGAGGTTGTCAGAAGGATTGCCTTTATGCACACCTGAGCAGAGTCTCAGAGACAGATAAAGCAGATACAACCCCAGGTACAGGTTCTTTTGAGGGTTAAAGATTCCCACAGGTTCTATTGTCATGGCAGATGGAGTTCACTGCTATGTCAGTTGACCCTTCTTTGGAGTTGGTGTTTCTGCGTGATGGAGCTGGACTCAGATGTGATCTCTTTTCACAAGCCTTTCATGCTACTTTACTGGAATTGTAGCTGGTGCTGGGGTTTAAGATATATCTAGGGGATTTGAATCTCTGCACTGACAATATGATAGCCAAGCCCTGAGCCTCAACAGACTTCAGCTTCTACACTCTGATTTATTGGACTTACCCCACTCAGCTAACATGGAGTTGAAGAATGTCAACCACCACACCATGGAGCCTAGAGTGCCTACAACTGAAAGCAGGAGGATTGCATCCAGTATCCATGTGGTATCTAAGCCCCCTCTTGACATAGATGTGGAATGGACACAACCAAGTCAAAGTCCACAGGAAGGAGGAATACAGTAAGGATTAGAGTGGACTTGATATTCTATGCATGAACTATTGTGGTTAATAATCGAGAAAATGTGGCATTGGTGTGGAAAAAGTGGCCATGGTGGTTGCTGGGTGCAGGGAATGGGAGGAAAAGATGAGATGTGGAGGCATTTTAGGGACTTGAAGTTGTCCTGGGTGGTGCTTCAGGGACAATTGCCAGACATTGTATGTCCTCCCATGGCCCTCTGGATGGAATGTGGGAGAGTGTGGGCTATGGTGTGGACCACGACCATGGGGTGCTGCGATGCCCAGAGATGTACTCACTAATACAATGGATGTGTCATGATGATGGGGGAGAGTGTTACTGTGGGGGGAGTGGTGGGGTCGGGGCGGTGGGGGTGAATGGAGACCTCATATTTTTTGAATGTAATATTTTTTAAAAAACGAATAAATAAAATAAAAAAAAGAAAGCACATGCTTGCACACAGTTGTATGCTTAAAGAAGAAATGTTCTTATTCGTTTTTCTACCAGTATATATTTCTCTTGTTTCTCACCTTGATGCAGAATTAATAATAAAATCATAACTCCTGAATCTGTTTTCCTGGTTATTCATATACATGTTTAATCTAGTATAGCTCATGATTAAATGTCTCATTTTTTGTTTCAAGCAAGCTATGTTCCAAATGTTAAAATTGCTTTCATCCTCTTGTATACTCAATAAATTTTCCTGGGTACTACAAGACTTCCAAGGCTTCCTATGATGTTGCTGTTACACTGTAGACTTTTCTGACAGCCAGGATTAGTTATCTCAGGTGGGATAGCTTACAAAGGACTTTACAGAGGCAGCCTGGTTAACCATGTTTCCCCCTTTATTGTTTTTTGGTGAGTTAAAAACATAATAAATATATCATCTTTTGATGGTTTCTTTACAAATTTGAAACAAAGATAAAGAATGACTGCAATCACTAATAAAATGAAAACAAATTGTACCCAATTGTGTATATTAAGATGTGGAAGCCAATTAGAAGGGGAGAAGAATTGCAACACAAACATAATCACATTAATATATCTTTGACTATGCTTGTGGCAATTATGAGACAAATAGGTTTGTCATAAGGCAAACTCATGTGATGTATTCTGAGAAAAAGCGGTATTAAGGTTATGCTGGACAGTTTACCAGGTTTCATTCAATAAATCTTGTAAAAGGAGGTTTACACAAATCTGAGAAAAGTTACAATTTTATGACAACTTAATTCACACAATTAAAGCTTCTTGTCATTGTCCTATCCACTTAAGAGCAGCTTCTAAAGCATTTAATCTAGACATAATTTCACTATCTAAATTCATTTGAATCAATAGTTTATTTATTACAGTGTTCATAAATGAATCTATTTCTTCAGCAGTTTGAATTGAAGTAGTTAGAGCAACAGCAGTAGTAGCAGCCAGTGCTGCAATGGAAATTATTGCAGCTATTAAGGTGTCAAGAAAACATTTGGCTCATAATTTTTCAAAAGCTTCAGCAAACAGAGAAAGTCCAATTCATCCAGGATGATGGTCATCTTCATCCGCTTGTGTACTCAATAAATTTTTCTAGGTACTACATGACTTACAAGGCTTTCTGTGATGTTGCTATTACACTGTAGACTTTTCTAACAGATGGGAGTTTGGAGACCCTTCTCAGAGAGGTCCATGATATGGCTTTATGTTTCAGACTGGCAGCCAGTGGGTACCTGTAGAAGTGGAAACTCAAGCATACCCCCATCTCCACATAATGAGAGAGGCAGGTCCCTGCCATTCAGTGCCCAAGTTAGGATCTTTATACCAAACCAGTGGATGTGAATGAGGATGTGAGGGGCTAGGAAAATGCTTTTCTACTGCATAATGGGAATGAGCATCACAATTTAGAAATTTTAAAGTGTATAAGAATTTTTGTAATTGGTCCCATATGGAGAGATCCTTATTTTCCCTTTTTTGTTTTTTAAGATATGTGTTTAGATAATGGTGAGAACATTCTACAATAGTTTTTCCCTGTGGATTATGAGGAATGCCAGTAATATGTTGAATATTCTAATCCTGTAAAAAAAAAAATTTGAAGAGCTTGTGAAGTGTAAGCAGGATCATTATTAGTTTTTAAAGTGTGGGAATGACCCATGATGGAGAAAGTTTAAAGAAGGTAAGAGTGTACATGAGAAGAGCATTCTCCATTGTATAAAGAAGCAAAAAGTAATGTGAGAATGAATCAATAATAGCATGAATATACTTCATTCTAATGAAAGCAGGTTAGTGAGTCATAATCATCTGCCATAATTCATTAGGTTGTAAACTGCATGGGTTAATAACTCTCACAGGTTGTGGTGAAGCCACAAGTTGGCAATCAGCACAGTTGTGGGCCATTTGTTCAGCTTGAACTAAGGACAAATGAAACTGTTTCATCAAAGCTCTGACATTCTGGTGAAAGAAATCATGAGGTAAATGAGCCCATTGAAAAACAAGTACAGACGTCATGACTAAGCAGCCAGCCTCGGCATTTCCCTCTGTTAATGGTCTTGGTAAAGAAGTGTGAGAATAGATGTAATATAAACAGGGTTAATTTGAGGAGGAAACCTAGAGGTGAATGAGAATTGTGGTTGATGGTACAGATGCAAGAGTGTCCTTTGTTAGCTAGAACAAATATATATCACTACTGCAAGGTGTTGGGAATGTGGAGAAGCATGGGAAAAATACATCTGGAGTGACCTATGGACTGTGGTTAGTAGTAATAATATAACATTCTTGCATCTATGCAAGAGAAGTACTGTGTTAAAACTGAGGCAGTATCAAAAATATGAGCCAAATGTACACTATGGATATGGTAATAATCAGATGATATTATTTTATCTGTAGCAAATGACACACCACATTGTGATTTGTTGATAGAGGGGTGTTGTTTGGAAATTCTGCATGTGTGCATGATTGTTTTATACATTTACAACTTCTGCCATAAAAAATATTTTTAAAAAATAATAATAGAGTGGGCTGGGGGAAAACACACCAAATGTAAGATAAGAACTATGATTAGTAGTAAGATTTTGACATTGTTCTTTCATAGTTTGCAACAAACGTCTCAATGCAATACAAGGTATTGGTGGAGGGTTGATGTATTTGACACCTGTATGACATTATGCATGTTTGCTTTGTACATTCACAGCTTTTACTATACACTTAATTGTTTATGTATGTTCATGTATAAATGATATAAAGATAATAATAATCAGAATGGTTAGGGGAAAATATTTTGTTTAGTAGTAATATTTTGACAATGCTCTTTAAGCATTAGTTAAAAAGGTTTGAAAACAATGCAAGTCATTGGTGGTAGGGTGAGATGTTATATATGTTTGTTTGATGTTATATTTGTTTTGTAAGTTCATGACTATTATACACTTATTGTTTATGTATGTTTATGTATGAGTGATGTATTTCAATAAATTTTTTAAAAAGTTAAAAAAATAGAAGATTGCAGGGTAAGAAAAAGGGTGTGTAAAACTTTGTCATCTGAAGGTTTAATAAGTGCAGGTCGAATAGTGTGAACCATGTAGACAGTACAAGCAGAATCACTAACAATATTTAGAGACTGTGAAGAAAAATATTGTAAGGATGCAATGATCACAATGAGTTCAGTCTTTTGTGTGGATGAATAGTCCTGCAAAGTAAATAATTGCCAGCCTTGTGGTGTTTTCCAGTTAATAGCACCTTTAGTGGTTTTTGCAGATCCATAGACAAAAACAGAGCGAGCATGAGGAATTGGCTGATGAGAAATAATAGTAGGGAGAGTAAAGCGTAAGGCACGTAGGTGTTGGAGAAATTTATCCACAGGAAGGGAGAAGTTAACATTTCCACAGAAATCTTTTAAAGGAATTTGAAAGTCATGAGAATGTTTTAGCAATGCATTGAACTGTGAGGTGATAAAGGGAATGAATAACAATGAAGGTTCCTTTCCACTTACTTGTAAGCAGTGATTCCATCCCTTTATGATTAAGGAGGTAATAAATTCAATGTATGGAGCAAGTGATTTCTTTGGGGTATGGGATAAATAAACCCAGAATACAAAGTGCTGGAGTCAACTGGCCTATCAATCCTGTTGGAGAATGTGGTATAAAAAGACAGAAAAAATGTATCAGGAAGTCAAGGTTAAGATGATGTAAATACCTTTGTGAGATGGCTTGTGACACTAAGTCCAATTCAGCTTTAGCTTAATTAGTTAGCACACATTTGGAAGTCATATTTGTATCTTCCTTAAAAGTGCTAAACAGATGTTGTAGTTGATATGTAGGAATACCTAATGTGGGTCTTATCCAGTTTATGAATCCTAAAATATGTTGCAAATCATTTAAAGTAATTTCAGATGGAATGGTTAATTTAAAGGCTGATATCCATACATTTCTGCTGGTTAAATAATAACCTAAATACTGGAATGGTTTGACTCTGACTTTTTTCTTGAGCAATAAGTATCCCATTAATCTGGATGATGTGAAGGACTTCATGTAAAAGAACTTATAAACTTCTTTTCTATATCAGCTGTGAGTAAAATATCATCCATATAATGATAGAGAATAACTTCTGGATATTTTTCATGAGTAGGCTGTAAAATTTGATGAAGTAGGTATTGACAAATGGTAGGACTATTAATCATACCTTGAGGGAGCATAGTCCATTGATATCTCTGCATGGGGGAAACATTGTTAATAGCTGGCAAGGAAAAGGCAAACCAAGGGTGGTCTTGCACAGCTAAGGGAATAGTAAAGAAACAATCTTTCAAGTCAATAATAATTAGAGGCCAATTTTGGGGGATAAAGTGGGGTTAGAGAGACCTGGTTGTAAGGCTCCCATGGGTTGAATAATTTTGTTAATTTTTCTAAGATCATGAATAAGTTTCCATTTTCCAGATTTCTTTGGAATAACAAAAACAGGAGTGTTGCAGGGACAGTGGAACACTTCTGGGCAAGCAAAGCCCAATTATTCTTTCACCAGTTGATGTTCATGATAAAATTACTCCTTTGATAAAGACCACTGATCAACCCATATTGGCTTGTTAGAGATACTTGTAAGGGGCAGAGGAGTTGAACGATCAATGACCACCATAAAAAATGTGGAATAGTGATTTTGGCATTCCATTGGGATAGTAAGTCTCCTCCCCATAAATTAATAGGGATGGGGACAGCATAAGGTTGAAATTGCTGTCCCTCTGGCTTAGTTACCTGTAACAGCATAAAACTTGCTGTGTATGTGTTGAGCCTCAAATTCCTTGCAAATGAAAGAAACAGGATTATTTAAGCCAGGCAATTGACCAAAAGGACTCTGAAATTCCTAATACATCAGCTTCCATGTTAACTAACCCAGGAAACACTATTCTATTTATGGGTATTGTTAGCATAGGTTTATTTGGCTGTGTAGTTTTTGAGTCCAGAATTTTTGAGCACTGCCAAAGCCCCCAGCTCAATCTTTAGATTCTGATTTGATAAGAGGTATAGGAAACAGGAAAACTCACATGATACCCTGGCCCTTTGGAAAAATATGAAACACAATGGAACTAAGCATACTTTCTATTTCTCCTGTATAATTATTATCAATATGCCCATTAATAGGAGCACTGGATCATCCTACAAGAAGGCCAAAAGTATTTTTGGGTAGAGGGCCCCAAACTCCTGTTGGAACCAATTCAATCTTATTCTGTTCTTTTAAAATTATTTTCTGGGTGGAGCAAAGGTCAAGTCTGGCACTTCCTCAGGAGCTTGCTTTAAGGTCAGAGATTGAAGACCGGGCATTTCCCAAAATACCTGAGGTTTGCTCTGTTATATTTTGGGAGTGGTGGGAGCCATACTCCTCTGGGCATTTCCCAATAGGAGTCACCCTTGACTGTCAAAACTGGATTTGCAATGATTAGCTCAATGCTTTCCTTTTTTACATTTAAGACAGACTTGAGCAGACAAGTGTTCAGAGGGAGAAGAATTCCACATTTAAAGCAAGTGACAGTGGTATTAATAAGAGCAGCAAGAAATTTGCTTTACTGATCTCAATACTCACATTTTGACAAAGCTTCATATAATCTCCTATGGCAACTGTGGTGGATTTGATAGGACAATCAACATTAGCATTTTCATAAGCCAATTGCATAAACAATGTATTAGCAGACTGAGTATTGTCTATTTGACTATCAATTGCCCCTTTAAACTGATCTATGAAATCCATATAATTTTCTTGGGCACCATGTCTAATGGAGGTGAAAGATTTCTGAGGGCAGTTACCTTCTGATACAGGCTTCCATGCCTTTTGAGCAATGACAGAACATTGAGTGAACAACCTCTGATCTGCTTGAGCCTTAGTCTGAGGACTGGCAAATTGGCCTATACCAAGAAGAGCTTCAAGAGTAATGGGAATCTGGTGATTAAGATTTTGAATATGCTGCTGTTCAGCTTGTTCATGATATTCAGTTGGCCAAATGCTGTATTGAGTCAGTGTAATGAGAATGTGGACTAATATTTTCCAGTCTACTGGTATCACATCATGAGCATTTGCCAAGGCTCTGAGGAGTCCCTCCATATAGGAGGGGTGCATTGAATTGTCTTTCATACTCCTTTTAAATTCTTTAAAAATATTATAAGGAAGGGGCTCATGAATAGGCTTTTATTGAGGATTTAATACCACTGGATACAAATTGGCTGATATATCCCCCCCTTTTAAGTCTTCTTTTAAACATTTTTGCATCTGGGGAACAAAATTATGATCACATTATGATCACAGAGATGTCTCTTTCAAGTATATAGGCTTTAGGAGGTAATTTTTTGGAAGACTCAGGGGCCAAAGGCCCCAGTAAAGTCTCACATGGTCCAGGATCTGAATCAAATTACACTAGCACAAGGACAGATTTAATTAAACTCCATAGAGCTAAATGATCAACAGTAACGTGTTCTCCAGTTTCATGATGATAGATCAACTTCTCACCCACCTTTTTCCAGTCTTGCAAATCTAAGGTCCCCTCACTGGGAAACCAAGGACAATAATCAAAGAAACATTGAAAAAAAGACACAAGTTGTTCTTTGCTACCTTAGCTCTGGCAGCTTTGATTAGCTGCAGCAAAACCTTAAGAAATTTTGACTGTTCCTTAGATAACTGTTTTCCTATAGTTACAATGAGTCATGGACATGAATTGTCTTGTTTCCCTTACCACAAATGTATAACCATGGTCAGTATCCCTCCTTTTCCTCATCACTGTCAGGTCTCAGGTCAGGCAGCACTTGGGTTTCAAAAGTGGGAAGAATCTTGTCCAGCAAACCTCAGATGCAGGAAGAAAGCACACCCATACACAAAGTTGCATGCTTAAAGAAGCTTTCTTACTAGTTTTTCTCCAAGGATATATATATATGTATATATATATATATATATATATAGTTTCTCTCCTTGATGCAGAATTAACAATGAAATCATAACTCATGAATTTATTTCCTAGTTATTCATATACATGTTTAACCTAGTAGAGCTCATGGTTAAACGTCTCATTGTGTGTTTCAAGCAGGCTATGTTCCAAATATTACAGTTGCTTTCATCCCCTTGTGTACTCAATAAGAATTCCTGGGTATATTGTGGTTTATAAGCTACCCCAGTATATTCAGTGGGTTATGGCAGGATATATAATGTCCAGTATCTGTCCATGCAATATAATTTAGGACAACTCCAAATCCAGAAAATGCACCCACATCACTTTTCTTCTGCCCTCAGCAACTACCATAGTCACTTTCTCCACATCAATGCTACAATTTTTTCCATTACTAGTCACAATGGTTCTATAGGAGAATACGAGTAAGTCCACTCTAATCCATATTATATTTCTCCATCCTGTGGACCCTGGGATGGTGATATCCACTATCCCTCTATATCAAGAGGTGGTTTAGATCCCACATGGTTGATGGAGGCAATTCTCTTGCTGCAGTTGTAGGCACTCTTGGTTCCCTGGTGTTGTGGTGGTTGACCATATTTGCCCTATGTAAGCCCAATGAATGAGAGAGTAGGAGTTGCAACTCTGCTAAGGCTCAGGGCCCAGCTAGCACATGCCCAGTCCAGGAATTCAAGTCTCCTGAGTATACACCAATCCCACGGCCAACCACAGGTTCAATAAAAGAGACGGAAGAGGCATGTGTGGAAAGGTCACGTCTGAGTCCAACTCCCTCACATTCAGGAACACAAATTCCAAATTGGGACCAATGACAAGGCACTGAATTCCAGAGCTATCTGCCATAACCATAGAACTTGTGTGTATCCATAGTCCTCAGGAGCACCAGTACGTGAGGTTATATATACTTTGGCTGTTTCTGGGATCCTGCTGAAGCATACATAAGTACTACCCATTTGATGACCTCCCAACTCTATTTTAGACTCTTAGCCATTTAACTCATTTGTCTTTACCATTTCCCCCTTTTTATCAAGGTCTTTTCCTAGTTGCATCACCAGTTAGCGATTGGTAGTAATCCCTCAGTGCCAGGGTTGCTCATCCCCTGGAGTCATGCCCATGCTGGGGGGAAGTTAGTGCATTTACATGCTGAGTTTGGCTTAGAGAGTGGTCACATTTAAGCAACATGGAGACTCTCAGGAGGTAGCTCATGAGTTTTTGAAGATGTAAAGTAGTCATTACAATTCAGAGCCCATTCTTTGTGCATATGGTTGGTCTTTAAGATTCCCATTGTCCACGGAGACTGTTTCCAATTTGGTTCTTGTACATCAGACTGAGATCGTGTAGACAGCTAATAGGCAATGGTTTTACTCCAGAATGGTGAATCTGCAGTTTTATACCCAGTAACTTAGCAGAAGAATAAATAGCAAGAAAAATATCATAAGATCAATTGCATTGGAGCTTTAATTAAACTTCTGGATGCTGAATTTTCCAGATTTTAGGGAGCATGCACTCTTCTGGATTTACATAGTGGAGGGGTACATCTGTGGGAATTAAAGGGTGGTTAAAAGTATATTTGTCCCTGCAGCACTGCAGGGACAATTACCAGACATTGTAGATCCTCCCAAGGCCCACTGGATGGAACGTGGGAGAGTATGGGCTATGATGTGGACCATTGACCATGAGGTGCAGCGATGCCCAGAGATGTATTCAACAAATACAATGGATGTGTCATGATGATGGGGGAGAGTGTTGCTGTGGGGGGAGTGGTGGGGTGGGGTTGGTGGGGGTGAATGGGGACCTCATATTTTTTGAATGTAATATTTTTAAAAAATGACTAAATAAATGAAATAAAAAGAAACATTAAAAAAAAGTATATTGGTGAATAATCAACTCCCAATGTGTTCCTAGGGCTCTGGCTATTTCCTGGATTACTTGAGCAATAAGTCTCCTTCTTTATCACTCTGTATGGAACATGCCAGCCCAAACTTGGGAAGACTTTATTTTAACAGGATATTCTTTATATATGAAGACTTATTGGTCCTACAAAGAAATGTTTCTACCCATTCATGAAGGGGTCTACAAACATTAGTAGATATTCGTAATTTCCTTTGGCTTTTGGTGTGATGTTAAAATCTATTTGACAGTCCTTCCCTACTTCAATTCCTCTTGTCTGGGCTGAGGCCCAAAATTTCTCTTACTTTTGGCCCAAATTAAGCAGTTCTGGACTACCTTTTGATTTATCCAACTATGAAATTTCATAGCCTTTGATATGTGGCCTCCCTTCCTCAATGAGATCCTTGATGTAACTGCAATAATCACTCCATTAAATGCTCAGTTCTACTGTTATATCTTGATCTTATAAATGCACTCTTTTTGGTGACCTTATATGGCTTTTCATAGTTTATGGAGCTTATACAAAACCCTCACTCACTAGTCTTCTCTATATCTTTTCTCAAATATTGTGGCTCAAATGAGTTCAAGTTCATGATAGTGCTTATTAGGTCCTGGTTCAGTGAGGTTCAGAGATAGACAAATATTCAAGCAGAGAAGTTTATTACATCCCTGGCATGGTGAGGATCTGAAGTGAGACTTCAGCCCACCCACCCAGGTTGGGATTGCTTCTTTTGAGTGGGGATAAGTTGTTGAGTTTATAGAAGGGTTGCAGAGATGTGCTGCACAGATATGTGGTGGAAAATTACTGACTTTTGTCCTATTGGAATGAAGTCTTGGGAAGGGGGAGATGGATGTGTTTCAATGTTAAACAGGATGTTTGATAATCTTGTGATATACTTATGGTTGGTTTTGAGATTAGTACATCCTGTTAAATTAGGGGTGGGGTTGGGGATTTTGAGCTATCTGTCATTAGGGCAGGGGAGACTCACCAGCAAGGACCAGGGAGGTGGGTGTGCTATTTTGCCAAAAGGGGCTGACATCTCCAACTCTTTTTGATGTGGAGAGGGAGAGCTGGAATGTAGGAAGCAAATGTCTGGTTATTTCCTCCTGTTGTGTGACATTGTGGATGATGGTACCACTTCTCCTCTGTCTAGGTGTAGGTGCAGTGTTCTTGATAATTTGGAGTTAGGGATGTGTAGGTGACTTATCTCATCAGCACAACAGTGTTTACATGGACTTTAGGCTGTGTGTGGTTTTTTGGATGAAATTGCAGAAGGTTCTGAAGAGATAATGGTCATAGATTAATAGAGCAATTACTGTGATGATAAAGAGAACAAAAGGAATGAAAAGAGACATGACCAATGGTGCCCAACCTCCTCTGGAATTGAGAATTTTCAAGTTTTGGTTTACTTTTTGGATTTCATTGATAACTGTTTGGACTTGTCTTGAGCAGTTGATGTAGAAGAAACACTCTTTTCCAAGTTGTAACTTTGAGCAGCTGTTAAAGCAATGAATGTCTTCCTATTCTGCAGAACTATTTTGGCTAGGGACTGTTGCTATGCATCCAGCACCCTTAAACCTGCAGATATTTCTTCTCTGAATTTGGTGAGGTTTGTGGTTATCTTAGGCTTTGATAGTTTTATGAGCACTATGGTGAGTGTAAGAACATAAAGGCCTGAGTAGGAATTCTAATATAGAGATTAGGAACGTCAAGAAGCTCTCTTGATTTTCCCAAAACACTCACTTTGAATTAATATGATATCCTCTCTATATCCAATATAATTTTTCAGATTTTGAGGCCTTCTATTTTCTATATCCTAAATGTTGAGGATGATAGAAATTAAAGTCAGGCAATGAGTGTGCACCTCATTATTTCTGTGCAATGGGAACAAATATTCTGGGAGACAGAAGGAATTTATCTAAATGTACTATAACTTCTGTTTTCTCAGCTATGGCCAGTTTTGCTTGGAAGACAGCAAAGGCACTTAGACACAGGTCTTTTAATGTAATACTCTATTTTATTTGTGGGGACCATAGAAGGAACTAAAATAGCAGAAAGTGATCATTCACTTTTTGCTCATATTGATTGGCAAAACAACAAATTAAGCAACCCCTTATGTTTCTGTGTCAGGCAAACATCAAAGCCTACCCCAGAAACATATCTGTTGTTAGTGTAAAGATTAACAGTTTCCTTTTTAGGTAGTAAACCTGCTTGAGTCAAAGCATAGAGTTCAGTCTTTTGGTCAGCAGAAAGTTGGGAAGGCTACCTTGTAATCAGATCATGTTGGGTGGTGACAACATAAACTGCTTGGTACTTCCCATCATAATTCCTATTGTAAGAACCATCAAAAATAGAATGACATCTGGTTATTAGAGAGGCATCCTGTGAAATCAAGAAGGGTCACTGATTTTGAAGTTAGCTTTTCACAGTCATGGATTTCCTTTCATCAGATAAAGGAAGCAGAGTAGCAAGGTTGAGAAAATTCCATTGCTGCAGGTGAATAGGAGTTAACAGTAGGATAATCTCATAAGAAGTTAGTATTCTAGAACAAAGCATTTGGTCAGCTCAGAGTTTAGAAGTTTGTGAAGAGCATGTGAGTTTTGCAGACCAGATATTATTTCTCAGAGTTGTCTACTTAATCTTTACCTAATTGGGCAGCTGCTGGTACAGTCTTTAAGGAATTTGGGTATGCATAACAGTGACATCAATTTACAGGCTATGAAAGGCAATAGGCTTAGATTTCCCATGTATTTGTGGGTTAATATTCCTAAAGCTTGATTATCACTTTCATGAATAAGTAGGGTTAAAAGTTTGGAATAGTTTGGTTTTCCTAATAGCGGTGGTGCTTGTAATATCTGTTTTAGTTCTCTGAAGACATATCCACATATCCGTGGTTATCTTCCCATGGCAAAGTCTCAGGTGTGTTTGTTTTGGTTAATTCACTAATTAACCAGTCACTAATGAAAAGTTATGGGCTCAAGGCCTGCTCTAACCAGCCAAACGCAAAATCCAATCAGTTGCCATTACTGGAGAGTCAATGAAATTCCTGAGTCAATTTTGTTCTTTCTGTTGACAATTGAATTTCTGAAGTGTTCTTGTCATGTCCTAAATAATGGCCAGTTTCTTTGAAAATTTACAATATTTGTCTGAATATTTTGTGCCCATTTTCTGCTAACTGTGATAATGCAGAGTTTCTTTTTTAGGCTTCTTTTGTTAGTAAAGATAACAGGAAATAATTTGCATACTTCAGAAGTGTTGGGACTTCAGGGAATTGCAGTGTTCTTAAATCTTGGCAAAAATAAAGGTTTGCCTCAGTAATACTTTGGGGCATTACAATCCAAGAGTTCTACTAATTATTTTAGGGGAAAGTAAATAAATATTGTCTATGTGGATCCACAAGGATGCTAAATATGCAGAACTTAAATCTATAAATGTAAACCATTGTGAATCTGGAGAAATCTTTGATAGAAGAATATTTAGGTTTGTAATAACCAGGTAATGAGGGATTACCATTTTGTTGATTGGCCTAAGATCTTGGACATAACATTTACCTTTACCACTGGATTTCTTAACCAGTAGAATCTACATAGTTCATTCTATGATTAGACCTTGAGAGAACAGATTCTCAGCTATAGAAGTGAGATTTTTTTTTTTTTAAGATTTATTTATTTATTTAATTTCCCCCCCTCCCCTGGTTGTCTGTTCTTGGTGTCTATTTGCTGTGTCTTGTTTCTTTGTCTGCTTTTGTTTCTTTGTCCGCTTCTGTTGTCCTCAGCGGCACAGGAAGTGTGGGCAGTGCCATTCCTGGGCAGGCTGCACTTTCTTTTTCACGCTGGGCGGCTCTCCTCACAGGCGCACTCCTTGCGCGTGGGGGCTCCCCCACGCGGGGGACACCCTTGCGTGGCACGGCACTCCTTGCGCGCATCAGCACTGCCCATGGCCAGCTCCACACGGGTCAAGGAGGCCCGGGGTTTGAACCGCGGATCTCCCATATGGTAGACGGACGCCCTAACCACTGGGCCTAAGTCTTTTTTCCAGAAGTGAGATTTTTAAGGGCTTCAACTTTTATTGGATATTGGGTAAGTTTGTGAAAGGTCTTAGGTGCATCTATTTGCATCATTATTGGTTCATCACTCATTATTCTAACGTTATCTGTGTAAGATGTAACTCTTAAGGACTCAGGAACTTCAAAAAGTTTGGGATTGCCACAAGAAATTTCTGTCTCTTCCTCATCTAGTGCAGTTTGCAGAATGCATCAAATGAAAATTTTTTTGTGAGCTATGCAACTTCAAAAAATACAATAAAAATAAATAAATGCTCAATATCTGGAGCTAGCTGAAACACCTGTTTGGGGGCTCCAGGAGACCAGAAGGGGTCCTGCAACATACTTAAGGGAATGGAAGGAGGATACTGCCTATCTACATAGAAGACTCAAAAGTAGAGCACTCCATGCCATGGAGGCTAGTGCCCAACATCCACTGGAGGCAAAACCTGCCTCAGAAGCCATTCTGTGGCTGGAACTGAAAACTCCACTTCCCAAAAATAAGGAAGGAAGAGACAGTAGGACAACAACTTCAGCTACTGATGAATGTATTCAGCTGGCAAAATTGTAATCCTGAGAACAGCTAAAGTTTGAGCCTGTCTAAGTCAGGAAGAGGCTGGTAACCTCCATCTTAACTCCACACCTGGCACGAAGGGAATCAGAGAATGAAGGGAAAGTCCAAGTGCTGGTGGGGACCAGTTTCTGTCCATCCAGATCAGATGGCAGCTCTAGCCTAGGCCCCACTGCCACCTCCAGCAGAGAGGAAGCTGAGGGGACCTGTACTAGCCTCTCCAGGGAATTACCAGTTAAACCACAGAGACCAGTGATTATCATACTCTGGTGGTACAGGCTTCCCTGGGAGCTATTCTGTGGCTGGAATTGGAAGGTTCATTTCTCAAAAATAGGAGAGGAGGAGTCAGCTGGCTGCCAATTTTGACTACTGATTTGTAGACTCAGCTGGCTAAGATATAATTCTGGGAACAGTTGGGATGTGAATCAGTCCAAGTCAGAAAGAGGCCAGTGGCTGCCATTTTGACTCCACCCCCAGCCTAAGGGGAAGCCAGGGCCGACAATCACAGTGGCAGTAGTTACTGGTTTCTTTTGCCCAGATCAGCCTGCAGTCCTAGCCTAGGCATCAGCCCTGCCTCTGGTAGGGAGGTGGCTTGCTGTCCCTGCACAGGTCTATCCAGGTAACTGCAGGTAACTTTGCCTGGCAGAGACTGAAAATCAGATGTCTACCAGGGCAACTGCAGTCATCCTGGACCCACACTGCAGAGATGGCTGCCCACACCCTCATCTTCATCCTCTCCCCAAACAGGGGAGAAAGGGGTGTGAAGCTTCATTAGTCTCTCTGAGAAACTACAGTCTAGACTTGCATGACTTGGATTATTCCACACAGCTATGACTCTGTCCCTACCCCTGGCAAAGGAAAAAATTTGAAGAAGCTTCATTTGTTCCTGGTACAATGAGGGCAACCTGATCCTCCACAGCTTACAGCATCAACTACATGCTTGTCTCCTACTGCACAACCAGCAAGGGAAGAAGGGCAGGAAGCCCTAAGCTAAAGAGAAAAACAGTACCCAGAATAAATACTCTAGTAAACCATGTGCCAAGACACCAATAAAAAATCACAATCTACACCAAGAAACAGGAAGCTATGGCCCAGTTAAAGGAACAAGATAAGCTTTCAGATGACATAAAGTAGTTGAGACAACTAATAATAGATGTTCAAGCAAATCTCTTTAATAAATTCAATGAGATGGGTAAAGAGATTAAGGATATTAAGAAGACACTGGATGAGCACAAAGAAGAATTTGAAAGAATACATAGAAAAATAGCAGGTCTTATGGGAATGAGAGGTGCAATAAATGGAATTTTAAAAAAACATTGGGATAATATAATAGATTTGAGAAGGAATAAGAAAGGATTGGTGAGCTTGAAGAAATGGCCTCTGAAAGTGAACATGTAAAATAACAGATGAAGGAAAGAATGGAAAAAATTGAAACAAGTTCTCAGGAACTAAATGACAGCAAAAGGCATGCAAACATACATGTCATGAGTGCCTCAGAAGAAGAGAAGGGAAAAAGGGCAGAAGGAATACTTGAAGAAATAATGGTAGAAAACTTCCCAACTCTATTAAAAGACATAGATATTCATGTCCAAGAAGCACAACATATGAAAAAAATCTGAAAGACCAACTCCAAGACAGATACTCAACAGAATGTCAAATTCTTGTTACTGTATTAGAGAATGCAGCAGGACTTCCCAGGTTGGGAATTCAATATCCCATGAGTTTTTGAATGAGTCTTCACCCAACTAGATAACACCACATGACCACTTGAACATATTCATATTCCATAAAGGCATGACCCAGATGCAATCTTCCCTATTCATCCCTATCACTGGTACCCCACACCATTGATCCTCATCTGCCACAGCTGTGAGCTATCTGAAATCCAAAACCTCCCCCAACATTCCAGAAAAATAGCATTGTGCAGGTTGGCACTGCTCAGCTCTTTTGCAAAAAACAAGAGAGAAGGGGAAAAATCCTACCTGTGTGAGCTGTTTTGGAAATTCACAGAACAGGAGGTTGCAGGGCACGGCTCAGGAGTGAGCTGGAAAAAAAGATAAAGAGTCCAAGGGAATACTCTAAGTTGCTCATTCTTATGGCTGGAAATGGGTGGGTAAGCCCCACCCTCAAGGCAAATAACCTTGTGTAACCCCTGGCTCTCACCAGCAGCTGAGTGGGAAGGAGCATTCCCTGGGAGGAAGAGGGGTCTGGTGAAGGGTAGAGAGTGGTTTCCTTTACATGGGTTTGGCCACCTGAAATCCCTTTGAATCTCGGGGAAGATACCATGTGGCCCTGTGGAGAGGAGCGGGAGAAATCTTCTCAGGAAATCTGTCTCACCCAGTCTGCCTGGGAGAGGGGATTTTGGAGGGCGAAGAAACAGGCACCTAACTAGCCTGGCCCCTGAAAACTGTTAAAGGTTCAGCTCACTTAAGGGAAACAGGGGGTTAGGAAGAGCTAAGTTTTCAGAAGTCTATTTCATCTATAGAACTCCTGTAGGGTAGTGGGAGGATTCCTGCCTTACATGTGGAAGGTCCCTGGATCAAGTCCTGGTACCTCCTAAGAGAAGGGATCAAAAGAGAGATAAGGAATATAGTTAGCACCTTATGATAGGCTATGTGTAGATTCAGTTTCTACTGTTTTATGTTTTTTGGATTTTTTTTCTTTTTCTTTTATTCTATTTCCTAAAATTGGTTACATTACCTATGGGTGGCAGGCTGCCGGGTGATTAATTGATGAACACCAGGAGTCTGAGAAGGTACTTAGGGGTCTAAAAAGGAAAGCTGTTTTTCCTGGGTTGTTTCATTGTTGCTGTTTTCTTTCTGGTTTGTTCTTTTCCCTTTCTTTTTTCTTTTACTTATTTTTTCAAACTACTTTATTTCTCTTCTTTTCTTCATTTTTCTGTCTTCTGATTTCTGTTGCTTTTCTTCCATTCCAACACTTCTTGTTTGGTCTTCACTTAATCTTTTTCTCTATCTCTTCTCTCTTTTATTACTTCTATTCTCTTCTCATCTGTCCAGGTTTTAATTCAATCTATTTTTTTCTGTTCTGTTTCTTATATTAGTTTTTCCTCTCATTTGTCTGGCCTTTTAATTAATTCTATTTTTTCTTTCTCTATTTTGTTTTTTCTTTCATTTTTTTCTATATTCCCTCCCTTAATTCTGGTTCCTTTTTAATTTTTTTTTATTTTTACTTGTGTTTCTCAGTTCTGTATCTCTTCCATGCTTCCTCTTCTAACTTTTTTATATTATTATTACTATTCTTTTTCTCCTCTTATCTCTTTTATTTACACTCATCCTAAAATAATTTTTCAAGGGAACACAGGCAAGTGCAAGGATATAGAATAAAAGGAATAAAGTATCAAAAATTACCTTACTACACACAAACAACAAAATAAAACTCTAGAGTAGAAAGAGAAACTAACTAACCAAATAAGCCAAACAAGATAAACAGATGTCTATGCAACAACAACAACAACAAAAAAAAAAACAACAACAAGGCATACTAAGATACAGGATGATATAGCCCAGTCTAATGAATTAGCTGAAAAACAGGAGGAGATCCAAAATGTGGAACAATTAATTAAGGATGTCCAAACATATATCATGAGTTAACTTAATGAAGTGAAGGAAGAGATAGATAAAGGATATTAAGAAGAAACTGGTGGAATATACTGAAGAAATTGTAACCATACATAAAAAGATAACAGGTCTGACAGTGATGAATGGCATAATGCAACAAATCAAAAATACCTGGAAGCACATAACAGCAGAGGAAAGAATTTGTGATACAGAAGACAGTACAGCTGAAATTAGACAAATAGTAGAACAGTTAGATAAAAAGAAAGAAAAAAATAAAGCAGGGACTTAGGGATTTGAATGACAATATGAAACAAACAAATATACACATTATAGGCACCCTGGAGGGAGAAGAGAAGAGAAAGGGAGCAGAAAGGGTGTTAGAGAAAATAATAGCTAAACATTTTCCAGCACTATTGAGGGACATGGATGAACAGGTCCAGGAAGCACATCTCATGCCAAACAATATAAATCCTAACAGGTCTACCCAAATACATATACTTGAAAAACCTTCCAATGCTTAAGATGAAGAGAGAATACTGAAAACTACAAGAGAAAAGATCCATCACATATAAATGAAGCTCAATAAGATTAAGTATTGATTTCTGATCTGAAACCAAGTAGGCAGGGAGGCAGTGGTATGACAGTTAAGGCACTAAAAGAAAAAGATTTCTAGCCAAGAATTCTCTTTCCAGCAAAGGTGTCATTAAAAATATGGAAGAGTCCAAAAGATTCACAGATAAACATAAATTAAGAGAATTTGTCAATAAGAAACCTGCCCTTCAAGAAATCCTAAAGGACCTACAGAATTTTGTAGGAGATAGTGTAAACTTCAATGTAAACTATAATTCATGCTTAGTGACAATGCCCCGAAATGTATTCATCAATGCAATGAATGTACCACACTAATGAAGGATGTTGTTGATGGGGTTAAATGTGGGTGGTGTGGGGAGCAGGGCATATGAGAATACCCTATAATTTTTATATAATATTTTTGTAACCTAAATATAATTTTAAGAAAATAAAAAATGAAAAAAGATATTAAAAGTTGTTTAGCACATTGAAAGAGAAAAACAGGGCAGAGAGGTGGAGGAGAATGAAAGAATAACTAAAAAGATAAAAAGAGAAATTTAAACAATGTTTGGCATAAATAAACATGAAAATATGGCTAATGTAAGTAATTCCTTGACAGTAATAACATTTAATGTTAATGGATTAAGCTCTCCAGCAAAATACACAGTTTGGCAGCAACGGATAAGGAAATATGGCCCAGCCATAGGCTCTCTACACAACTCACCTTAGATCCAGGGATGCAAGCAGGCCAAAAGTGAATTGTTAGAAGCTAATTTTAGATGCTAACAATAATCAGAAATAGGCAGGAGTAGATACACTATTATTAGACAAAATAGACTTTAAATGCAAAATTATTATAAGAAACAAAGAAGGAAACTATATATTAATAAAAGTTGTAATATATATCAAGAAGAAGGAATAATCATAAACATTTATGCACCTAAGCAGGGCACCACATAATACATGAGACAAACTTTGGAAAAAATAAATGGAGTGATACATGCCTGTTCAATTATACTGGGGCACTTTAATACATCTTTATCACCAATAGACATGGTGACAGAAGATCAGTAAAGAAACAGAGACCTTAAATAGTGCATTGGAAGATCTGGACCTAATAAATATATACAGAGCATGACACCACAATACAGTGGGATATATATTCTTTTCAATGCACATGGATCATTCTGCACAATAGACCACATGCTAGGCCACAGAGCAACATGCAATAAATTCAGAAAGATTGATATTATACAATCTTTCCAAATATCTGACCAAAATAGAATGAAGCTGGAAATCAGCTATGGGCAAAGAAGCAGATTAGGCACAAAATATGGAAGTCAAACCACACATTCTAAGACAATTAGTGGGTCAAGGGGGAAATTGAAAAAAGTGCATTATCTACCCTCCAGCATGGGACATGACTCCTGGGGATGAGCCTCTCTGTCACTGAGGGATTACTACCAAGAACCAGCTGATGATGTAACTACAAAATGACCATGAACAAAGAGGTCAACTCAGACAGGCAGGATATCTCAGCCTACATGGAATATCAAGTGTTAAAAACTGCTTTATGACTTTGGATAAAGTGGGGAAATGGAAAGGACAAATGAGTTTGTATGGCTATGGTTCTCCATAAAAGAATTGGGAGGTCAACAGTGGGGGTAATGCTTATGCACGCCTCAGCAGGGTACCAGAGACAGCCAAAGTAGGTACAAGCCCAGGTACTGGTTCTCTTGAGGACTACAGAGAGCCACACATTCTATGGTTGTGGCAGATGGCTTTGGAGCTCAGTACCATCTCAGTTGGCCCTACTTTGGAGTTTGTGTTCCTGAGTGTGATGGAATTGGACTCAGATATGACCTTTCTACACATGTTTCTTCTGTTACTTTTACTGGGCCTGTGGTTGGTTCTGGGTTGGTGTATACTCAGGAGTCCTGAATCTCTGGACTGTCCATGTGACAGCCATGTCCTGAGCCTCAGTAGCCTGGCAACTCCTACCATCTCTTTTATTGGACTTACTCCGGCCAGCTAACAGGGAGGTGAAGAAGGTCAACCACCACACCAGGGAGCCAAGAGTGCCTACAACTTCAAGCAGGAGAATTGCATTCATCATCCATGTGGAATGTAAGCCTCTTATTGATATAGAGGGGGAGTGGACATAACCATCCCAGGGTCCACAGGCTGGCAGAACAGAGTATGGATTAGAGTGGACTTACTGATATTCTACTATGGAACTATTATGATTAGTAATGAAAGAATTTGTAGCATTGATAAGGAGAAAGTGGCCAAGGTAACTGCTGAGGGCAAGGAGAGGGGAGAAAGATCTGATGTGGGGGAAATTTCAGGTCTTGGAGTTGTCTGGGATGGTGCTGCAGGGACAGATGCTAGACAATGTATGTCCTGCCAAGGCCCACTGGGTGGACTGTGGGAGAGTGTAAACTACAATGTAAACCACTATCCATGTGCTGCAGCAGTGCTTCAAAATCTATTCAACAAATGCAGTGAATGTGCCATGATGATGAAAGAGGTTGTTGATGTGGGAGGAGGGGTGAGGTGGGAGGGGAGTATATGGAGACTTCAGGTTTTTAAAAATTATCTTTATTTTTTTAATGTTACATTCAAAAAATATGAGGTCCCCAAAAACCAACCACCCCTTCACCCCACTCCTCCCCCCATAACAACATCCTTCTCCATCATCATAAGACATTCATTGCATTTGGTGACTACATCTCTGAGCACTGCTGCACCTCATGGTCAATGGTCCACATCATAGCCCACACTATCCCACAGTCCAACAAGTGGGCTATGGGAGGACATACTATGTCTGGTAACTGTCCCTGCAGCACCATCCAGGACTACTCCAGGTCCCCAAAATGCCCCCACACACATCTCTTCCTCCCACTCCCTATCCACAGCAGCCACCATGGCCACTTTCTCCACACCAATGCCACATTTTCTTTGATTATTAATCACAACAGTTCATGAATAGAATATCAGTAAGTCCAATCTAATCAATACTCTATTCCTCCATCCTGTGGACCTTAGAATGGTTGTGTCCACTCCACATTTATATCAAGAGGGGGCTTAGATTCCACATGGATGCTGGATGCAATTCTCCTGTTTTCAATTGTGTCCCTGGTGTGGTGGTTGACCTTCTTCAACTCCATGTCAGCTGAGTGGGGTAAGTCCAATAAACCAGAGTATAGTTGTTGCAAGTCTGTTGAGGCTCAGGGCCTGGCTATCACATGGTCAGTCCAGAGATTTAGGTCCCCTGGGTATACATTAAACCCCAACACCAACTACAGTTCTGGTAAAAGTAACAGGAGACTTCCTTGTGGACAAAGATCACATCTGAGTCCAGCTCCATCACACAGAAACACAAACTCCAAAGTAGGGCTAACTGACATGGCACTGAGCTCCATCTGCATTGATCATAGAACATGTGGGTCTCTGTAGCCCTCAGAAGAACCAATACCTGGGGATGTATCTACTTTATCAGTCTCTGGGACTCTGCTCAGGTGTGCATAAGGGCAACACCTCTAATAAACTACCGGCTCACTTTGGAAACTCATAGCCATATAAACTCATTTATCCTTTCCACTTCTCCCTTTCATTCAGGTCAAAAAGCATTTTTAACTCCTGGTATTATATGTAGACAGATATTCTGCTGGACCCAGTTGACCCCTTTATTCAAGGTCATTTTCTAGTTACATCATCAGCTAGTACTTGGTAGTAATCCCTTGGCACCAGGGAGGCTCATCCCCAGGAGTCATATCCCATGCTGGGGGGAAGCAACACATTTGCATGCTGAGTTTGGCTTCGAGATGGGCCACATTTGAGCAACATGAAGGCTCTCAGGAGGCAACTCTTAGGCACCTTGCAGCTCTAAGCTTTGTTTTTATTTCAGGTGAACAGGCTCACAAGCATAGTCATTAGTGTCAAGGGCTCCTTGTTGGACCTTCCTTCTTTTTTGGTCTTTGCCATTGCACTAGGGGGATTGTTGCTGTTCCTTTAGGGAATGTGATAGAGCTCCCCTAGCTAGGAACTCAGCACTCCCTCAGTTGTTGTTATTAATTGTAACCACTATGAAAATATCTAAACAATTTTATGTACCCTGGATATATACCCTGTAGAACTCCCTGGCAACCATGTGACCCTGTCAATAACATCCCATACCAGTATCTCTACACTGCCATTGTTGAAACTCTCTGTGATCAAAAATTTCTTCAAAAGTGAAGCCCAATATATTGCTAGGTTCCAGTAATAGTAAAATGGAATATAGTGATGAGTTTAAAGGTTAGATATATAATACATATTTGGAAAAATTAAGGTAAAAATAAATTGGGGTATCAAGAAATTAAAAAATGCAAGTGTTGCCCTGTATGCAAGTTGGGAAGGCAACTACTTCCGTCTTTTCCTCAGTGTTCTTTTTCTTTTTTTTTCCTACTTAATAAGCTTATCTTTACAAATTTTTAGATCACAGTAATTCATATATACAGTATACAGTACTCCCACATATTGAATATAAAACCCTTTTCCCTTCCACAGCAATAATCTTTTTACATATTCATACTATATTTACTGAAACCGATGTACAGATATTGAGACAATAGCTTTCAAACAAGGTAACATTTGGGTTTACATTGTGGTTTATATTTTAGACTACACAATTTTCTAAATTTTTAGTTATTGTTATGTTTAACATTATGATTTACATTTTAGCCTATCAACCCCTATATATTTTTGGTGTATTTAACATGTCTTATATACATTCATGTGTAATCTTGTGGAACAGTTCTATTGCCCACAAAGTTACATTGGTTCCATCTATTCAATACCTCTTTCCCCCTCCCCTTAGGGCCCACAGTGACAGTCAATCTTCATTGCTTGAAGGGCCATGTTCAGAGATACTTGCAATAGTGTTGAGGGCTTGACGTGCTCAACTGCCCTAATGCACTGGGAGCCAATATTTCTCTCAAGAGATACAATTGCCTCTATTTGAGAATATCAGTCCTCCCCAGGATGTGGGTATACCTTCACTCTCATTATATGGGTCTCTATCCAATGATATAACCCACTATGGCAAAATGAGCACTCACATACTCCCTAGGAGCCTATCCTGCATCAGATTATCCCCTTTAAGCATCATAAACAGGTGATCTTCCTTATTATATTTTTGAAAAAGTTTTCTCAGCATTATATTCTCAGCCAAATACCTCACAACCTCCTGTGTTCATATGTTGCCCCACTCTCCCCACAATTTCTTCGGCAATATTACCCATCCTCCCATCCCTAGCCCCCCTCAAGCCTGCAAAGCCCCACCCAAAGGTAAGCCTATTCCCTCATTTTATCCCTTCCTTGTACAGATACTTACCTCCAGCTTATCATTGATTTCACAATGTAGGTGTCAGCTTACATCCTTTCTCTACCCTGCAATTTCCTTTAGGCCTATCATTCAGTCTCTAGCTCTCTGAGGCAGCTTGGTTTACTAATTTCATACCATTGAGGTCATATAGTATTTGTCCTTCAATGCCTGGGTTGCTTCACTCAACATAAGGTTCTCAAGATTCGTCCATTTTATCACGTGTGTTTGTAATGTATTCATTCTTAAAGCTGACTAGTATTCCATTGTATGTATATACCACATTTTGTTTATCCATTCATCGGTTGATGAGCATTTGGGTTGATTACAACTTTTGGCAATAGTGAGCAATGCTGCTATGAATATTGGTGTGTATATATTGGTTTGTGTCCTTGTTTTCAGTATATACCCAGCAGTCAAATTGCTGGGTCTTAGGGCAAATCTATAGCTAGTTTTTTGAGAAACCGCCAAACTGTCCTCCAGAATGGATGGATCCTTCTGCATTCCCACCAGCAGTGGATGAGTGTTGCCATTTCTCCACATCTCTCCAGCATTTGTAGTCTTCTGTTTTTTTCATAGCTGCCAATCTTATGAGAGTAAGATGGTATCTCATTGTAATTTTGATTTGCATTTCCCTGATAGCTAGAGATTTGGAGCATTTTTTTCATGTGCTTGTTACCAATTGTATTTCTTCTTTGGAGAACTGTCTGTTTAAATCTTTTTCCCATTTTTAAAATGGGTTCTTTGTCTTTTTATTTTCAAGATATAGGAGTTCTTTATATATGCATGTTCTAAGTCTCCTATCAGATATATGGTTACCAAATATTTTCTCCCATTGTGTAGGTTCTCTTTCCACTTTCTGGACAAACTCCTTTGAGGTGCAGAAGGCTTTAATTTTGAGGAAGTCCCATTTATCAATTTGTTCTTTTGCTGCTCGTGCTTTGGGTGTGAAGTTCATGAAGCCATTTCCTATTACAAGGCCCTGTAGATGTTTCCCTACACAGCTTTCCAAAGTCTTTATGGTCTTGGCTCTTATATTTAGGTCTTTGATCCAACTTGAGTTGATTTTTGTATAAGGTGTGAGTTGGTAATCCTCTTTCATTTTTTACATATGGATATCCAGTTCTCCAGGCATCATTTGTTGAATAGGCCATTCTCTCCCAGTTGAGAGGGTTTGGTGGCTTTATCGAATATTATATGTCTCTATATATGAGGATCTCTATCAGAACTCTCAGTTTGGCTCCATTGGTCTGTGTGCCTCTCCATGTGCCAAATCCATGCTATTTTCACTATTGTAGCTTTGTAGTATATTTTGAAGTCAGGTAATGTGATTCCTCCAATTTCGTTTTTCTTTTTCAATATGTCTTTGGCTATTTGGGGCCTCTTTCCTTTCCAAATAAATTACATAGCTAGTTTTTCTAGTTTCTTAAAGAAGGCTGTGTTGATTTTTATTGGGATTGCATTGAATGTGTAGATCAGTTTTCATAGGATAGACATCAATAATATTTAGTCTTCCTATCCATGAACAGGGAATATTCTTCCATTTATTTAGGTCTTCTTTGATTTCCTTAAACAGTATTGTGTAGTTCTCCATGTATAAGTATTTTACATCTTTAGTTAAATTTATTCCTAGGTATTTGATTTTTTATTGACTATTGTAAATATATTTGTTTCTTGATTTCCTCCTGAGTTTGCTCATTATTGGTGTACAGAAATGTTACTGATTTTTTTGCACATTGATCTTATAACCTCCAAATTTACTAAACTCATTTATGAATTCTAGAAGCTTTGCTGTAGACCTCTCGGGGTTTTCTATGCATAGGATCATGTCATCTGCAAATAATGAAATTTTGACTTCTTCCTTTCCAATTTGAATGCCTTTTATATCTGGTTCTTGCCTCAGTGCTAGAGCAAGTACTTCTAAGGCAATGTTGAATAGAAGAGGTGAGAGTGGGCATCCTTGTCTTGTTCCTGATCTTAGAGGGAAATATTTCAGGATTTCACCATTGTAAATGATGTTGGCTGTGGGTTTTTCATATGTATTCTTTATCATGTTCAGAAAATTTCCTTGTATTCCAATCTTTTGCAGTGTTTTTATAAAGAAAGTGTGCTGTATTTTGTCAAATGCTTTTTCTGCATCTATAGATATAATCATATGAGTTTTTCCCTTCAATCTGTTTATATGGTGTATTACATTGATTGATTTTCTTATGTTGAACCATCCTTGCATACCTGGAATGAATCCCACTTGGTCGTGGTGTATAATTCATTGAATGTATTCTTGAATATGGTTAGCAAGTATTTTGTAAAGTATTTTTGCATCTAGGTTCATTAGAGAAATTGGTCTGTAATTTTCCTTTCTTGTGGTGTCTTTGTCTTTGGTACTAGGGTAATGTTGGCATCATAGAATGAGTTAGGTAGTGTTCCTTCTGTTTCAATTTTTTGGAAGAGTTTCAGCAAGATTGGCATTAGTTCTTTCCAGAATGTTTTGTAGAATTCACCTGTGAAGCCGTCTGGCCCTGAGCTCTTCTAAGTTGGGAGCTTTTTAATGACTGATTCTATTTCTTTACTTGTGATTGGCTTGTTGAGATCATCAATTTCTACTTTCATCAATACAGGCTGCTTATGTGTTTCTAGAAATTTGTCTATTTCCTCTGAACTCTCATTTTTGTTGGAATATAGTTTTTCAAAGTATCCTCTTATGATAGTCTTTATTTCTGTGGGATCAGTGCTGATATCTCCTTTCTCATTTATTATTTTGTATATTTGCATCTTCTCTCTTTTTTCTTTGTTATTCAAATAATGGTTTGTCAATTTTATTGATCTTCTTAAACAACCAGCTCTTGGTTCTGTTTACTTTTTTCAAGTGCTTTCATGTTTTCTATTTCATTTAGTTCTGCTCTTATCTTTGCTATATCTTTCTTTCTTCTTCCTGTGGGGTTACTTTTTTAAAAATAATTCCACCATGTGTGCAGTTAGTTCTTGAATTTTTGCTCTCTTTTCTTTTATAGTGTATGAATTTACAGCTATAAATTTCCCTCTCAGTACTGCTTTTGCTACATCCCATAAATTTTGGTGTGTTGTGTTATCATTTTCATTAGTTTCAGGATAGTTATTAAGTTCCTTTGAGATTTCCTCTTTGACCCACTGTTTTTCTAAGAGTGTGCTGTTTAATTTCCATATCTTGGTGTGATATCTGGGCCTCTGTCCCTTGCAGATTTCTGCCTTCACTCCACTGTGGTCAAAGATACTATTTTTAAGATTTCAATCTTTCTGAATTCATTGAGCCTTTCTTTGTGGCCTAGCATATGGTCTATCGTGGAGAATGATTCATGTGCACCTGAGAAAAATGTATATCCTGCTGTATTCGGGTATAATGATCTGTATATGTCTATTAGATCCAGCTCCTCTAATATACTGTTCAAAGTTTTTTTTTTCTTTATTGATTCTCTTTTGAAATGTTTTGTCCAAAGTTGATAGTGGTGTACTAAAGTCTCCCACTATAATTGTAGAGGCATCTATTCTTTCACTTTGTTTTTCCAGTGTTTGCCTCATGTATTTGGAGGTGCCCTTGTTAGGAGCATAAATATTTATGATTGTTCATTCTTCTTGAAAAATTATCACTTTCACTAATACGTAGTATCCTTCTTTGTCTCTCACAATTGTTTTGCATTTAAAGTCTATTTTGTCTGATATTAATATAGGTACTCTTGCCTTTATTTGGTTTTCCTTTCCTTATAAGATTGTTTTCCAGACATTCACTTTCAAACTCCTTGAATCCTGTGGTCTAAGATGTGCTTCTTGTAGACAGCATATAGATGGGTCATTTTTCCTTATCCAATCTTCCAGTCTGAATCTTTTGACAGGTGAGTTTAATCCTTTGACATTCAGTGTTATTACTTTAAGGGAATTATTGATGTTAGCCATATTACTTTTGGACTTGTGTTTGTCATATATATTTTTTTATTCTCTTTTTGTCTTTTTCATTGCTCTTACACTCTCCTCCAAATCTGCCTCTTCTGTTTGTTTGGGTTTTTTTTTTCTTTCTTCCTGGAGAACTCTCTTTCTTATTTCTTGAATGGCAGGATTCTTGCTGGCATACTCTTTTAAGTTCTGTTTATCTGTGAATATTTTGAACTCTCCATCATTTTTGAATTATAGTTTAGCTGGATAGAGTATTCTTGTTTGGAATTTTTTTCTTTTAGTACCTTGATTATATCATACTCCTTCCTTCTTGCCTCCATGGTTTCAGATGAGAAATCAGCACTTAATCTTATGGAGACTCCCTTGTATGTGATGGTTTTCTTTTCTCTTGCTGCTTTTAGAATATTCTCTTTGTCTTGAGCGTTGGAAAATTTGACAAGTATATGTCTTGGAATGGGCCTATTGGGATTTATGGTTGTTGGGGTGCATTGTGCTTCCTGGACATGTACATCCATCTCTCAGTAGATTTGGGAAGTTTTCAGCCATTATTTCCTCCAACACACCTCTTGTCCCCTTTCCCTTCTCTTCTCCTTCTGGGATGCCTATAGTACATAGGTTTGTGCATTTTGCATTGTCATTTAAGTCCCTAAGTCCTAGCTGGATTTTTTCTATCTTTTTATCGATCAGTTCTACTATCTGTTTGATTTCATATGTACTGTCTTCCATGTCGCTAATTCTCTCCTCTGCCTCTTCTAATCTGCTGCTATTTGCTGAGGGTGTATTTTTTATTTCTTGAATTGTGGTGTTCATCCCCTTCATATCTGTTATCTTTTTGTGTATATCTGCAATTTCCTCTTCAAGTGTTTTCTTAATATTGTTAATCTCTTCCTTTACTTCATTAAGTTGGTCTCTAATATATGTTTTGAGATCTTTAATTACTTTTCCAATGTTCTGCTCCCCTTCCTGGTTTTTAGTTTGTTCATTGCATTCAGCCATGTTTTCCTGTTTATTGGTTTGGTTTGTAGTTTTTTGTTGGTGTCTGGTCATCATTTTATCTTGATGGTTTTAATTACTTCCTTAGCTTCTTTGTCTAGTCTTGGAGATTAATTAGTTGTTGTTCATGCATAAGTGTTATGTCTTCTCTTTGTCACTTTGTTCTTCTTCCTCTATTTTCTTGTTGCTGGATAAGTTCACTTTGAAGGAAAATATTAGGGCCAGGGAAGGAAACTGAGTAAGAAAAGAGAATGTATTTAGTAGTATTGGTAATAAATGTTAAAAGAGCAACAATGTGAGATCTGGGAGAATTGATATTAGACTCATGTAAGTTGTGTAGAGTTATAGCAGCAATTAGAGTACCGCTAATGACAAAGTCATCTGAATATGGGGAGGAATGTAGTATGAATTAAAAAGCCAGTGTTTTCATGAGAGAGGGAAAGAGGAAAGAAAGACAATAATATCAAGAGTGGATAAAAGACAGAAAACAACAAAGGTATTAGAAATAAAAATTCAGACAATTTGGAAGCCAAAGAAAGGGAGGTGGAATGTAGGAGAAACAGTAGATAATGGAACATAGATAGATGTGGGGGAAAGGGGATAGTGTAGGTGTTCAAAATCAATACACACAGAAAAGAGGAAATGGAGGATGAGGAAACACAGCAAGTGTGAAGCACTCCCTGCAGCACCTATTATATAAATAAAATAAAATAAGAAGAAAAAGAGAGAAAAGAAAAAAAAAGAGAAAAAAGGAGTCAAAGAAAAAAGGGGGGAAACAAGCAAGAAAAAGAAAAAGAGAAAAAAACTAAATAAATTAAAAGGACCTTGGGGGATAAAATGAGAGAAAAGACCAGGAGACAATGTAATATTAGCAACAAAGATGAAAAAAAAAAAAAAAAGAACCGACGTTTTAAGCAAGGAATCCTCTTTGCAGTTAAGTAATACACTTAGGTATCTGACCTTCCCCCTTTCTCCTTTCCTCACTTCTCTCTCTCTCCCAGGGCAGCAGGAAAGCTGCCTGAGAGTTCCAGTAGAAGATTCAAGTAGGTCCTTGTTGAACCAACTCAACACAGAATACAATGGCTCTTTATTTCTAGCATGAGATCACCTACACCTCACCAGAAACCCCATATATGCTACTGGATGCTTGGATAGTCCCTCACCCTTAGGTGTGCTAGGAGAGGTCTAATTGATTTTCTGACTCCATCTTCTCCCAGACCAAGTTTCCTTTCCCAGGATGTTTAGGTAAATTGGGCTTTCTCAGCAGATTCACCTCTCCTTTCTTCCTCAACTCTCCCCAAGACAGCTGGTACACTCCTCCAACTTCAAGGAGAGAGAGAAAAGAAACAAAACAAAACAAAACAATAAAACCCACAAATGCTGAGGGCTAGGGTAATCAAGGACCTCAGATGGACCTCAGGGCATGGTGGATTCAGAGATGGGAATTCTGTGATATTGCAGACTCAAAGTGTGTGAGTCCCTGGAGTGTGGCCACCAGGGTTTAGGGGACACAAACCTGAGAACCACGCATCTGGTTAACAGGGGGCTGAGTTCAGGGCCTGGGAACTCCCCAGCACAGCCCTCATGTTTTTTAATGTAACATTTTAAAAAGTTAAAATATCAGTAACTGCCTTGAGATGAATGCAAATGACTATAAAATGTATCAAAAACTATGGGATGGAGCAAAAGCAGTGCTGAGAGGGAATTCATTGTCATAAATGCCTACATTAAAAAAAGAAGAAAAAGCTAAAATCAAAGACCTAATTGCACTCCTGGAGAAAATGGAAAAAGAAAAAAAAAACTAACACCAATTATGTAGAAATGAAGGCAATAATAAAGATTAGAGCAGAGCTAAATGAAATTGAAAATAAGAAATTAGTAGAAAAAATAAAATCAAAAGCTGGTTCTTTGAGATTAATAAAATTGACAAACCCTTAACTAACTTAACTAAGATAAAAGAGAAGATGAAAATATATAAAATAAATAATGAGAATGGTGATATCACCACTGACCCCACAGATATAAAAACTATCATTAAAATATTGTATGGGGGGGGAGGCCGAGCAGAATGGTGGCTGAGTGAGCTTACCTGATAATATCTCCTGCAAAGAAGCAGCTGGGCAGCATTGGAGGCTCTTTGGGGCCAGGCTGTTTCAGGATTTTCGCAGGAAAGGAGGTGTCTGGACATCAATTTGGTGGGAAGGTAACAGAGAAAATTCATCTATAAAATATAATCAAGACTCATTACACGGAGGTCTGGGCTGTGCGTGGGACGCTCCCTCCTAGGGTGGGCAGAGCCACAGCACCAGGTGCTTGAGCAGTGTTTTTTTGGAGGTTCTGCAGTACTGGGGAATTCATAAGCCCTGAGCAGCCTATTGGGGGGTTAATAGGACAGGAGGCCCTTGCAGACCAATTTGGGGAGACAAATGGGAGTTTTATTGTGAAGCGGGGGAATTTTTGATTACGGACACAAACAATAGCGCTTCTGCCTACAGCCACGCCCCCCCAAGCCCAGCTGCTGATCTGCAGTTGACTTAAATTGATAGCAATAAAGAGACACCACCAGGGTCTGGCAGGGTGGGAGAGGTTTGGAAGCTGATTAGGGGAATATTTTGTGAAGCATGGGAATTGCGGGTTTGAACTCTGTTATTAGCATTTCTGGCTGGAGCCCCACCCCCGGGCCTGGCTATTGAACTGCGTCATTGAATTGGCTACTGTGTAGCGGTGCCCCCAGGTGACCATTCTGGGGGATTACAGGGTGGGAGGGGTCCTGAAGTCGGATTGGTGATACATCCACAGAATAGACCCCAGAGAGTGAGTGAATTGTGGGGTACAGACACACAGGATAGAGCTTGCAGATGTGACTTCACCCATAGGGCTAGCACCCAGCTGCAGGGATCCCTGAAGGCTGTGATGCACTGCGGTGCTCCCAGGCTCCCTGTTAACTGGACATGAGGTTGCCAGGTCTGAGTCCCCTAAACCCTGGTGGCCCACACACCAGAGACTCACACCTCTTGAGTCTTCAATATCTCAGGCTTTCCATCCCTGAATCCATCATGCCCTGAAGTCCATCTGAGGTCCTTGAATGTCCTAGCCCTCAATGTTTGCATTTTTTCTTTTGTTTTGTTTTGTTTTGTTCTTATTTTTATTCCATTTTACTTTTTATTTTTATTTTTTTTAATGTCCTGATTGCTAACATTGCATTATCCCCTAGTCTTTTCTCCCAGTGTATCCCCCAAAGTCTTTTTTTCAGTAATTCAGGTTTTTTTTTTTAATGGTTGTTGTGGCTGTTGTGGTTGGTGTATATCTTTTTTTTCTTTTCCCTATCTGTTCCCCGCCCTTTACCCACCCCCTTTTCCTTTCTTCCTTTCTTCTCTTTTTTTTTCCCTCTCTCTTGTCCCTCATTTTCTTCTTATTTTATTTTATCTTAACTATACAATAGGTGTTGCAGGGAACACATCACATTTGCTGGGTTTCTCATCCTCCACTGCCTCATTTCTGTGTGAATAGATTTTGGCTACCTACACTATCCACTTTCCCCTACATCTTGATATCCTCCATCATCTACTGTCTCTCCTATATTCCACCTCCCTTTCTTTGATCCACAAAGTGTCTAATTCTTAATTTCTAATAGCTTTGTTTTGTTTTCAGTCTGTTATCTACTCTTGAAACTATTGCCTTTCTTTTCTCTTTCCCTCTCTCATGAAAACAATAGCTTTTTAATTCACACCATATTCCTCCCATATTCAGTCGACTACCTCATTATAGGTACTCTACCTACTACTATAACTCTACACAACTTACATGAATCTAACATTCATCCTACCAGATCTCATATTGTTGCTCTGTTAACATATATCACCAATACTACTTTACACTTTTTCCTTGCTTACACAATTGCCTTTCCCTGCCCCTAATACTTTCCTTTAAAATGAACTCAAACAGCAATAAGAAATTAGAATAAGAAGAACAAAGTGAAAAAGAGAAGATATAACACGTATGCAAAAACAACAGCTAATTAATCTCCAAGACTAGACAAAGAAGCTAAGGAGCTGATTAAACCCGCCAAGATAAAATGATGACCAGACAGCAACAAAAATCTACAAACCAAACCAGTAATCAGGAAAACATGGCTGAATCCAGTGAACAAACTAAAAATCAGGAAGGGGAGCAGAACTTTGCACAAGTAATGAAAGATCTCAGAACATTTATCACCCGACAAATTTAATGAAGTAATGAAAGAGGTTAACAACATGAAGACAACACTTGGAGGGGAAATTGCAAACAGACACAAAAAGATAACAGATATGATGGGAATGAACACCACAGTTTAAGAAATCAAAAATACACTTGCAGCAGATATCAGCAGACTAGAAGAGGAAGAGCAGAGAATTGGTGATATGGAAGAGAGAACATCGGAAATCAAATAGATAGTAGAATTGGTCGATAAATACATAGAAAAAATCCAGCTAAGACTTAGGGACCTGAATGATAATGCAAAACCCTCAAACATACGTATAATAGAAATTCCAGAAGAAGAGAAGGGAGAGGGGTCAGAAGGAGTGTTGCAGGATATAATGGCTTAAAACTACCCAAATCTACTGAAAGAGACAGATGTACATATCCAAGAAGCACAGTGCACACCAATCATCATAAACCCCAACAGGCCCACCCCAAGACATAGACTTGTCAAATTATCCAACTCTCAAGACAAAGGAAAAATTATAAAAGCAGCAAGAGAAAAGAAAACCATCACATACAAGGGAAGCTCAATTAGATTAAGTGTTGATTTCTCATATGAAACCATGGAGGCAAGAAGGCAGTGGTATGATATAGTCAAGGTACTAAAGGAAAAAATTTCCAACCAAGAATATGCTATCCAGCTAAACTAGCATTCAAAAATGATGGAGAGTTCAAAATATTCACAGATAAACAGAAACTGAAAGAGTATGCCAACAAGAAACCTCCCCTTCAAGAAATTCTAAAGGGAGTTCTGCAGGAAGAAAGGAAAAAACAGGACAGGCAGAGTTGGAGGAGAGTGTAAGAGCAAAAAAAAAGACAAAAAGAGAAGGGGGAAAAAAAGGAAACAAAATATGACAAACACACACTCCAATCAAAATATGGCTAACACAAATAACTCCTTGAAACTAATAACACTGAATGTCAATGGATTAAACTCACCTATCAAAAGATTCAGACTGGGACATTGGATAAGGAAATATGACCCATCTATATACTGTCTACAAGAGACACATCTTAGACCCAGAGATTCATGGAGGTTGAAAGTGAATGGCCGGAAAACAATCATACAAGCAAACAATAACCAAAAAAAGGCAGGAATACCTATATTAATATCAGACAAAATAGACTTTAAATGTGAAACAATTGTGAGAGACAAAGAAGGATTCTACATATTAGTGAAAGGGACAATCTCTCAAGAAGAATGAACAATCATAAATATTTATGCTCCTAACAAGGGTGCCTCTAAATATGTGAGGCAAACGCTGGACAAACTAAGTGAAAGAATAGATGCATCTACACTTATAGTGAGGGATTTTAATACATCACTATTAACTCTGGACAGAACATCTCAAAAGAGAATCATTAAAGAAATAAAACATTTGAACAGTATATTAGAGGAGCTGGATCTAATATACATATATAGATCATTACACCCAAACACAGCAGGATATACATTTTTCTCAAGCACACATGGATCATTCTCCAAGATAGACCATATGCTAGGCCACAAAGAAAGGCTTAATGAATTCAGAAAGATTGAAATCATACAAAATAATATCTGTGACCACAGTGGAGTGAAGCTGGAAATTTGCAAGGACCAGAGGCCCAGATTTCACACCACGATTTGGAAATTAAACAGCACACTCTTAGAAAAACAGTGAGTCACAGAGGAAATCTCAAAAGGTATCAATGAGTACCTTGAAACAAATGATAATGATAACACAACATACCAAAACTTATGGGATGCAGCAAAAGCAGTACTGAAAGGGAAATTTATAGCCATAAATTCATATATCAAAAAAGAAGAAAGAGAAAAAATTGAAGAACTAACTGCACATTTGGAGGAATTAGAAAAAACAACAACAAAGTAAGCCAACAGGAAGAAGAGGGAAGGAAATAATAAAGATAAGAGCAGAACTAAATTAAATAGTAAATAAGAAAGCACTTGAAAAGATAAACAAGACCAAGAGCAGATTTTTTGAGAAGATCAACAAAATTGACAAACCTTTAGTGAGACTAACAAAGAAAAAAAGAGAGAAGATGCAAATACACAAAATAAGAAAAGAGAAAGGCAATATCACCACTGACTCCACAGAAATAAAGACTATCATAAGAGGATACTTGAAAAACTATTTTCCAACAAAAATGACAATTCAGAGGCAATGGACAAATTCCTAGAAACACATAAGCAGCCCATATTAATGAAAGAAGAAATTGATGATCTTAACAAACCAATCACAACTAAAGAATTAGAATCAGTCATTAAAAACCTCCCAACTAAGAGAAGAGCCCAGGGCCAGATGGCTTCATAGGTGAATTCTACAAAACATTCTGGAAAGAACTGACACCAATCCTGCTGAAACTATTCCAAAAAATCAAAACAAAAGGAACGTTGCCTAACTCTTTCTATGATGCTAGTACCAAAGACAAACAAAGACACCACAAGAAAGGAAAATTACAGACCAATTTCTCTAATGAACCTAGACACAAAAATACTTAACAAAATACTTGCTAATCATATTCAACAACACATTAAACGAATTATACACCATGACCAAGTGAGATTTATTCCAGGTATGCAAGGATGGTTCAACATAAGAAAATCAATCAATGTAATACACCATATATATAAACAGATTGAAGGAAAAAATCACATGATTATATCTACAGATGCAGAAAAAGCATTTGACAAAATACAGCACCCTTTCTTTATAAAAACACTCCAAAAGATTGGAATACAAGGAAATTTTTTGAACATGATAAAGAGTATGTATGAAAAACTTACAGCCAACATTGTTTACAATGGAGAAATCCTAAAATCCTTCCCTCTAAAGTAAGGAACAAGACAAGGATGCCCATTTTCACCCCTTCTATTTAACATTGTCTTAGAAGAACTTGCTCGAGCACTGAGGCAAGAACCAGATATAAAAGGCATTCAAATTGGAAAGGAAGATGTCAAAATTTCATTATTTGCAGATGACATGATCCTATACATAGAAAACCCTGCGAGATCTAAACAAAGCTTCTAGAACTCATAAATGAGTTTAGTAAAGTCGCAGGTTATAAGATCAATGCACAAAAGTCAGTAGCATTTCTGTACAGCAATAATGAGCAAGATCAGGAGGAAATCAAGAAACAAATACCATTCACAATAGTAAATTAAAAAATCAAATATTTAGGAATAAATTTAACTAAAGATGTAAAAATCTTATACACGGAGAACTATAAAAGACTCTTCAAGGAAATCAAAGAAGACCTAAATAAATGGAAGAATATTCCTTGTTCATGAATAGGAAGACTAAATATTATTAAGATGTCTATTCTACCAAAACTGACCTACACATTCAATGCAATCCCAATAAAAATCAACACACCCTTCTTTAAGGAACTAGAAAAACTAACTATGAAATTTATTTGGAAAGGAAAGAGGCCCTGAATAGCCAAATACATATTGAAAAAGAAAAACTAAATTGGAGGAATCACACTACCTGACTTCAAAACATAATACAAAGCTACAGTATTGAAAACAGCATGGTATTGGCATAAGGAGAGACACACAGACCAATGGAATCAAATTGAAAGTTCTGATATAGAACCTCATATATATCGCCATATAATATTCGATAAAGCCACCATACCCTCTCAACTGGGAGAGAATGGCCTATTCAACAAATGGTGCCTGGAGAACTGGATATCCATATGTAGAAGAATGAAAGAGGATTACCATCTCATACCTTATACAAAGATCACCTCAAGATGGATCAAAGATCTAAATATAAGAGGCAAGACCATAAACACCTTGGAAAGCAGTGTAGGGAAACATCTACAGGACCCTGTAATAGGAAATGGCTTCATGAATATCACACCAAAAGCACGAGCAGCAAATGAACAAATAGATAAATGGGACTTCCTCAAAATTAAAGCCTTCTGCACCTCAAAGGAGTTTGTCAAGAAAGTAAAAAGGGAACCCACACAGTGGGAGAAAATATTTGGCAACCATATATCCGACAAGAGACTTATAACTTGCATATGTAAAGAACTCATATATCTTGAAAATAAAAAGATAAACAACCAATTTAAAAAATGGGAAAAAGATTTAAACATAAACTTCTCCAAAGAAGAAATACAAATGGCTAAAAAGCACATGAAAAAATGCTCCAAATCTCTAGCTATCACGGAAATGCAAATCAAAACTACAATGAGATACCATCTTATTCCCATAAGATTGGCAGCTATGAAAAAAACAGAAGAATACACATGCTGGAGAGGATGTGAAGAAAGGGGAACACTCATCCACTGTTGGTGGGAATGCAGAAGGATCCAACCATTCTGGAGGACAGTATGGCGGTTTCTCAAAAAACTAACCATAGATTTGCCATATGACCCAGCAATACCACTGCTGGGTATATACTCAGCAGAACTGAAAACAAGGACACAAACCGACATATGTACACAAATGTTCATAGCAACATTGTTTACTATCGCCAAAAGTTGGAATCAACCCAAATGCCCATCAACAGATGAGTGGATCAATAAAATGTGGTATATACACACAATGGAATACTACTCGGCTTTAAGAAGAAATACACTACAAACACGTGATAACATGGATGAATCTTGAGAACCTTATGTTGAGTGAAGCAACCCAGGCATTGAAGGACAAATACTACATGACCTCAATGATATGAAATAAGCAAGCTGCCTCAGAGAGCTAGAGACCGGAAGATAGGCTTACAGGAATTCGGGGGGTGGAGAAGGGTGTGAGCCAACGTCTGCAGGGGTGGAATCTATGATGAGCTGGTGGTAAGTATGAGCACAAAGAAGAGATAGAAGGGGGGCAAGGGGTTGCCTTTGGGTGTTGCTTTGCCGGTTTGTGGGGGGCTGGGGATGGGCGGATGGGTAATATTACCCAAAAATTGGGGGGAGGGAAGGGCAATATACAAACATAAGAGAGTGTCAGGTGTTGGTTGAGAGTAAACTGCTGAGAAAATCTTATGTAAATAATCACTGGACATTGTAAATTCTCACAGGGCCCACTGGATGGAATGGGGGAGAGTATGGGCCATGATGTGGACTATTGACCATGAGGTGCAGAGGTGCCCAGAGATGTACTTACCAAATGCAATGGATGTGTCATGATGATGGGAATGAGTGTTGCTGTTGGGGGGGGGGGGAGTAGTGGGGTGGGGGTGGTGCGGTTGAATGGGTCCTCATATATTTTTTTTATGTAATATTTTTACAGAATCAATAATAAAAAAATAAATTAAAAAAATATATATATATATAATTAGGAGGGTTATCTGTTTAGGATGTTCGGAGGTGATGGTCTGACTTGGGACAGACTCCCGGGGAATGTCTGAATGCTCATTTTGCCAGGGTGGGTTGGACCACTGGATAGAGACCCAAGTAGTGAGAGTGGGGGTGGACCCACATCCTGGGGAGGACTAATGCCATCAAAAGAGGGAACTGTATATCTCAAGAGAAAGGGTGGCTCCTAGGGCATTAGGGCAGTTCAGCAAGTCAAGCTCTGAACACTGTTGCAAGTATCTCTGCACGTGGCTCCTCGGGAAATGGAGAGTGACTGTCGCTGTGGGCCCCAAGGGGAGGGGAAAATGGATGTTGAATCGATGGAAGCAAGGTAAATGTGGGGCTAAGAGAGGTGTTTCACGAGAGTACACAAGGATGGATATAAAACATGTAATATTACACCAAAAACATATAGGGGATGACAGACTAATAATGTAAACCATAATGTAAAACATAGGATAACTAAAATTTTAGAAAACTGTATATCCTAAAGTATGGACCACAATGTATGCACAGATGTCACCTTGTTTGAAAGCTATTGTCTCAGAGTCTGTACATCAGTTTCAGTAAATATGATTTGAATAAGTGATAAGATTATCGCTGTGGAAGGGAAATGTTTTATGGTGGATATGTGGGAGTACTGTATATTGTATATATGAATTACTGTGATCTAGGGCTCTTGTGAAGAGAAGCTCAATAATTAGGAAAAAAGAAAAGAAAAAGATAGGATGTAGAATTTTTCCAAATCAATACGTATTCTAGATCTAACCTTTAAACTCATCGCTATATTCCATTTTACTAGTAAGGGAACCTGACATTATATTGAGATTCACTTTTCAGGAAGTTTTAGATCACAGAGTGGTTCAACAATGGCAGTGGAGGAATACAGGTATGGGATGTTATTGACAGGTGATATATGGTTGACAGGGAGCTATACAGGGCATATGTCCAGGGTGCATGGTAATGTTTGGATATACTCATAGTGGAAACAATTAAAAACAACAGCTGGTGGGGTACTGGGTTCCTGACCAGGGGTGCTCTGTTGTGGTTCCTAGGGGAGCAGCAGCAGTCCCCCAGGTGCAATGGTAAAGACCAGGAAAGAATGAGGGTCCAATAGTGAGCCCCTGATACTAATGACTATGCTTGTGAGCCTATATGCCTGAAATAAGAACAAGGCCTAGAGCAGCACTGTGCCTGGGAGTTTCCTCCTGACAGCTTTCATGTTACTCAAATGTGGCCAGTCTCGAAGCCAAACTCAGCATGTAAATGCAATACCTTCCCCCCAGCATGGGACATGACACCCGGGGATGAGCCTCCCTTGCACCGAGGGATCACTACCAAATACCAGCTGAAGATGCAACTAGAAAATGACCTTGAATTAAAGGTTCAATGTGGACCAGCAGAATATCCCTGTTTACATATAATAACAGGAGTTTAAAATCCTGTTTAACCTAATGTAAGGGGGAAATGGAAAGGACAAATTAGTTTATATGGCTATGAGTCTCTAAAAAAGAGTCTGGAGGCTGTCAGAAGGATTGCCCTTATGCACAACTGAGCAGAGTCTCAGAGACAGATAAAGTAGATACAACCCCAGGTTTTGGTTCTTTTGAGGACAAAAGAGATCCATGGGTTCTATGGTCATGGCAGATGGGGTTCACTGCCATGTCAGTTGGCCCTTCTTTGGAGCTGGTGTTTCTGCGTGATGGAACTGGACTCAGATGGGATCTCTTTTCACAAGACTTTCATGCTACTTTACTGGAATTGTAGTTGGTGCTGGGGTTTAAGATATATCTAGGGGATTTGAATCTCTGGACTGACAATATGATAGCCAGGCCCTGAGCCTCAACAGACTTCAACTCCTACACTCTGATTTATTGGACTTACCCCACTCAGCTAACATGGAGTTGAAGAATGTCAACCACCACACCATGGAGCCTAGAGTGCCTACAACTGAAAGGAGGAGAATTACATCCCATATCCATGTGGAATCTAAGCCCTCTCTTGACATAGTTGTACAATGGACACAACCAATCCAAGGTCCACAGAGAAAATGTGGCATTGGTGTGGGAAAAGTGGCCATGGTGGCTGCTGGGTGTGGGGAATGGGAAGAAGAGTTGAGATGTGGAGGTTTTTTGGGGACTTGAAGTTGTCCTGGATTGTGCTTCACAGACAATTATGGGACATTGTAGATCCCCCCAGGGCCTACTGGATGGAACATGGGAGAGTATGGGCTATGATGTGGACCATTGACCAGGAGGTGCAGCGATGCCCAGAGATGTACTTACCAAATGCAATGGATGTGTCATGATGATGGGAGAGAGTGTTGCTGTGGGGAGAGTGGGGGGTGGGGGCGGTGGGGTTGAATGGGACCTCATATTTTTTTAATGTAATATTTTTAAAAAATGAATTTAAAAAATTGTATGGTAATAAGATGGATAATGTAGAGGAAATGGATAATTTCCTAGAAACGAACAAGCAGCTTATATTGACCAAAGAAGAAATTGATGAACTCAACAGAAAAATCACTAGTGAGATAGAATTAGTCTTCAAAATCTACCAACTAAGGATAGTCCAGGTTAAGATGGCTTTACCATTGAATTATACAAAACATTCTGGAAAGAATTAACACCAATCCTGCTTGAACTCTTCAAAAAAATAGAAGTAGAGGGATCATTTCCTGTCTCATTCCATGATGCCAAGATCACCCTAATAGCAAAGCCAAACAAAAACACTATGAGAAAGAAACCTATAGGCCAATCTCTCTAATGAACCTAGATGGTAAAATCCTCAACAAAATACTTGCTAATCATATTCAACAACACATCAAACAAATTATACACCATAAGAAACCAGGTTTCATCCCTGGTATGCAAGGATGGTTCAACATAAGAAAATCAATCAGTGTAATACACCAATAAACAGATAGAAATAAAAAAGTTAAATGATCACCTCTACACATACAGAAAAAGCATTCAACACAATACAGCACCCTTTGAGGTGGTACTGCAGGGACAGATGCTGGACATTTTATGTCCTGCCGTGGCCCACTGGGTGGACTGGGGAAAGTGTAAACTACAATGTAAACCACTATCCATGTGCTGCACCAGTTCTCCAAAATGTATTCACCAAATGCAATGAATGTGCCACAATGATGAAAGAGGTTGTTGATGTAGGAGGAGTGGTTTGAGGGGGGTGGGGTGTATATGGGGACCACATAGTTTTTGAATGTAACATTTAAAAAACTAAAGAAAAAAAAACACATCAAAAGATAGGAATAGAAGGAAATTTCCTCAACATGAAAAAGGGCATATAAGAAAAGCCCACAACTAACATTATATTAAGTAGTGAAATTCTGAAAATTTTCCCTCTAAGGTATGGAAGGAGACAAGGATGTCCACTTTCACCCCTCTTATTTAATATTGTGGTAGAAGTACTTGCTCAGACACTTAGGTAAGAAAACAGATATTAAAGGCATCCAAATTGGAAAGGAAAAAGTAAATCATTTACTATTTGAAGAAGACATGATCCTGTAACTCAAAGCCCTGAGAAATCTACAATAAAGTTTCTAGAGTTCAGTAAAGTGTCAGGTTATAAGAGTAATGTGCAAAAAACACTATAAATTGTACACCAGTAATGAGCAATCCAAGGAATAGATTTTTTTTAAAATATCATTTACAATAACTACTAAAAGAATCATGTGCTTAGGGATAAATTTAAAGATGTAAATAACTTGTACACGGAAAACTAAAGAACATTGTTAAAGGAAATCAAAGAACAAATGGATGAATACTCCCTTTTCACAGATAGGAAGACTAAACATCATTAAAATATTTATGCTACCCAAACTGATTTATAGATTTAATGCAACCCAGATAAAAATTACCACAGCAATTTACTGAATTGGAAAAGCTAACTTGAAATTTATTAGGAAAGGCAAGGAGCACTGAAGAGTCAAAGATATATTAAAAAAACAAAATTGACATGGGAGGAATCACACTACCTGTCTTTAAAACATACTACAAAACTATAGTGGTCAAAACTGCATGGTATTGGCACAAGGATAGACATACTGACCAATTTAACTGAATTGAGAGTTTATATATATATATATATATATATATATATATATATATATATCCTCACATAAACAGTCAACTGATATCTGAAAAGACCACCAAGCCCATTCAGCTGGGACAAAATGGTCTCTTCAACAAATGGTGCTTGGAGAACTTGATGTCCCTACTCCCAAAAATGAGAGAACACAGTCTCACATCTTATACAAAAATTAGCTCAAGATGGATCAAAGATTTAAATATAAGATCCAATACCATAAACATCTTGGAAGACAATGTAGGGAAGCATCTAAGATCTTGAAGTAAGAAATGGTTTCATGAAATTTACACCTGAAGCTTGAGCAACATAAAAAAAAAATAGATAAATGAGACCTCCTCAAAGTTAAAAACTTTTGCACCTCAAAGACTTTGTTAAGAAAGTGAAAAGGCAGCCTACTTAATAGTAGGAAAGAATTGGTAACCATATATCTGATAGGGGTCTAATAAAGAAATCCCACACCTCATAAATGAAAAGTCAAACAACCCATTTACAAACTGGCCCAGAAATTTTTTTTTTTATTGACTTTGTAATAATATTACATCAAAAATATATATGTGAGGTCCCATTCAACCCCGCTCCCCCACCCCCCCCTCTCCCCCCCGAACAACACTCGTTCCCATCATCATGACACATCCATTGGATTTGGTAAGTACATCTTTGGGCACCTCTGCACCTCATAGTCAATGGTCCAGAAATTTGAAGAGATAATTTGTCAAAGAAAAAATACAAATTTCTAAAAATGATCATGAACATGTGTTCAACCCCAAACCCCCACTATACAAGCCTTTACATTCTGGCAACATTGGTCTCCCTCATATTTCTGAACCTATAAGACCCTGATCCACTGCTCAACAATCCCTTTCCATTTTATCATAGGCCTTACACCTATCGAACACTGGGTCACCATGCCCTACTCCCTTAATGTCTCCTGCTGACCTGTCTTCTAGACTCTAGCTCTGTGTCTTCTCAGTTTGCTTATATCATATTAATATAGCTTGTGCATGAATTCAAAATTATCTAATTCTGTATCCAAGTGTGCCTAGTTACTAAAAAGCCAATTAAGTAATATAGAACCTATTTACTTTTCAGAAAGGATGTAGACTGAATGTATATTCAAAGTTATATCCAGATGGAAGGTGGGAGATATGTTAATTCAAAACTTATCTGGTACTCAGACAAACACTTAAAACTCTAAGAAACTAAGAAAAATCCTTTTTTTTTTTTCATAAAAGCACCACTTGACTCCCCCACACCTACATCCTCTGTATAAAAGGGACCCAGAAATCCTATTCTGGGCTCGGGGTTTGTACAGAAGTCCCCGAGCCTACGTGGTCATTAACAATTTTTCCTTCTCAAGAATATTCCTGAGGCTTTCAATATGTGATCACTAAATATCTCTGCTTCCACAGCAATATAAGTGAGGTCATGTAATGTTTGTCCTTCAGTGAGTTGCTTATTTCACTCATATAAGGCCTTCAAGATCCTTCCACATTGTCCCTTCTGTTAATACTGCATTCCTTCTTACAACTGAATAATATTTCACTGAATGTATATTTCACAATAGCTTATCCTTTCATCTATTAATGGACAGTTGGGTTGCTTCCAACTTTTGACAATAGTGAATAATGAACATTGGTGTGCATATATCAGTCTGTGTCCCTGCTTTCAAATACTCAGCAGTGGGATTGCTGGATTATAGAGCAGTTCTATAGTTAGTTTCCTGAGGAACTGCCAAATTGTCCTCCACAATGGCTGCACCATTCTACATTCCCACCAGCAGTGGATGAGAGTTCCCTCTCCTCCACATCCTTTCCACTTTTAGCTTTCTGCTTTTTAGTGGCCACCAGACTAATTGGTGTAACGTGATATGTCTTTGGAGTTTCCTAATAGCTAGTGATGTTGAATATCTTTTCATTTGCTTTTCAGTCATTTGTATTTCTTCTTTGGAAAAGTGTCTATTGAAATCTCTTGTCGATACAAATGGTGAAAAAACACATGAAAAATATTCAATATCATTAATGAATAGGAAAATGCAAATCAAATCTTAATGAGATATTTTCACAACGATTAGATTGGTCACTATTAAAATGTCAGGAAACTAAGTGCTGGAGAGGCTGTGGAAAGATAAGAATGTTTATTCACTGATGTTGAGAACATAGATTGGTAGAGATATTATGGATGACTGACAGTTCATAAGAAAGATATAGACATGCTGTGTGATCTGACAATAGCATTCCTAGGTCTATATCACAAAGAACAAAGAATAGTGACATGAAAATACACCTGTACACCAATGATCATAAAAGCATTATGCATGATTGCCAAAAACTGGAAATAACCCAGGTGTCCATCAACTGATGAATGGATAAACAAATTGTAGTCTATACACATGATGGAATATGATGTGGTGATAAGAGCAAATGAAGTCATTAGGCATATGACAACATGGTTGACCCTGAAGGACATTGCATTTAATGAAAGAAACCAGGCAGAAAAGAACAAATGCTATATATTTCCAGTATCATGAGCTAAATATATTTTGTAAACCTATAGAGTAAATAATTAAAATATTAGTCACTAGACAATAGAATAAGGGTAGAGAATGGAAAACTGAAGATCTGGGAAAAACTGGTAAAATGCTATTTATAAGTCTTTGGAAATGAATTGAATTCATTTGTGAATTCAATTGTGAAAGCATCATCATATCTGTAATTAGCAGAGCTATTATATGGGTATGACAGTGGTTGAAAGGTTAAACCTAAGACATATATATTCTAGAAAAACCTAAAAAATGTAACATGATATTATATAACATAATGAAACCTCAAGTAAATATGAATATGGGTAATATTACATATATATATGATTTTTCCAATTAAAAAATACAATTAAATTAGAGAGAAGGAAACAAAATAGCAGCTATGTAAGGCAGGGAAAGCATAGATTGAGAAGTGATGATTTTGTTTTTATCATTACTATCATTACAGGAATTAGGAAAATGCTCTAACTTTATTGAAGTGATGAATGCACAAAAATTCTATTTCACCCAATAACATTCTTTGTACATTTTAGATGGATTCATGCTTTATTAATATGTATCAACAAAATTGATTTGTTAAAAAATACAATGATATAACATTAAACACCTTCTAGAATGGGCACAAATAAAAAACAGAGAAGACTGAGCCAAAATGGCATTGTAGTAACTCAGGCAGAGCACAGTTCTCCTGCAAAATAGGAGAGAAAGCATAGAAGTAGTCTAAATGATCTACTTTAAGGATGCCTGCAGCCCAGGAAAGTTCTGCATGCATCATCCAAGAGAGATGGTGTCATAGAGATGGAGATGACAATTGGAAAGCTGTGAGTTCATACCCTGCACATGGGAACAACCCCATTCTCAACCCTGAAGTGAAAGCTTCAGTAGAATTTGTAGCTGAGTAGCCAACAGAGAGGGGAAAGGACAGATTACTCTCTGGGAAGGAGTGTGTGGTGGAGGGCTGACTTTGGTTTCTGTTCAGCATATGTAACTACCATAACTTTTAACCTCAGATAAGATAGTGGAAATTGAAGGATTCATCCCTGTGGAAAGGTTTGCCTAAGAGCACCATTTGCTGGCCAGTTAGGAAAGTGAAGGAAGACAGACTGGTCTCATACTTCCTTCCCAGGAATGGTAGACATGGTTGGGTCTCATTAGCAGCTCCCTGACATAGTTTTCATGACTTAAACAGGACAGTATTAAAGTGTTAGAAAAATTAAACTGTAAGTTAGAGAAGAGTTGTGAAGTAAAACTACTAGGAGACAGAAATTTAACAATGGAGCAAAATCATCAACTTATGTACTTAGGTATCAACCAAAGATAACAATAATACTAAGAAACGGGAAGATATGGCCCAGTCAAGTGAAGAAGTCAAGAATCTAGATGGGACTCAGGATTTAAGGAAACTAATAGATGATGTTCATACAAACTTCCTCAACAATGGTAGATATTAAAAATACATTAAGGGCATATAACTGCTATTTTGAAATATTAGGACAAATAAATGAATTCAAGGACATGGGATTGGAAATGGAAAAGATAGGAAAAGAGACAGGATAGAACACAAAAAAAATTGAACAGGGTCACAGGTAATTGAATGACGACATGAAACTCACAAACACATGTGCTAGTTGTGTCCCAGAAGGAGAAGAGAATGGAAATAATTTTTGAGTAAATACTAAAATTTTCCTAACACTTTGAAAGACATGATTATCAATATTCAAAAAGGACAATGTGTCCCAAATAGAACAATCTTAAAAGACCTACTCTGAGACATCTACTATTCAGATCCTCAAAGGCCAAAGATAAAGAGAAGATTTAGACAACAGTAAGAGAAAACCAATGCATTGCTTATAATGGAAGCTTAGTAAGTCAAAGTGCTGATTACTTTTCAGAAACCATGGAAGTAAAAAAATATATATGATACATAGGATATGTTATATTTAAGGTATTGAAAGAAAAAATTGCCAGTCAAGAATTTTTTTATCTGGCAAAACTATCCTTCAGAACTGAAGATGAGTTTAAAGTCTTAATAGACAAACAAAAACTGAGAGTCTGTTACCAACAGACAAAATCTACAGAAGATATTAAAGGGTGTCTTACAGTCTGATATGCAAAGACAAGGATGAAAGCCCTGGAGAAGAGTGTAGAAATGAAAAGCATAAGAAGGATAAATTGAAAAGGCTAAAATGCAGATAATAGTAAGATATGACAACAGGAAGCAAAGGAATAAAATCAATGATGAAAGTATCACCATTTTATTAGTAACACTGAGTTTAATGGATTGAAATCCCCAATTAAAAGGAATAATTGATAGAATGGATAAAAAGTTGAAAAAGATATTCCACGATAATAACAAAACAAGAGTGGGTGTAGAGATACTAATATCAAATGAAATAGATTTTAAAAATGAAATTATTATGAGAGATGAAGTAGGTTACTACATAAAAGGGACAATTCATCAAGAAGTAATAAAAGTAATAAATATTTATGCATTTAACATAGGTGCCCAAAAGTCCACAAGACAAACTCTGGCAAAAGTGAGGAAGAAATAAACATTTCTACAAGAAATTTTGGAGACTTCAACTCTCCACTCTCAGAATTTAGATATAATATCTGGACAGGAGTTAAATAAGGAAACAGAGAGCTTGAATAATATGACAAATAAGCTAGATCTAATAGATATTTATAGAGCACTACACCCCAAAACAACAAGCTATACAGTCTTTTTTTATTTTTTATTTTTTTATTGACTTTGTAATAATATTACATTAAAAATATATATATGAGGTCCCATTCAACCCCACCCCCCCATCCCAGCAACACTCATTCCCATCATCATGACACATCCATTGCATTTGGTAAGTACATCTTTGGGCACCTCTGCACCTCATGGTCAATGGTCCACATCATGGCCCATACTCTCCTCCATTCCATCCAGTGGGCCCTGTGAGGATTTACAATGTCCGGTGATTGCCCCTGAAGCACCATCCAGGGCAGCTCCATGTCCCAAAGATGCCTCCACCTCTCATCTCTTCCTCCCTTTCCCCATACCCATCAGCCACCCTGTCGACTTTTCCCAATCCAATGCCACCTCTTCTATGTGGATATTGGATTGGTTGTGTCCCTTGCACATCTATGTCAAGAGGAGGCTCAGATTCCACATGGATGCTGGATGCAATCCTCCCACTTTCAGTTGTAATCACTCTAGGCTCCATGGTGTGGTGGTTGTCCTTCTTCAACTCCATCTTAGCTGAGTGTGGTAAGTCCAATAAATCAGATTGTAGGTGCTGGAGTCTGTTGAGGCTCAGGACCTGGCTATCACATTGTCAGTCCAGAGATTCAAATCCCCTAAATATATCTTAAACCCCAACACTAACTGCACCTCCAGCACATTAGCATGAAAGTCTTATGAAGAGAGATCCCATCTGAGTCCAGATTCATCACATATAAACACCATTTCCAAAGAGGGGCCATCTGACCTGGTAGTTAACCCCATCGGCCATGACCATAACTCCCATGGGTCTCTTTAGCTCTCAAAGGAACCAATATCTGGGGGTTGTATCTGCTTTATCTGTCTCTCAGACTCTGCTCAGTTGTGCATAAGGGCAATCCTTCTGCCAGCCTCCAGACTCTTTTTTAGAGACTCGTAGCCATATAAACTCATTTCTCCTTTCCATTTCCCCCTTACATTAGGTCAAACAGCATTTTAAAGTCATGTTATTTTATGTAGACAGGGATATTCTGCTGATCCGCATTGAACCTTCTGTATAAGGTCATTTTCCAGTTGCATCATCAGTTGGTAGTTGATAGTGGTCCCTCGGTGCCAGGAAGGCTCATCCCCGGGTGTCGTGTCCCACGCTGGGGAGAAGGCATTGCATTTACATGCTGAGTTTGGCTTCGAGACTGGCCACATTTGAGTAACATGAAGGCTGGCAAGAGGAAATTCCCAGGCACAATGCTGCTCTAGGCTTCGTTCTTATTTTAGGCTTATCAGCTCACAAGCATAGTCATTAGCGTCAGGGGCTCCCTGTTGAACCCTCACTCCCTCCCGGTCCCTGCCACTGCACCTGGGAGACTGTCGCTGCTCCCCTAGGGACCACAACAGAGCACCACTGGCCAGGAACCCAGTACCCCCCCTGCTGTGGTTTTTAATTGTTGCCACTATGAGTATATCCAAACATTACCATGCACCCAGGACATATGTTCTGTACAGCTCCCTGTCAGCCATATATCACCTGTCAATGGTATCCTATGCCAGTATCCCTCCATTGCCATTGTTGAAACACTCTGTGATCCAGAACTCCCTGAAATTTGAAGCCCAATATAATGTCAGTGTCCCTTACTAGGGAATGGCATATAGCGATGGGTTTAAAGGTTAGGTAAAGAATACGTCTTGAATGGAAAAAATTCTACATCCTATCTTTTTCTTTTTTTTTTCCCCCTTAATTATTGAGCTTCTCTTCACAGGAGCCCTAGACCACAGCAATGCATATATATAATATACAGCACTCCCATACATCCACCACAAAACCTTTTCCCCTCCACAGCGATACCTTTACACCCTATTCACATCATATATACTTAACGTGATGTACAGCGTCTAAGACAATAGCTTTCTAACAAGGTGACATCTGTGCGTACATTGTGGTGCATACTTTAGGATACACAGTTTTTTACATTCTTAGTTATCCTATGTTTTACATTATGGTTTACATTATCAGTCTGTCATCTCCTATATGTTATGGTGTAATATTACATGCTTTATATCCATCATTGTGTACTCTCACAAAACTCCTCTCTTACACCCCATTTACCTTGGTTCCACACATTTAATGTCCATTTTCCCTTCCACCTTGGTGCCCACAGTGACAGCCAACCTCTGTTTCCCAAGGAACCACTTCCAGAGATAGATGGAATAGTGTTCAGGACCTAATTTGCTCAGCTGCCCCAATGCCCTGGGAGCCACCCTTTCTCTCGAGGGATACAGTTCCCTCTATTTGATGGCATTAGTCCTCCCCAGGATGTGGGTCCACCCCCACTCTCACTACTTGGATTTCTACCCCATGGTGTCACCCACTCTGGCAGAATGAGCATTTAGACATTGCCCAGGAGCCCGTCCTGCATCAGACCCTCCCCTCCGAGCGTTCTAAACAGGTAACCCTCTTTATTATATTTTGATATGATTTTCTCGGCATTTTACTCTCCACCAACATCTGACCCTCTCCTGTGTTTGTATGTCACCCCTCCCTCCCCCCACTTTTGGCAATGTTACCCATCCGCCCCTCCCCAGCCACCCTCAAACCCGCAAAGCCCCAACCAGAGGCAACCCCTTGCCCCCCTTCTATCTCTTCTTTGTGTTCATACTTACCACCATCTCGTCTTAAATTCCACCCCTGCAGACATCAGCTCACATCTTTCCTCCACCCTCTGATTTCTTGTAAGCCTATCGTTCAGTCTCTTGCTATCTAGGGCAGCTTGGTTATTTCATATCATTGAGGTCATGTAGTATTTGTCCTTCAATGTCTGGGTTGCTTCACTCAACATAAGGTTCTCAAGATTCATCCATGTTATCACATGTGTTTGTAGTGTGTTTGTTCTTACAGCCGAGTAGTATTCCATTGTGTGTATATACCACATTTTATTGATCCACTTGTCTGTTGATGGGCATTTGGGTTGATTCCAACTTTTGGCGATAGTGAACAGTGCTGCTATGAACATTGGTGTACATATATCGGTTTGTGTCCTTGTTTTCAGTTCTGCTGGGTATATACCCAGCAGTGGTATTGCTGGGTCATATGGCAAATCTATGGCTAGTTTTTTGAGAAACTGCCATACTGTCCTCCAGAAGGGTTGGATCCTTCTGCATTCCACCAGCAGTGGATGAGTGTTCCCCTTTCTTTACATCCTCTCCAGCACTTGTATTCTTCTGTTTTTTTCATAGCTGCCAATCTTATGGGTGTAAGATGGTATCTCATTGTGGTTTTGATTTGCATTTCCCTGATAGCTAGAGATTTGGAGCATTTTTTCATGTGCTTTTTTGCCATTTGTATTTCTTCTTTGGAGAAGTGTCTGTTTAAGTCTTTTTCCCATTTTTTAAATGGGTTGTTTATCTTTTTATTTTCAAGATATAGGAATTCTTTATATATGCAAGTTATAAGTTTCTTATCAGATATATGGTTGCCAAATATTTTCTCCCACTGTGTGGGCTCCCTTTTTACTTTCTTGACAAACTCCTTTGAGGTGCAGAAGGCTTTAATTTTGAGGAAGTCCCATTTATCTATTTGTTCTTTTGCTGCTTGTGCTTTTGGTGAGATATTCATAAATCCATTTCCTATTACAGGGTCCTGTAGATGTTTCCCTACATTGCTTTCTAAGGTTTTTATGGTCTTGGCTCTTACATTTAGGTCTTTGATCCATCTTGAGTTGATCTTTGTATAAGGTGTGAGATGGTAATCCTCTTTCATTCTTCTACATATGGCTATCCAGTTCTCCAGACACCATTTGTTGAATAGGCCACTCTCTCCCCGTTGAGACGGTTTGGTGGCTTTATCGAATATTATGTGGCTGTATATGTGAGGTTCTATATCAGAGCTTTCAATTCGATTCCATTGGTCTGTGTGTCTCTCCTTATGCCAATACCATGCTGTTCTTACCACCGTAGCTTTGTAGTATGTTTTGAAGTCAGGTAATGTGATTCCTCCAATTTCGTTTTTCTTTTTCAGTATGTCTTTGGCTATTCGGGGTCTCTTTCCTTTCCAAATAAATTTCATAGTTAGTTTTTCTAGTTCCTTAAAGAAGGCTGTGTTGATTTTTATTGGGATTGCATTGAATGTGTAGATCAGTTTTGGTAGGATAGACATCTTAATAATGTTCAGTCTCCCTATCCATGAACAAGGAATAGTCTTCCATTTATTTAGGTCTTCTTTGATTTCCTTGAACAATCTTGTATAGTTCTCGGTGTATAAGTTCTTTATCTCTTTAGTTAAATTTATTCCTAAGTATTTGATTTTTTTATTTACTATTGTGAATGGTATTTGTTTCTTGATTTCCTCCTGATCTTGTTCATTATTGGTGTACAGAAATGCTACTGATTTTTGCTCATTGATCTTATAACCTGCGAGTTTACTAAACTCATTTATGAGTTCTAGAATCTTTGTTGTATATCTCTCAGGGTTTTCTATGTATAGGATCATGTCATCTGCAAATAATGAAATTTTGACTTCTTCCTTTCCAATTTGAATGCCTTTTATTTCTGGTTCTTGCCTCAGTGCTCGAGCAAGTACTTCTAAAGACAATATTAACTAGGAGCGGAGACAGTGGGCATCCTTGTCTTGTTCCTGAGTTTAGAGGGAAGGAGTCTAGGATTTCTCCATTGTAAACAATGTTGGCTTTAGGTGTTTCATATATACTCTTTATCATGTTCAAAAAATTTCCTTGTATTCCAATGTTTTGGAGTGTTTTTATCAAGAAAGGGTGCTGTATTTTGTCAAATGGTTTTTCTGCATCAATAGATATAATCATGTGATTTTTTTCCTTCAATCTGTTTATATGGTGTATTACGTTGATTGATTTTCTTATGTTGAACCATCCTTCCATACCTGGGATGAATCCCACTTGGTCGTGGTGTATAATTCTTTTAATGTGTTGTTGAATATGATTAACAAGTATTTTGTTAAGTATTTTTGCATCTAGGTTCATTAGAGAAATTGGTCTGTAATTTTCCTTTCTTGTGATGTCTTTGTTTGGCTTTGGTACTAGGGTAATGTTGGCATCATGGAAGGAGTTGGGTAATGTTCTTTCTGTTTCGATTTTTTTGGAATAGTTTCAGCAGGATTGGTGTCAGTTCTTTTCAGAATGTTTTGTAGAATTCACTTGTGAAGCCATCTGGCCCTGGGCTCTTCTTAGTTGGGAGATTTTTAATAACTGATTCTATCTCTCTGCTTGTGATTGGTTTGTGAAGATCATCAGTTTCTTCTTTTGTCAATATGGGCTGCTTATGTGTTTCTAGGAATTTGTCCATTTCCTCTAGATTGTCATTTTTGTTGGAATATAGTTTTTCAAAGTATCCTCTTATGATAGTCTTTATTTCTGTGGGGTCAGTGGTGATATTGCCTTTCTCATTTCTTATTTTGTGTATTTGCATCTTCTCTCTTTTTTTCTTTGTTAGTCTCACTAAAGGTTTGTCAATTTTGTTGATCTTCTCAAAAAACCAGCTCTTGGTCTTCTTTATCTTTTCAAGTGCTTTCTTATTTTCTATTTCATTTAGTTCTGCTCTTATCTTTGTTATTTCCTTCCTTTTTCTTCCTGTTGGGTTACTTTGTTGTTGTTTTTCTAATTCCTTCAAATGTGCAGTTAGTTCTTCAATTTTTGCTCTTTCTTCTTTTTTGATATATGAATTTACGGCTATAAATTTTCCTCTCAGTACTTCTTTTGCTGCATCCCATAAATTTTAGTATGTTGTGTTATCTTATCATTTGATTCAAGGTAGTCATTCATTTCTTTTGAGATTTCCTCTTTGACGCACTGTTTTTCTAAAGAGTGTGCTGTTTAATTTCCAGATCGTGGTGTGAAATATGGGCTTCTGTCCCTTGCAAATTTCCAGCTTGACTCCACTGTGGTCAGAGATATTGTTTTGTATGATTTCAATCTTTCTGAATTCATTCAGCCTTTCGTTGTGGCCTAGCATATGATCTATCTTGGAGAATGATCCATGTGCGCTTGAGAAAAATGTATATCCTGCTGTGTTTGGGTGTAGCGATCTATATATGTCTATTAGATCCAGCTCCTCTAATATACTGTTCAGATGTTTTGTTTCTTTGGTCATTCTCTTTTGAGATGTTCTGTCCAGAGTTGATAGTGGTGTATTAAAATCCCCCACTATAATTGTAGATGTATCTATTGTTTCACTTAGTTTTTCCAGCGTTTGCCTCACGTATTTAGAGGTACCCTTGTTAGGGGCATAAATATTTATGATTGTTCAATCTTCTTGACAGATTTTCCCTTTCACTAAAATGTAGTATCCTTCTTTGTCTCTCACAATTGTTTCACATTTAAAGTCTATTTTGTCTGATAGTAATATAGCTACTCCTGCCTTTTTTTGGTTATTGTTAGCTTGTATGATTGTTTTCCAGCCATTCACTTTCAATCTCCATGCCTCTCTGGGTCTAAGATGTGTATCTTGTAGACAGCATGTGGATGGGTCATATTTCCTTATCCAATGTCCCAGTCTGAATCTTTTGATAGGTGAGTTTAATCCATTGACATTCAGTGTTATTACTATCAAGGAATTATTTTTGTTAGCCATATTTTGATTGGATTTGTGTTTGTCATATTTTGTTTGTATTTTTTTTGTCTTTTTTGTTGTTGTTGTTGTTCTTATACTCTCCTCCAACTCTGCCTTTCCTGTTTTTTCCTTTCTTCCTGTAGAACTCCCTTTAGAATTTCTTGCAGGGGAGGTTTCTTGTTGGTATACTCTTTCAGTTTCTGTTTGTCTCTGAATATTTTGAACTCTCCATCATGTTTGAATGCTAGTTTAGTTGGATAAAGTATTCTTGGTTGGAAATTTTTTTCCTTTAGTACCTTGACTATATCATACCACTGCCTTCTTGCCTCCATGGTTTCAGATGAGAAATCAGCACTTAATCTAATTGAGCTTCCCTTGTATGTGATGGTTTTCTTTTCTCTTGCTGCTTTTAGGATTTTCTCTTTGTCTTGAGCATTGGATAATTTGACAAGTATATGTCTTAGGGTGGGCCTGTTGGGGTTTATGACTAGTGGAGTGCGCTGTGCTTCTTGGATATGCACATCTGTGTCTTTCAGTAGATTTGGGAAGTTTTCAGCCATTATTTCCTGCAACACTCCTTCTGACCCCTTTCCCTTCTCTTCACCTTCTGGAATGCCTATAATACGTATGTTTGAGCGTTTTGCATTGTCATTCAGGTCCTTACGTCCTAATTGGATGTTTTCTATCTTCTTATTGACCCCTTCTACTATCTGTTTGATTTCTGATGTACTGTCTTCCACATCACTAATTCTCTGCTCTGTCTCTTCTAGTCTGCTGATATTTGCTGCAAGTGTATTTTTGATTTGTTGAACTGTGGTGTTCATTCCCATCATATCTGTTATGTTTTTACGTATGTCTTCAATTTCCCCTCTAAGTGATGTCTTCATGTTGTTAACTCTTTCATTACTTCGTCAAATTTGTCGGTGATAAATGTTCTGAGATCTTTCATTGCTTGTGCTAAGTTTTGCTCCTCTTCATGATTTTTGGTTTGTTGAATGGATTCAGCCATGTTTTCTGGATTACTGGTTTGGTTTGTAGGTTTTTGTTGCTTTCTGGTCATCTCTTTATCTTGACGGATTTAATCAGTTCCTTAGCTTCTTTGTCTACTCTTGGAGGTTAATTAGTTGTTATTTTTGCTTAGGTGTTATATCTTTTCTTTGTCACTTTTTTCCTTCTTATTCTAATTTCTTGTTGTTGGTTTAGTTCACTTTAAAGGAAAGTATATTAGTGTTGAGGAAAGGCAATTGTGTGAGCAAGGGAAAAGTGTATAGTAGTATTGGTGATTTATGTTAACAAAGCAAGAATATGAGATCTGGGTGGATGGAGGTTAGATTCATGTAAATTGTGTAGAGTTATAGCAGTAGGTAGAGTACTTATTATGAGGTAGATGATTGAATATGGGAGGAATGTGGTATGAGCTAAAAAGCTATTGTTTTTGTGAGAGAGGGGAAGAGAAAAGAAAGGTACTAGTTTCAAGTGTGGATAACAGACAGGAAACAAAACAAAGGTATTAGGAATTAAGACTTAGACCCTTCATGGATCTAAGAAAGGGAGGTGGGAGGTGGAATATAGGAGAGACAGTTGATGGTGGTGGATATCAAGATGTAGGGGAAAGAGGATAGTGTATGTAGCCTAAATCAGTTCACACAGAAATGAGGCAGTGGAGTATGAGAAATCCAAGCCAATGTGAGGTGTTTCCTGCCACACCTATTGTATAATTGAGTTAAAATAAACTAAGTAGAATATGAGGGGCAAGAGGGGAAGAGACAACAGAAAAAAAAAGGGGGGGAAGGGATGAGAGGAAGAAAGGAAAAGAGGGTGGGCAAACGGTGGGGAACAAGTAGGGGAAAGAAAAAAAAACAAAAAAAAGCCAACAGATATACATGAACCAGAATTAAAACACCCACTACACAGCACCTACCACACAAAAAAAAACCTTAAATAACTGAGTAAAAAAAGACTTTGGGGGATACGCTGTGAGAGAAGACTCGGGGATAATGCGGTGTTAGCAATCAGGAAATTGAAAAATGTAAAGAAAAAGTCAAAATGAAAATAAAAACAAAACAAAATGAAATGATAAAGAAAAAACACCAACATTGAAGGCTAGGGCATTTATGGACCTCAGATGGACCTCAGTGCATGATGGATTCAGGGATGGAAAGTCTGAGTTATTGAGGACTCAAGAGGTGTGAGTCTCTGTGGTTTGGGCCACCAGAGTTTAGGTAATTCAGACCTGGCAACCTCCAATCTGGTCAACAGGAAGCCTGGGAGCCCCACAGTGTAACACAGTCCTCAGGGATCCCCACAGCTGGGTGCCAGCTCTATGGGGGAAGTCAGATCCGCAAACTCTATGTTGTGACTGAACCCTGCAATTCACTTAACTGGGCTCATTAGTACCTGTATCTTTCACTTCAGCTTTGGACAGCTCCCATCCTGTGATTCCAAACCACTGCCACTAGATGGCGCCTCTACACCACAGCCACTTTACTAGTACAGATCTGAAGCCCGGCCTGTGACACCGAAAACAGATTCCAAAAACCGGAATTCCCAAGCTTCACAGAATATTCCCTAATCGGCTTCCAGGCGTGTCCCCCTCCCTTGCCGCAGCCTAAAACAATTTCCCAATTATGTCCCTTTTTTGCCTACAGCCTATTTGGGTTGGAGACGGGCTGCCAGGCTTTTGGGGGCGGGGCTTCAGGTGGAAGCTCTACTGTTTGTGCTCGCAATCCAAAATTTCTCCTGCTTCACAACAAAACACCATCTATCTTCCCAAATCACTCTGCAAAGGCGACCCGTCGCATCAACCCATGCACAGCTCGCCCAGAACTCGCGAACTCCTTAACAGCTCAGAGCCGTCTAAAAGCGGTGCCGCTGGGCTGGACCGCGGTTCTCCCCACCCCCAATAGGGAGGAGCCCGTGTGTGGGTCTCACCTGCGGGCAATAGAACCCAAATTATATCTACTAGACCAATCCTCTCCGTTACCTTTCCACCCAATCGATGTCCAGGCACTTCTGCCCTGCAAAAATCCTGAAAAAGCCATGCCTTGGAGAACCTGCAGCCGCGCCCAGCCATCTCTTCCCGGGACAGACCACAAAGGCAAGTTCACTCGGCGACCATCTTGCCTCCTCCGCTATACAGTCTTTTCAAGTCCTCAGCGAACTTTCTCCAGGATAGACCATACATTGAGATTAAATTCGTATCTCAATACATTTTAAAACATTGAATAAAAGTGCTTAATTTTGAAAAAGAGAAGGACATCATGTGTAGTGCAAAGAGCATAGGCTGCTGTGTCACAGATGAGCTGAGGCCTGGATCTGCCACTTACCAGATTTATGACTTTAGGCATACTTATTTAAGCCTCTGTTTCCTCCTACGAAAACTGGAAAAGTATTATGTCCCAGAGAGGTATGGTAGGAATAAAATGAAATATTGTTTTTGAAAGAAAAAGAAAAAACAAAAAAGTAGGGACATGCTGTACAAATTCACTGAAGAGAAACCACACACATTCCTCTAACACACCCTTCATTTTCCCAGGATGGAAAATGTCAATCCCTTTCTCAGTTGGCTTTTGTCAGTCACAGGGTATACTGGAGCTGTTCACCACAAGGATGGCTAACGGTTACAGTTCCCAACTGCAAGAATGAATAATTCAGTGTTTTCATTTTGATCTCCTCATTTCTCTGTCCCTCTCTATCCTGGATGATGCACATGACATTGTTCTGGTCTTCAAATCCTCAAAGAAGTTCCCTCTGAGAGCCTTTGCACTTTCTCCAATGCTTTTGTAAGAAAATCAACCCCTGTCAACTTACTCCATTTATTTTTCTCTCATTTTTATCGCTATATAATTTACCTCCATTCTAATCTTAATTATTTACTTTTATCTCTTATCTTCTGGTTTACTCTGCTGCTACTTTTCTAGTTCTACTAGATTGAAAGTTGGGAAAATGTTTTGAGAACTGTCTTTTGAAAAAAATGTAGACTTGTATAACTATACATTTTCATAAATTTTCCCTTAATCTGATAAATTGTGTTATTTGTGTTTTTTTCTTTATTTTCCAATTTTTATTTAATATTTTCTTCCCATTGGTTGTCTAAGAGTATGCTGTTTAATTCCCACATTGCTACATTTTCATTTTTCTGTCTTCATTTCTAACTCTATTCCATTGTGATAAGAGAAGTTAATTACTATGATTTCAGTATCTTTTACAATTTGAGACTTTTCTTTTGCCATAACTTATGGTATATCCTAGAGGATGATCCATGTATACTTGATCACAGACATATAGTTTATAAGGTAGTTCAGGGCCTCTACTTCCTTCCTAAAATTCCATTAGATGTCTATCCAATATTGAAAGTGGTGTATTGAAATATCCAAATATTATTTTAGAACTCTATTTCTCCCTTCAAGTCCATCAAATTTTGCTTTGTATATCGTGGCTTCCTGTTATTTGTATTCATACCTATAATTGTTAAAATTCTTGCTGAAATGACTCTTTACTTCATATGTAATTTCTTTCTTTATCTCTTGTAATGGTTTTTCTTTAAAGTCTGTATTATTTACTTATCTATCTAAGATATGTATCTTGTATAGAGCATATAGTTGGGCCATGGTTCTTTACTCAACCTCTACCTTTGTATGGAAAGTTTAATCCATTTCCATTTAAGGCAATTACTGATAACACAAGATTTATTTATGCCATTTTGAATCACTTATCCTTTTCTTTGATGTAGATTCTTTACCTATTTTCTTTATGGATACCATGGGGACTACATTTAACATCCTAAATCTATTAAAATTTATATTACATTGATTCATACTTGACTTCAATAGTCAACATCACATTGAATCTATAATCTTCATTCCTCCTTTTTGCTTTATGTCCCAAGTTACTTCTTTATGCAATTATGTTTTAAGTATTTGAGTTTTAAGCCTTGTAAAAAGTAAAATATAACATTATAAATGAAAACTTCAGTAATTCTGCCATTTATCCTTATGTGTAATTTTACCTGTTCTGGTGATCTTTATTTCTCCATCCAGCTTCAAGTTACCATCTAGCATCATTTGCTTAACATGGAAGACTCCATTTAGCATCTCCTATAAGGTAGATCTAGTGGTAATGAAATCCCTCAGGTTTTGTCTGTCTAAAAATATCTAAATACGTTGAGTATATTATTCTTGTGTAACCATGGTGGATTTTTTAAAATTTAAAACATGCCATTTGATCACCTTATGAATGCCATGATTTCTTTTGAGATATCAAATATTTATTACATAATGAATCCCCTATATATGATGAATCAATTATCTCTTGTCTCTTTTTAAAATGCCTTTATCCTTGACATTTGACAGGTTGATTATAATGTTTCTCAGTATAGAAGTGTTCAGCTTCATCCTGCTTGGCATTCGGTGAGGATCTTGGATTGATGTATTTGTATTTTTCATTAGTTTTTGGAATTTACCAGCCATTAATTCTTCATCTATATTTTCTGGACCTTTATCTCTCTTCTTCTTTTGGGACTACATTATGTGTATAATGGTAAGCGTGATAAAGCCCCACAGGTTTCTCAGTCCCTCTTATTTTTTTTCCTCACTTTTTAATGAGGAAAAATGCTACTTATCCTAGACAATTTCAATTGTCTTACCTTTGCGTTTGGTGATATTTTTTTTCTCTCCCCTCCAATAGCTATTGAATTCCGCTATTGATTTTTTTTTTCATTTCAGTTATTGAATATTTCAATTCTGTATTTTCAATTTGGTTCTTATTTATAATTTCTCTCTCATTACTGAAATTATCCTTTTGTTTTATTGTCCTGATTTTCTTTCATTATTTATCCATAGTTTCCTTCAGTGCAGTGATCATTTTTAATGGAGTTGTTTTAATAGCAATGGGAAAGTACAGAAACCATAGCATGATTAGGGCATGCACTCAGGGACAGACACCCTTCAGAAATGAGAGTCTGGCTTTGACTTGTTTTGTGTTTTTCTTATTTGTTGCAATCTAGCTTAAATAATATGCACAAAACCTAGCTATGTAACCACCACCCAAAACAAGAAATAAAACATTTCTCTGACCATAAGACTCCTTATCTCCCTTTCCAGAAAATCACTACCACAAAGATAACTACCATCTTTGATTAGTTATATTTATATAACTATGTTATATAAGTGAATTCATATTCAATATATACTCTTTTGAAGCTGGCTATTTGTATCTGACTTTTTTGTGCAATATGATGTCTGCTACAATAATCCACATTATTGTATTTAGCTTTATGTAATATTTTGTAATTATGTAGTATTTGTGGTTTCTTATTAGTTCAGTTTATAGCTCTCTTCTGGTGATGGACCTTTAAGTTGTTTCCAGTTTCAAGATAATGACAATTAAGCTGCTATCAAAATCTCTGTAATTTTTAATGTATATATGTGCTAGTATCTTTTGGAAGACACATTTCTGGGTCATGATATATTTATATATAACCTCAGTATCACCAAATAGTTTCCCAAAATGGTTGTACTATTTAGCACTCCAGTGATGTCATAATTCCAGTTGCACCATTATTTTCCTATGTTATATATCATTACTATTTTAATTTTATTCATTCCATTTGTATTTACAAGTTATTTTAATATTATTTTCTGCTATTTGTCTGTTCAAAATTACTCCATTTAATAAATTCAATGAGATGGGTAAAGAGATTAAGGATACTAAGAAGACATTGGATGAGCACAAAAAAATTTGAAAGCATACATAGAAAAATAGCAGATCTTATGGGAATGAAAGATGCAATCAATGACATTAAAAAAATTGGAATCATAGCAGATTTGAGGAGACAGAGGAAAGGATTGATGAGCTTGAAGAAATGGCCTCTGAAAGTGAACATACAAAAGAAGAGATGAAAAAAAGAATGGAAAAATTGAACAAGGTCTCGGGGAACTAAATGACAGCAAAAGACATGCAAACATATGTGACATGGGTGTCCCAGAAGGAGAAGAGAAGGGAAAAGGTGCAGAAGAAATGTTTAAAGAAATAATGGTAGAAAACCTCCCAACTCTACTGAAGGACATAGACATCCTGCCCAAGAAGCACAATGTACTACCATCCCAAAAAATCCAAATAGACCAACTCCAAGACACACACGCATCAGAATGTCAAAGGTCAAAGACAATGAGAGAATTCTGAGATCAGCAAGAGAAAAGCAATTCATAACATATAAGATTGTGCTGATTACTCACCAGAAAACATGGAGGAATGAAGATAGTAGTCTGATATATTTAAGATACTACAAAAGAAAATCTTCCAGCCAAGAATCTTATATCCAGCAAGACTGTCTTTCAAAAATTAGGATGAAATTAGAATACTCACAGGTAAACAGAAACAGGGAATTTCTAAGCAAGAGACCAGAATTTCAGGAAATACTAAAGGATGTGCTAGAGCCTGAAAAGAAAAGATGGGAGAGAGAGGCCTGGAAGGGAGTCTAGAAATGAAGATTATATCAATAAAAGTAACAAAAAGTGCCATAAGTGTGGTGAAATAAAATATGACAGATAAAACCCAAATAGGAATAAACTTAACCAATGATGTAAAGCACTCATATTCAGAAAACTGCAACTCAGTGTTAAAACAAACCAAAAAAGCCCTAAATAACTGGAAGAACATTCCATGCTCATGGATTGAAAGACTAAATATCATTAAGATGTCAGTTCTACACAAATTGATGTACAGATTTAATGCAATCCCATTAAAAATTCCACCAGCATTAAAGAAAAAAAATTGAAAACACAATCATTAAATTTGTTTGGAAGATTAATGAGTCCTGAATAGACAGAAACATCATTAAAAATAAAGTGAGCCCTCATCTCCAGACTTTAAATCAGGATACCTACCTATAGTGTACAGCATGGTACTGGCCTAAAGACAGACACAATAGACCAATGAAGCCAAATTTATGGTTCAGAAGCAGACGCTCACAGGTATGGTCAAGTGACTTTTGACTAGCCTTTGAAACTCACACAGCTTGGGCACAATAATCCAACAAATGGTGCTGAAAGAATTGGACATCCATAGCTGAAAGAAGGAAAGAGGAACCCTATCTCACACCTTATCCAAAAATTAACTCAAAATTGATCAGAAAACAAACAAACAAACAAACAAAAAACAAAACAGAAAAACAAGAACCATAAAACTTCTACAAGAAATTACTGGAAAATATTTTCAAGACCTTGTGGTAGGTGATGGATTCTTAAAGGAGATAAGAGAAGGACTGAGTGGACTACTGATGTTTAATATAGGTAGAAGTTTTAATGAGCTTTACTGTAAAATTGTGGAAATGTATTGAGTGGATGGTAACACACAGTGAGTTAACAGCTAGTTTATAAATGGGGATGTGACTGAAAATGGTAGTCTAGTTATGTAAATGACAATTGACAGAATGATGGAGAATAATCTAGGAACTGGATAGCACAGTAAACCAAATGGTGGATGAGAATTGTGGTTGATGGTACAGATGCAAGAGTGTCCTTTGTGAGCTACAACAAATGCATATCACTACTGCAGGGTGTTGGGAATGTGGAGAAACATGGGAAAAATACAGCTGGAGTGAACTATGGACTGTGGTTAGTAGTAATAATATAATATTCTTGCATCTATGCAAAAGATGTACTATGTTGATGCTGAGGCAGTATGGAAAAAGTCAGCCAAATACATGCAATGGACATGGCAATAATCAGATAATATTTTATCTGTAACAAAGGACACACCACAAAGTAGTGTGTTGATGGAGGGGTGTTGTTTGGGAATTCTTCACATATGCATGATTGTTTTATAAGTTTGAAACTTCTGTTACAAAAATATATTTAAAAAATAATAATAGAGTGGGTTTGGGGAAAAACAGACCAAGTGTAAGAAAAGAACTATGGTTAATAATAAGATTTTGACAGTGTTCTTTCATAGTTTGCAACAAATGTCTCATGACAATACAAGATGTTGGTGGAGAGTTGATGTATTGGACAGCTGTATGACATTATGCATGTTTGCTTTGTACATTCATAACTTTTACTATACACTTAATTGTTTATGTGTGTTCATGTATAAATGATATAAAGATAATAATAATCAGATTGGATGGGGGGAAGTACTTTGTTTAGTAGTATTATTTTGACAATGTTCTTTAATCATTATTTTAAAAGGTTTAAAAACAATGCAAGTTATTGGTGGTAGGGTGAGATGTTATATATGTTTGATATTATGTTTGCTTTTTAAGTTCACAACTATTATACATTTATTGTTTATGTATGTTTAAAAAAGTGCATCTGTGAATTTTAGTTTCATACGTGGAAAGGTGTTTCTGTGTAGGGACCTGTATCTATAATAGAAAGGGTGGAAGGATTCCTCTAACCATAGCTGTTTATCAAAATTGCAGGTCTTGTGTAAAATTCACAACTGCCATATCACATCTCATTATAATACTACAGTAGTCCCTGGTTTATTGCTATTCTTTCCCTAAAGCACCCATTCATACATTTCTTCAGAGTCTTATCAAATTAAATGTAGTCCCATTGGCAGGGATAGTTTTGGAGACCAGTGTTTGAAGTTTGAAGTTTTTTATGGTCCTCCTACAGTTATTCTTGAATGTATCTTTCTCTTTGTTAAACTAGCAACCTACAATTTTTGTTGCTTCCATGAAGCTACCTGCTTCATCTTAATTGCATGATATCAATGTTTCCATTGGTATGGGAGCAATACCAATTTCTTACACTTCTCCACACTTTGTTCTAAATAAAGCCACTTTCTTCTATAACAGAGTTCTCTGTCCTTTTACCTTTCATCCTGGAGAAAATCTCTGCGATATTTCATGAAGATGGAGACTGGGATAGTGACCCACTTCTTTAAAAATGGCAGCTGTGCTTAATTTAAAAAAAGGTTGCTGATGGGGATTAGCAGTCTCATTCTTCTTGACTTGATTCTCTGGGATTGGATACCCCACCTTCAATTGAGCTTGAGAGAGAAGTAATTGGGGCTTCAATATTTTCACCCTACTGCAGCAGGTGTAGAAGATGAGTCCATTACATGGGGGCTGGGTGGATGAAGGAAGCTTCCAGACTCTTAGCTGTAATTAACTGAAAATGAGTCCTCTACACAGAACTTAAGGGGATAAGAGGTGCTGCTACCCTGAACTTCTACAGAAACAATTATATTTTGAATGGTAGCTTGAAAGGGAGAGAGAGTGTTATCTTATTAGCCACACCTACTTGTAGTGGAGCTTCCTCAAGCTTAGCTGTAGCAAGGAAGAAGGAAATGGGGTCATGGTTAAATTGTTATGGAATCTGACTATACTTTACAAGATGTCTACTATAGAACTATTGTGACTAGTAATGGAAGAAACTGTAGCATTGATCTGGTGAAAATGGCCACCATAGTTGCTGAGGGCAGGGAGATGGAAAAAGAAATGAGTTGTGGGGGCATTTTTGGGACTTTCAGTTGTCCTAAATCATATTGCAGGGACAGATGCTGGACTTTATACATCCTGCCATAACCTACTGAATGTACTGGGGGAAAGTGTAAACTACAATGTAAATTTTAATCCATGAGGTGCATCAGTACTCCAAAATGTATTCATTAAATGTAAAGAGTGAGCCACAATGATGAAAGAGGTTGTTGATGTGGGAGGAGTGGGTGGTGGGTGGTCGGGCATGTGGAAACCTTTTATAGCTTTAATGTAACATTTTTTTGTGATTATGTAACTTTTTAAAAAGACAATTTCATAAAAAAATATTTTAAAAGATTTTGAAAAAAATATTTCATAAATTGCTTATGCACTTAGTAAGGTTTCCAAAAACCTTCGATATGTTTCAACACGTTTCCTTTAATATAACAGTTTCACCACTTTTGACTGTTTTACTAAGGAATAAGTCAAAGTTGATTTTTGGGTCCTCAATCAATAGCTTATAAATGTCAAATGATACAAAGATCCACCAAAGAAACTTTGATGTTCAGAAGTATTATCTCAGGTTCTTTAAATGTTTTCTTATAAATCCAATGCATTATTTCTCATCAGAATTTTTAGTTCTTCTTTCTCCTGGAACAAACACTTCCAGTGGTCACAAAAGAAATAATAAAATAAGGTAATGCTTTTACATTACAATATTTAAGATGGATTCAACTGAGCTTTGTCTGTTTATGCACCAGTATAAGCATCTGAACTGTCCATTGTGGGCTAGAAGAAAGCCATTCAGGGGCTTCTTCACATTGAGAGAGGGGTGGTAGCATTTTCTTTGTAACAAACATACACTAGTTATTGATTAACAAACATCACAGTTTTTAATTATCTTGGTAAAATGTACTTCTTTTTAAGTGAGCCAATGGGAATTTTGTTTTGTTTTGTTGTCTTAAAGGTCAGAGTTTAAAGGTCTTCATTAAGTATCTGTCTTTGCAAAATCAGATTCCATGCTTTAACATAACAGATTGGGTTTAAATATTTTCCTTTGGAGAGTATGTTGGCATTCTCTATGGGTTTTCCATTATTTTACAACTTTCTTGTAAGTTTGAAATAATTTCAAGTAGAAAAAATAATGCTAAAAAATTCCTTCTTTTACCTGCTTCCTTTAAAAAAAGGCTGAAAGGACATTTTTATTTTTTGCTTACCCTGCCATGAGCTTTTACTTTTTGTGGTTTTTAAAGATACATATATCACACAAAATGTTACATGAAAAAATATGAGGTTCCCATATACCCCACTCCCCAATCTGTGTATCACCAGCTTACTGAGCTGTTTTCAGGCAGTCACAGTCAGCCACAAGAGTGGGCTATGGACAGTCCTCAAAAGCAGAGTATCAAAGAATGTGAGGGTTCTCCTCCTCCTCTGCTGGATCCATAATCTGGCAATCTGCATCATATTTCCTCCTCAACTACATGTCTCTTTGAACAGTAACAGTAGTTTTGGGAAAGAGACAGTTTTGGAGAATGTTGGTCAGTTGGTTTATAGACTGCCACTCAATTTGAATTAATTTGGTGGCATTTTTTTGTGATAAGACAGGGTTTATAGGCTTTGAGAAAATGTGAAAAACCCTTCTTAACATATTGTATCAGGGGAACTATGGTCATGATTTATCATTCATGATATCAGCTTTGTTCAACAGGTCAATAAACTATTTACCATGTCCCTCCACAATAAATTTCCTTTTCTATTCTCTAGTCTTTGGAAAATAGTCAATATGTCCATTTTATACACAAGGCATGGAGAGAGGAATGGATTAAGCTACACATTGTGGGAGGAATATCTATTAATCTAAAATCTATTCTCTGTTTATATCTTACTTGGTATTCCATAAAAAAATTGTCTCTTCTCTCCATTTTCTTTCTTTTTTTTTTTTGTCAATATAGACTCATGTATATTTATTTTATGCTTGGGCTTACAATACTTTGCTACTTTTTATTTTGTGGTTCACATTGTTCTAACTTGACTTCTGAGTTCTTTTAGGTTGGTTTCTGTGTTCTGTATTTTCCATCTTTTAAAATCATTATTTTACTCTCCAAAACTACAAGATACACCATTCTCATCTTTCCTTGCCCCTGTTCCATTAAAACTGGTTAAATAGAATATGAAATCTCTCTGTTCTGTCTTTACAATTACTTTTGTAAATAAATCCTGAACACCTAGAGAGTGGAAATAAATGGAACTCAGAAGTACGGCCTCATGTACCTCCCCTGTATTGGGCTAACCCTAACCCTAACCGTTGGAAGAGAAGAACAAACAGAAGAAAAAGAAAAAAATGCCTTGCAAGAGCAGGGAGAGAATCCAGATGATAGTTTTCACTCATTCAGAACAGCAGACTCTTTGGTTGGACAAGTCTCCAGTAGCATATTCCACAGCAAGTCCCCTCCAGAGACACTTACAGATCAACTGATAGCTCTCTTCAGCTCTTCTGAGTCTCAGGTTCAGCCTGTATATACGTACCTGTATCTAAAGAAAACATGCAAAAAAGGAAATGGAATGGGGAGGAAGAAAGTACATCCCGAGTTCAAAGACAACGTTTGCACAAATTTACCGAAAAAAAAAAAAAAAGAAATCAAAGAAGAATTTTTCTGATGCAGACAAAAATTTGGCAAACAGATAAAGTGCATTACTATGTGTTCATTTAGAAGAAGAAATCCATAAGAAACAAGAACAGAAAAAGAGAATTTCTCAATCTGCTGATAGTATTAAAACAGCAGATATAAAAATACTGGATGACATAGATTACACAGTTGTAAGTAAATAAATGTAAATACAACCAAGAGAAAGAAAGATTAAAGAATGAGAAAATTGTGTTTGTTGGGAATTTGTCTGTCACATGTAATAAGAAGTTGAAGTCATTTTTTAAAGAGTATAGACATATATTTTAGAACCTGTATGTTTTCCTTCTCTGATTCCAGAAAAGAGGATTTTAACTAAAAGGTTGTCAGCAATAAAATGGAAAATTCATCCTGATCAGTAAAATGTTAATGCTTATGTTGTGCTTAAGGATGAGAATTCTGCTATAAAAACATTGAAAAGAAAAATGGAACACAAATTTCAGGTGGATTTCCTATTAGAGTTGATCCACACCTGAGACCTTATATAGGGAAAATACATCAGTGTTTGTGGGAAACACTGCTGTTGATCAACATTTTCTGGACTGTGGGAGTAGTGTAGCATTGAGAATTTTGAGAGAAAATTAATATTGCTTAATAAACTTTTCCATAAAAATAAAAAAGGAAATATCACTTCACAACTCCAACTATGAAGCAAGTATTGGCATGAAGCCAACAGCAAAGGAAGACAACTCCAAAGAAAGAAAGTATAATCCATCCAAAGTAGACCCACAGTGACTCACCATTACATCACAGCTTTGTAACTTGTGGACTGTGGTTAACACTAATATTGTATTTTTTACAAGTGGAAAAGAAGGTACTATGTCAATGCTAAATGTCAACAAAAGTGGTTATAGGAGGTATGGGATTTTTCTTTTTTGAATAACGAAAATGTTCTGTAATTCCCTGAGGTGATGACAACAAAGTTCTGTGATGAAAGTGAAAACCACTGAGTCTACACTTTGGAAGGACTGTACAAGGCAACAGACTTAAAACAATGAATCCAGTGATGGAAGATAGAATGCAGTTAATAGCACAAATATGAAAACGTTCTCTTATTTTCTATAAACTATAACTATAAAAAATAAACAATACAGTTATGTGATGCTAAAGATAGGATTGTTTATGGGGAAAATATTCCAAATATAAGCTATGAACTACAATTATCAGTAATATTTTAATTTTTTCTTTCATGTTTTATAACAAATATTCCAAAATAATTCTAGTTGTTGATGGGGTGTTTTATGGGAATGAGAAATGTTATGCATGATTGTTTTGTAAACTCACAATTCCTCTAGTAAAATATAAAATTAAAAAAGAAACTACAGACAAATATCCTTCATTAACATATATGTAAAAATCCTCAACAAAATATGAACACACTGATTTCAGCAACATGCAAATATGATTATTGGAACTTCTGGGGAGATGGTGTCAAGTTACATCAGCATGTCTCAACACACTCACAAAAACAATTTTAGAGACTAAAGCTACTGAGGGAGCTACTTTGGGGCTTTGCAGTCCATGAACATGCCTTGTGCATTAGGCAAGATGGAGAGTGACAGAGAAACAGAGAGAATGAAATGAAAACCGTGAGTTATTCATCCCTGAGACTGGGAAAAGCTCTCATCCCCTATAGCAAAACCCATGGCTCATGGTGGCTGAGAGGGAAACAGATGTGTTCCATCCTGGGAAGAGGGGGGCTGTGGTGGTAGGCTGAGTGTAGTTTCTCTTCAATGAGTTTGGACAGCAGGACCCCACTTTGAATCACATCTTTAGCTGATCAAGAAAAAATGCACGTGGAGGTTTAAAGGGTTACTTCCGTGGAAAGGATTAATGAACAGCACCATCTGCTGGCAGGCTTGGAAATTGAAAGAAGAAAAATACAATTTGGAATCTCTCATGTCCTTATCCACAGACCTGCCTGGATCTGGTCTGTGCCCCATTAATGGGACCCCTGGGATTGTTTTGATGACTTAAGCAGGGAAATTTTAAGAATATAGAATAAGTTGAGTCAAAAATCAAAGAACAGAGGATCCAAGTTAGTGAAATAGAGAATGGCAGGCTGCTATTTTCCTCTAGAAACTGTGGAAAGGAAGGCATGCTTTCCAGGTGTAAAGGAAGCCAGGGTGCTCTAGGGGAGATAGGAGAGTGTGTCTGGAAGGGAGAGGTTTAAAGATAAATTAATATGAAAAAGCAAAGTAACACACATGGACCAGTGAACATGGCTGGATATTAAAATGATTAACAACCTACAGTAGTCAAAATATCATGGTACAGAGTGAAGAGCTACACAGATAAATATAAACAATCTCAAAAAACAAGACATTGTTGTATCTACTTTTCTTATTTAAAAAAAAAATTGTTAAAGACAGCAGTTTAGTCTAGAGGAAGGTTAAAATATTATTCCATAAGTGAATTTTAGACAATTCAACAATGATTTATGGAGTCACAGTGTATTATTCAGGGTTTTCCAGAAAATCAAAACTTATAGAATATGTATATATACATATATGTATATATGTAAGAGATTTATTATAGGAATTGGCTCACATAACCATGGATGTTGACACATCCACATTCTAAGAAGCTGGATGTGAACTAGGAACTCAAAGGTGCCATTCAGTTCCCCAGGGGAAGCTGGTTGGCTCAATTAGAATTAGGAATTCTTCCTCCTTACTGCTGAAATCCCCAGATCCAATTGATTGGATGAATAGATTCCTACATTGCTGAAGGCAACCTCCTTTCTTGAGTATAAATGTAATAAGCCAAGATATGATTAAGTGAATAATGATTTATTTTCATCTATGAAATACCATAACCAATAAAATCAGGCAAGTGTTTACCTGACCAAAAACTGAACAGCATAACATAACCAAGTAGGCAATAAAATAAACCATAGCACAAAGTAACAGTTTTCTACCACATAACATGTATTTTTTAAAATATATTTTTATGACAGAAGTTTAATCTAGCATGCCTTCAATTTGGCATTTGCCATTGAATGATAAGTTGTCTGAAGTAAACTTCCCATGTCTTTTCTTTGTAATTCTTTCTGAAATTGCTATTTTTCATAGCTTTGTTCTCTTTTATTGGGTTTTCTATAGTCTACCTTATCCTTCATATTGTCTGTCATATATTATTACCTTTGGTGGTGGTGTCCTACTCTCTGCAAAGTTGCATTAATATTAAATTCTAATATCCCTATTTATTTTATTTTACAATCTTAATTTCTTTTTAAGGATATCTTTCTTCTTCTCTGGATATCTCTTTTCAGTGTTCATCTTTTCTTTGTTTTTGATAAATTCCGTATTGTCATGATACTGAGAATATTAAACTGGCAATCATTTTACACTGTTATTTTTTGGTATCCAGAATTTATTTGATTTGACTCTTAGGATTTTTATTCTGTTTCTTCTTCCGGGTCTAGTTTATGTTACAATATATTTTAATTTCTGTTAGTCTTGGCTGCCTCTCTGCAGTTGTACGAAAATGAAAGGTGCCAAGCAGGTCTATGGATGTGGACATGTGTCCAGTGCAATCTGCTCAGAATCATTAGGCAGAGCACCATTCTGGCTTTACTCCTAAAAAAACAGAAAGCTGAGTTCATCTTCTCTGTGCCTGTTCATGCATTTTTAGCAAGCTACTCTGAATCTTCACAAAGAGTGTCAACAGCCTGGATCCAGAAGTTCTACTCTCAAGGAGAAGGATAGAATTGAGGACATCAGTAGCATTCTGCAGAGATATCAATAATCTGTCTATTTTCTGCCCCATTCCTCAGTCCTGCTTTATATCACTGCAAATATTTTTGAATACTTAATTTCCCTGAGGCTGTGCAGGGAAATTACTCTCCCAAAAACTGACTTCTATTCTACAAAATATTTAATTTTTGACTTACCAATACCTGCTTAGTCAGTACCCATTTCTCAGTCCAAATTTGCTAACAGCCTATGAGTAACACTCTTATCATGGTTTCATTGTGTATTGGTCGAGAGGTTTATGGTCCTACAATCACATTAATGAGTTATTGCTGAGAGGTATGTATGAATGTGTTTTTTTCATCAAGCATTTTAAATTGGTTTCCAATGTTTTAAGAGAAAATTTTGGAGGACTAATAATTATGGTGGATTTTAACAGAATTTATACAATAGCAAGCATGATATTGTGAATATATTTAGAATGCAAAACGAAAGTATTCATAATACTAACTTTAAAAGTAGGTTATACAAATTGATTTCAATGCATTTTCTTGTCAGTTTTCTCCTGTCAAACTTTCACTCTCCACATACACACATATCACAGGCACACAAACATAAGCACATATGTGCAGACATATACTCACATAAGAACACTTTGGGGAGGAAGTATGAACACTCAAAACAAGTGGAAAAAGCAGAGACACGTGGACCTGTGTCTCCATGCAGCCTGGAACTGGCAGCCCGATTCTCCCCTCGCACGGCTCTTAGGGGGTGGACGAGGAAGGTCACAAGCCTGTGGTGCTGCCATGTGCACAGCCGCGCCTGGCCGCGGGAGACACAGCGCTGCCCAGATTCTCCAGACCTGCCTGGGGCGCACTCTGAGCATCCCCGTGCCCTTCACCCCGGCGTCCTCCTGAACCCCGCCTGGGCTCACCTCCTCTGCCCCTTAGGTGGCGACCTAGGTCACTTAAGAGCTCTGGACCCAGGTTCCTTACAGCAAAGCTGGACAGTAGCAGCTCCACCTCTTGGCATGCCTGGAAGGACACTGCGCAGGTGGGGAAAGCTGCAAATATTTGCTTTTCCTCTTATTTTCGAGCCTGGCATCTTGAAAGCACTGTCTAGATGTTTTGCCACCACTTTCTCATATCCATTCACTTCTAAAAATCTTTTTATTTTGGAAATGTTCATGCACATAAAACTAGAGAATTGCGCAATGAACTCCAATCTCGTGTCGTTAACACACACCCACCCCACACACTCACACACACTTCAGAAGATTTTAAAGCCAATTCCAGACCACAGGCCATGTCCACCCCCTGGTACCTCAGGAAGCATCACTGACTTGTGCGGATGTTCTTAGCAGGTGACACCTGACAAGACGAGCGAGTCCTCCCCACACTTCACACCTGCTCAGTCAGACTCCCCTCGCGAGGGCCACTGAGCAGGGCCCAGGTGAGACCCACCCAAGTGCATTTTATTGTGACTTCTAAGTGGGCAAAGAGCATGAGAGCTGGGTGTGCCCAGCCCCCAAGGTCTGGCTGACTTGATGCCCTGGCATGTGCAGCTCTCCATGCCTGGTGGTCACTGAGGACAGGCCCCTGGAAGAGGCTGCAAGGCTGATGGTGCACCAAAGCTGGCAGGTGGACACACTGGCCTGGCAGAGGGACACGGGCAGATCCGTGGGAGCAAATCTCTAACTAAGCAGTGTGGGAAGCCATCCTCACAGCCTTGCTCTACTGCACACTGCTCTCCCCTTTCCTTACTCCTGCTCCACACTACTCCCCTCTTGCCCTATTCCTCATTGCACACTGCTCCCCTTTTGCCTTGTTCTGCACACTCCTCCCCTCTTGTCTTGTTCCTACGGCACACTGCTACCCTCTTGCCTTGCTCTACAGCACACTGCTCCCCTCTTGCTCCTACTGCAAACTGTTTCCCTCTTGCCTTGCTCCTCACTGCACAATGCTCTGCTCTTGCCTTCCTCCTCACTACACTCCTCCCCTCTTGCACCTATTGCACACTGTTCCCTTCTTTTCTTGCTCTCCTGCAAACTGCTCCCCTCTTGCCTTGCTCCTACTGCACACTACCCTCTTACCTTGATCTACTGCAGACTGCTCCCCTCTTTTCTTGCTCCTACTGCATACTGCTCCCCTCTTGCCTTGCTCCTCACTGCACACTGCTACCCTCTTGCCTTGCTCTCCTGCACATTGTTCTCCTCTTGTTTTGTTCTACTTCACAGTGCTCCCCTTTCCTTGCTCCTAGTGCACAATGCTCCCCATTGCCTTGCTCTTTCTGCACACTGCCCCCCTCTTGTCTTGCTCCTCACTGCACACTGCTCCCCTCTTTCCTTGCTCTACTGCACACTGATCTCCCCTTTCGTTGCTCCTCCTGCACACTGCTCCCCCATTGCCTTTCTCCTATTGCACACTGTTACCCCTTGCTCTTCACTGCATACTGCTTCCCTCTTCCTTTGCTCTACTGCTCACTGCTCCACCCTTGCCTTGATCTACTCCACACGTCTGTTCCTTTGCTCGACTGCTCGACCTCCCAGCAAATCCTGGAGCACATTGCTTCTCTGAAAAAAAAAAAAAGACCCACAACCACTCCAGGCACTGCCTCTGGGCCTTGGTGGAGAGAGGCGCTGGGGGTAGGGACCTGAAACTGCTGCAGCACCACCGTGGGTGAGGAGCCAGGCAGGGACCAGGGCAGGTCCCTCCCCTCCCGCTGGTCTGCTCATGTCCCAGCACCCTAACACCTTCTGCCAGCGCGAACAGCGGGCCAAGATTCACCCCAGGCCCATAAGTCCATGTGCTCTCCAAGGCTGCCTGAGAAATGACAGGTAATTCTAGATGGCTGGTGGCACCCGGCACCTCTGAAGGCTCTGCGGCCCCGGGGTTTGTGTCGGCCCCACAAGCCACAGGCAGCTGCCACACACTGGCAGCAGTTGTCACGCAGACGTTTCCCTGGAACCCAGGGCCAGCTGCCGTGGGCGGGGCGCACAGAACCCTGATCTCCCGGAACGGTGGCCCAGGAGAGGCAGGAATTGCTGCGGGTGTGCAGGGCCAGCGCGGTGGACTCGGTGGGGGTGAAACCAGGGAAGCGGGGCCTGGGGGTCACGCGGGGAGGCGGGGGCGGTTGGTGGGGGTTTAGGGGCGGTCTGAGGCGGAGTCGGGGCCTGGGGCGCCTCCGGGAAGGAGTGCAGGAGGCTGGACTGAGCCTCTGCACCTGGACCTGCCCATGGGGCCATGAGTGGTTTATCCATTCACAGAGCAAGCCCGCATGGGAAGAAGCTCCAGGCCGAGCCGGTTCACGGGAAGAAACACAGGCACCCAGTAACATCTGGGAATAAATAGCATGATCCCTAGTGGACAGGAGCCCTGCCATCAGAGCATTTGTTGTTGCTGTTGTTTTAAGATTTTCTTTATTTTTCCCTCCTCCCACTCCTGTTCACCTTGTTGTCTGCTCTCTCTGTCTCTTCGCTGTGTGTTCTTCTGTGTCTGCTTGTTTTCTCATTAGGTACCTCTGGGAACTGATCCTCGGATCTTCCAGAGTGGGAGAAAGGCGATTACTCTCTTGTGCCACCTCAACTCCCTGTTCTAATATGTCTCTTATTTTCTCTCCTCTGTGTCTCTTGTTGTGTCATCTTGCTGCACCAGCTCTCCACATGGGCTGGCACTCCTGCACCGGGCAGTATTCCTCATGTAGGCGGATCATGTACTCTGTGTGGGCCAGCTTGCCCTCTCCAGGAGGTCCTGGGCATTGAACCCTGGACCTCCTATATAGTAGATGGGAGCCCAATTGGTTGAGTCACATCTGTTTCCTATAGCGTGTTGTTGAAATGTGGCCTTGCGGGTGGAAAACGGCCCAGCACTGATCTGACCAGGCAGTTAGGGTCAGGGTTAGGGTTAGGAGACCATGTCCTGGGGCCACAGTAACCATAGGCAGGAAGGAAGTGTGCAGCAGGTGAGAGCAGGGGAGGAAGGAGGCCGGCAGCTGGGGGCGGGTGCTGGGCAGTGGCTGGGGGTCCTGGGCAGTGGCTGGGGGTCTGGGCAGTGGCTGGGATGGTGGCTGGGCAGTGACAGGATTCATGGGCAGAAATGGGGACTAGGAGACTGGGGTGCCTGTTTCCATGCCCTGGGGTGGGTTCTCCAGGTGTACCAGGAAGCCTCCTGGGTGTAGACACTTCTTGAAGGTCCAGCTGTGCTTGGAAGAGGTGGAGTGGGGTGTCCCCTGTGGTGACATGAACGGTGCACTTTTCAGCAGTTCTTAATCACTTGGGGTCCTCAGGTGAGAGGGGAGATGCTGCCCTTGGCTCACCTGGGTCATGCAACCCTAAGGAGGCTGGGGCCAGGCCTGGAAACCTTCTGGAATTGCTGCCTGGAAGGGTTGTGCCAGGCAAGCCCACCCTCCTGCAGTCCCTGGCCAGGGCTCCAGGCTGCTCCTGGTTTTGGGGCTTCCAAGTGAGGTGCCACCAGGATCACCCTTCACCCCCAAATTGACTTCAGTGGTGGGACAAGGGCAGAGGTTGCCAGGTGGAAATTGGGGGAGGGGTCTCACATCACCTCAGACCCATTTTCAGGAGTCATCCTGAACCCCCTGGAGAAGAGTACAAAGGTGAGCTGGAGCTCCTTGAAGAGGTGCTGCCCTGCCTTGTGGCAAGCCCAATTTCAGTTAACCTGTCCCTACCCACTCTCACCAGGGTACATTCAGCTCCAGTGCTCAGCTCAGACACTGGACATCTCCAGGTGACTGCCATGCACTCCCCACACCCAGACCATCTTTGCTCTTGGAGTTAGTTCAGTTATTGGTTGTGATGTGCTTTCTGGGAGCCATAGGACAGGGTTAAATTGGTGGAGTTTCCAACCACAATGTCTGGATCAGAACCCAAAATTTACCACAAATTCACCATGTGGTTTCAATACCCCCTAAAAAAAGGTTGATGTAGAAATAAATATGTGCCAAGACTCTCTGCCTTCATTTTCCTTTCCATCATCCTCATGGACGCACCTACCTCTCTGGTTCATTTTGAGCCCTAAGCGAGTCCATATATGAAACATGTTTAGGAGAGGGGCAGGCATGGGTTAAGTGAGTCCATGTCTGTGACATGTAGAAGGCAGGCAAGCCCAGATTTTCTAAGTCCTGCTGTGTGGTTTAGAGAGGACAGGGACAGGCATGGATTAAATGGGTCCATATGTGATGTGTAGGAGAGGGATGGGCATGGATTAAGCAAGTCCATTTATGTGACATTTAGGACAGGGACAGGCATAGATTAAGTCCATATGAGTCCATATGTGTTTAGGACAGGGGCAGGCATGGATTAAACAAGTCCCTTTATGTGACTTGGGGGACAGGGACATGCTTGGGTTTTCTGGCCCATATATGTGATGTGTAGGGGACAAGGACAGGCAGTTTGTGCTCAGCATTAGCTCTGGTGCTCAGCACTGTTGAGATGCTAAGATAGCTTCTCAGACCCTGCCTAATTCATTCTCTATTCTGAGGCTCCAGTTAGGCAACTGCCACTTCAAGGTCTATCCAGCCAGAGAATAAGGACTATCCAGCCAGGAAATAAGAGACCTGACTCTACTCCCAACTGTTGGGAATGGTTGAGGGCTTGCCTTACCTGGCTGCACACCAGAATAAACCAGGGGTATTTCTTTTTCATTCCAACTACGACAGTTTGACATTATTTATGAATCCCCAAAAGAGAAAGATTGTTTGTAAACTAATCTGTTCCTCTGGGTGTGATACCCTTTGATTGTATTAAATTCAGGGAAGGACCTTTGATCAAGTATACTTGAATCAATTTAGGGCTTCTGATTGGGATACATCATTAAGGCATAACTCAGGTGGAGTCCTCACTCCCTTGGTGGGCTGACAGAAATGGACAGTCACTCAAGTAGACACAAAGGACAAGAGAGAGCTTCATAGATGCCAGAGGAGAGAACCTTGTCATTTTGATCCTGCTGTGGACAGAAAGGAGAAGGCTCAAACAGCTAAGGTCCTGGGGAGAGAGGGACCATTTGCCAGATAACTCACAACTGACCCTGGGAAGATAGCCAAGGATGACGTCAAAAGTCCAGAAAGAAATAAGCCCTATGCCCTATGTGGCAGCTGACTGGTGAGAACAGCAATGAGTTGGAATCTTTAGGGCCTTAGAATTGTAAGATTTTATCCTGTTGCATCATAACCTGAAATCTGCCCACTTCCCTAGCAACAGCTAACAGCACAAAACCACAAGTCCGCCCACAAGTTTCTGCCAATCCCCAGCCACCCCGTAGCCCTCACTCCTCCTGCTCTACCCCGCCCTCCTCATTCTCTATATAACCCACTGCACTTCCTTAATAAACCGGACTTGCGTACCAGACCTAGTCTCCGCGGCATTCTTTCTCCCCTCGCCGCGCGTCCTCCACGCCTGAGAGCCCCTCTGAGGCTGTCTGCCGCAGCCTCAGACGCCTTTGCAGCCAGCTGACCCCTCCAAACCCCCCCATCAGCGTCGGGGTGCAAGCCGCCCCAGCCGCAACTGGCGCCCCAACGTGGTGGCAGTTCAAGTCCGGTCCGACGTGACCGCTGCCTCACCCCCGTGGGACCTCGCTCCCACCCCTTCGCCACGCTCTCAAGGTAAGGACCCCCATTATCGGCCCCCGGCAGAAAAATGGGCGGGCATCTATCTTCCCGCCAAGCGCCGCAAGTCAGAGCGCTTGCTGGCCTACTAGCCTGCCACCAATGTAAAGTTTCCGGCAGGCAACTCCAGGCTTGCTGGGATCTACTGGTCCCCTTCAACCCCTAGCTTTCCACTGCCTATCTCTCGGACCCTGATACCTACCTGAAATTGGCCCCGCCTATCAACAAGGCCAGCCACAAGCCCGAAAATCCACACAAGCTTATAAGGCAATCAACTCTGTTCCAGCAAACGCCCACCCCTGTTCACAACTCCTCAAGCTCCCTACTATCAACATGACAATGTAGCTCTGGGCTAGTAAAGGCTAATAATAGTTAATCCACTGGTATGAGAGAAAAACGTGGCAACATTGGTGTTCTGTTTTATTTCCATGCTAATTCTAATTAGACTTATTTAACCAAGATAATAAAATTAGTACAAAAATTTTATCAAGGTTTAAAAAGAAATTTTCAGTTGTAAATCAATAATTATCTCCAGAACTTCAAGTCTCACTATAGTCTTACAGTAATTATCCAAAAATGTGTAGCACAGCTGGTCTGTTCTGCTTGCCTGCCACTCTTTGGGCCTGCCACTCGCCCCCTGTTAGCAGCCAACATAGCCAGCACACGTCCATAAGTACACACCCAAGCAAACCTCTCACCTATACCCCCCCCTATAAAAAAGAGAAAAAGGGGCAAATGTTGCATCATAACCTGAAATCTGCCCACTTCCCTAGCAACAGCTAACAGCACAAAACCACAAGTCCGCCCACAAGTTTCTGCCAATCCCCAGCCACCCCGTAGCCCTCACTCCTGCTCTACCCCGCCCTCCTCATTCTCTATATAACCCACTGCACTTCCTTAATAAACCGGACTTGCGTACCAGACCTAGTCTCCGCGGCATTCTTTCTCCCCTCGCCGCGTGTCCTCCACGCCTGAGAGCCCCTCTGAGGCTGTCTGCCGCAGCCTCAGACGCCTTTGCAGCCAGCTGACCCCTCCAAACCCCCCCGTCAGCGTCGGGGTGCAAGCCGCCCCAGCCGCATTATCCCAAATAAACACCCTTCATAAAAACCAACAGGTTTCTGGTACTTCACATTGAAACCCAATTTGGCAGACTAATATAGTAACAAAAGTTCTTTATTACGGGGTCAAGTTCATGGCCCTCTCTCCTCCAGTAGATGGCACAGCCTCAGGTCCAGCACCCTCCATGTCCTCCTGGGGTGAGGGTGTGTAGAGCTTTCACCCCATGTATTAAACCAGAGCTTCTTGTCACACTGCTCTGCCTCCTGCCATAACCCTCCACCACCTCCTGGACCTGGTGGACCTGGTGGAGCTCAGCCAGGGACCCCTTGCTCTGCAGGGCCTTGTTTGAAATACCCCTCAGCATTTTCTAGTGTGCTTATGTAGACCTGCCATGCTGCAATGTTCTTCAAATCCTATCCTTCCTTTTCTGGCTCCCACATCTCAAGTGCCTTGTGTACCTCAGATACTTCCTTGAAGAGACTGTCACTGTTATTGATCATTGTCTGGGAAGCTGTTTTTATGAGATCAAGTTGTTGCTCACACTTGAATACTATAACTTTTGTTGTTCTAGACAACTCTTTCAGCTCCAGGTAAGTCTGTTGCTCGAGATCTTGCCATCCTTGGTTGTCTCTAACCAGCACGAGTCCAAACATGCGAAGGGCTCCCTAGTTGACACACCACCAGGGCAGTAGGTAGAAGCCAGTCCCAGGACAAAGGTCTTCAGGCCACGGGAACCTCAGTACCTAAGTAGAATGAGTGGTCAGTAATACATTCTGAACAGTGCTGGGCACTGCTGGGGCCTCAGTGCTGGCCCAGGGAGTCAATGTTTCCTAGTTTCATTCCAGCCATAACCAGTGGCTTTGGATTTCTCCAAGAATCTGATACAGATTCCATGGGTCTCTGAGTGCTGGCCCCTGGCTGCCCATGGCTGAGCTTCCAGTCTGTTAGGGAGCCCTTGGTGGATAGCACAGAGTTGTCTGCTGGTCTGTGGCCCTCCCTGTTCTGACCCGTAGCTGTGCATGGTTGTCTGTGGATTCTACTGTAGAACCCTTGGATGGACAGCATAGAGTTGCCTGCTGGTTTTCAGGCCTCCCAGCAGTGCCCTGTGGCTGCACATGAATTCCACTGCAGAGCCACTGGATGGACAGTATAGAGTTGCCTGCTGGTTTGCAGGCTTCTGTGCACTGACTCATGGAGGACTGGGATGGGGGATCCTTAGGCAGGAGGGGTTCCAGGGGGCATTGAGTGGAGGTCCTCAGACTCCTGGTCCTACAAAGGGGAACAAAGGAGGATGCAAACAATGGGGATCCCAGTGTTTGGGAAGAGGGTCCGCGACAAGTTGAGTGTGTGAGGGGGCGCCCCACACCTGCCTGGAGCAGCAGGAACTGCAGCTGCAGAGACACCATCTCTGCTCTCTGTGCATTTCTGCATGGCCTCGCCGCAGCAACTGGCCTTTTGTCTGCACCCTTGGCCAATTGGAGGGTGGCTTGTAGCTTGGCCCTTGTGATGTCACCACTGCTCCTGTGATGTCATCTTCTCTTCCATCCCCACTACCCACCTCCTTCCCTCCTTGCAGCCCCCTCCTCCCTCTAGGTCTATCCCTAGTGGTGGCCATTGGGTCTGGGTCAGTCACCAGCACTTGTCACTACCTGAAATACCTACATGGCTATGGGGAGTGTGTCTTCTGGTCATGTGATGCCATACCTCCTGGAGTCCCACCCCTGCTTGAAGCTGTGCTGGCTGCATTGCAGCTGAGCCTGGGGTCCCCTGTGGACCATTGCTCCTCTCAGGTGCCAGTGAGGCAACCCACCCATTTGAATGTGCAGCTGTTGCAGCAAAGCCAGGAGTTCTGAATGGCAGAAAAACCCAAAACAGCACTCAGAGAGGTGGAGGAACAGATATATTATGCACAGGCCCAGAGGAGAGTCAATCTCCAAATTCTGAGCCTTGTTTTTCAGTTTTCATATGTTTATATAGGATTTTATGTGGGATCAGCATGACTTTTGCTCATTGGCTAACATGACGATAGGCAAAATTTTGTGAGTGGTGTTACAGAATCAGAATGCAGCTTCAAGGTCACAGGCTGATTTATAGAAGTGGACAGCCAGAGTGGTTTGTTAGTATACAGAAGCAGGTGCAGGGGTCACTTGTTTGATATTCTTCTGCAAGGCCATGTTTTCATGGGCTGATTTACAGAACTGGGGGCAGGAGTGGCTCATTAGATATTTTTTCTGCAAGGTTATGCTTTTTATTTGTCAACAATTCCTCCTTTAATACCCTTATAAATTTTATAGGGTGTTACTCAAGCTAAGTAGAAAAATAGCATAAGGTAGTAAAGCATTTTACAAAACAAAAGTAGGTTATTAAGATTAGTATTCTTTTAATTACATTCCAGTTTCTGGAAGCTGTAGTTGTTAGTTCAGTCTCAAACAGTAATCTGAGCAGTTTGAATAGGAGCAGGAACCACAGGGAACAGGAGTCCATCTTAGTCAGGTGATGACAATTCTTGGTGGCTCTGGACAATTTGGATTTTCAAGGGACAGTCAGGTACAGGGTGAGTGGTCCAATTGTCTTCTTTTTCATTGGAGTGTGCCCTTTTAACTCTAGTATGATGAATTCAAGGGGCTACACCTGAAACTTTGAGAGCAGTGGGGATTATAATGATAACAGTACATGGGTCAATCCAGTTGGGCTGGAGGGGCTTTTTCAGTCTTTTGCCCAAACTAGGTTTCTGGGCAACTGTGGATGTACTGAATGGCCTAATGGGATGGGATCCCAAGAGAGGACAGTTTTCTGTATTTAGGTTAGGGTTTTTCCCAACTGCTGGAGGGTAGACTCCTGGTCAATTCTTCCTAGGGATCTGAGATTTCCCTTGAACACTTTAATAACTGGGGTGGTAATTTGAATAGAATTTCAAAAGGTGAATAGCTTGAGGGTTCAGGGGTGCATCTGACTTTAAGGAGGGCTAGTGGGAGCAGACCTACTCACAGGAGGACAGTTTTAGTTTTTTCTTTTACAGAACTTGGCTCGGGTGGTTTTGAGGGTTTGATTTATGCGTTTTACTTTCTCTGAGTTTTTGGGGTTATATGCTGTGTGGAGTTTTCACCTAATTCCTGACATTTTGCTAGCTCTTGGATGATGGCTGCTTTGAAAGCTGGGCCATTGTAGCTGCTTATGGATAAGGGTATCCCATGCTGGGAAACTATTTCTTGGAGCAAAGCTTTAGTAACTTCTCTTGCTTTTCAGTGTGGGTGGGAAAGGCCTTGACCCAGGCTGAGGAGGTGCACATTATTACTAATAAATATCTGTACCCTTGACTTGGTTTTATATCTGTGAAGTCCATTGTTAAGTCCTCAAAAGGAGCAGTTCCTCGGTGTTGGATGCCGGCCAGGGCCTGGGGACCTTGGAAGAGGTTTTTTTAGCACAGGTTTGATATCAGCCATTAACAGTGATGCAGAGTGAGGCCATTCAGGCAATGTAGTAATATTTTCTGAGCAGGGCTTTTAAAGCAGTTTTTTTCAAGTGGGTGAGCTGATGATATTGTTGAACAAGGGTGTAGTCAACCCCCTTGGGGATGAAGGCTCAGTTATCCAGCAGTAGCCAGCTTTCCTCTGGGGTCGGGTACCTTTCTTTTCTCTTTGTCCACTCTTGTTTGTCTTGGGTATAGTTTAGTTTTTTTTAATGTGTTGCCCTAAAAAGGACAGATGAGACACTGGTGGCAGGGCTTGCAGTTTCTGGGATTTTTTTGGCTGCCTGTTGAGCCACTTCATTGGCTAGTGTATTTCCTTTAGTAACTGCATTTGTTTTCTTCTGATATTCCTGACAGTGGATGACGGTGATTTTGCTGGGCTTCCAGACTGACTCTAGTAGTTGAAGGACTTTTTCTTTTCTTTTTTTCCCTGCAGTGAGGAATCTCCTTTCCTTATAAATTGTTCTATGGATATGCACAGTAGTGAATGCATACTTAGAATTAGTGTAAATGTTTACTCTTTGCTTGGCGGCCAGTTTTTTTGGAAGTTTTTAGTGCCCAGAGTTTTGCATGCTGTGCAGATTACCCTTTAAGTAGGGGAGATGCTTTTATTACCTACTTCTCTGTGGTGACTGCATATTTAGTAACCCTCTTTTCATTTCTGATAAAACTGCTGCCATTTGTGAATAGGGTTTGATCTGGGCAAAGAAGCGGCTGGTTCTGGAGGTCTGGGTGGCTGGCATATACTTTTTCTGTTTTGTTAGCCAGCAAGAGGTTATTTACATACTGAAGGAGAGTACAATTTAAGATTTTCCATAGGTAGGAAGACAGATTCACTGCAAGGGCTTTTCTGAGAAGAGTGGGAGAGTTTTTGAAGCCCTGAGGGAGTCAAGTCCAAGTTAATTGAGTTTTTTTGTTGAGTCCTGGAATTCTCCTATTCAAAAGCAAATAGAGACTGTCTCTGGGGAGCTACCTGCAAGCAGGAAAAAAGTACCCTTTAAATCTGGACATGTAAACCAAGTGGCTCCAAGCAGTACTGGCAGCAGAGAGGAGTTTCAGGGTGAAGTAGTCCCCCCTTTTCAGGGTGACCTTTCTCAATTGGTTGGGTCTGGATTCCTTAAGGCTGCTGCTGAGACCTACTGCTTTATTTACTTTTTTGCTTCTCCTTCAGCAGTTTTTTCCTGATTGACAAATACTTTGAGACTTTGAGGAGCTGGGAGACGTTTATCTCTGCAAACCCCTTTAGCTTTTTTTTTTTTTTTTCAAACAGAACTTTCTTTTATTTTCCCAGTATTTTTTAAATTAAAGTTAATAGATCACAAGGAATATTACATTAAAAAACATAAAAAAACAAAAAACATAAGAGATTCCCATATAACCCACTCCCTACCCCCACCACATCATTTTCATAAACTGTATTTTTTGAAGATATATACATCACAAGAAAATGTTACAGTAAAAGATATAAGAGGTTTCTGTATAACCCCCACCCCCACCTCACTCCTCCCACACCAACATCCTCCCTCATCATTGTGGTACACTCATTGCACTCAGTGAACACATTATGGGGCACTGCTGCACTACACAGACAATAGTTTACCCTGTAGTTCACACTCTCCCCCAGTACATTCAGTGGGTTATAGCAGGATATATAAAGTCCAGCATCTGACCCTGCAATATCATTAAGTACAACTCAAAATCCCATAAATGCCCCCACATCACATCTCTTCTACCCTCTCCCTGCCTTCAGCAACTACTGTGGCCACTTTCTCCACCTTGATGCTAAAATTTCTTCTATTGCTCATCACAATAGTTTTATAGTAGAATATCAGTAAGTCCACTCTAGTCCATATTTTATTCCTCCATTCTGTGGACCCTGGGATGGTGATGTCCACTCCACCTCTAGATCAAGAAGGGGCTTGGATTCCACATGGATGATGGATGCAATTCCTCTGCTTACAGTTGTAAGCACTCTTGATTCCCTGGTGTGGTGGTTGACCCATCTTCACCTCCCTGTTAACTTGACCTGGGTAAGACCATTGAACCAGAGAGTAGGATTCTCCACTCTGCTGAGGCTCAGAGCCTAGCTGGCACATGGGAAGTCCTTTTGATGTTTTTGTTTGATATCCAGTGCCGCCTGGATGATGAAAGCTGCATTGATCATTCTCTGGTTTTCTGGGGCTTCTGTGTTGAAGGGGGCATAAATCTTGAAGGTTTTGGAGAGTTGCTTATAAAAATTTCCTGGAGGTTTTTCAGGCTTTTCAGTAATGGAGGCCATTTTGGACATGTTTATGGGCTGCCTCAATCCTTCCTTTACCCCTCTGTGGAGGGCCTCTCTATACCATTGAAGGGCAGCCCATCCCTCATCTGTGTTAAAGTCCCAGGGCAGTTGAGCTTCTGGTGCCACCTCTTGGGCCCATTCCTCTGGTTCTAGGACACCTGTGGGGGACTGTTTTTGCAACTACTTTTTGGCTTCTGTGAGGATCTGGTGTTTCTTTTCCATATTGAACAGGTTTAGGAGAAGTTGGTGGCAATTATTACAAGTTGGGCAGTGATTTTGGAAAATGGACTCCTGAGGTTGCTAAGAGCCTGAGGCTTTTTTGACTATGAAAGGGTATAGTGCTTTCAGTTAAAGAGAACTTCAGTTGTGAAAGGCTGATTAAATAGAAATGGCCAACCCGGGTTGGGCTGTTCAACCTGCAATGATCCCTGTGGATCCTCTGTTTCATGGAGGGGCATCTGGAGCACTGCTGCACCACATGGATAATGGTTTACATTGTAGTTTATACTCTCCCCCAGTCCACCCAGTGGGCTGTGGCAGGACATACAATGTCCAGCATCTCTCCCTGCAGTACCACCTTGGACCCTATCTCTGGGAGAAAATCTGAAACCCACTAGTGAGGAACTGGCCCAATTCTGATAACTTAAGTTTGGCAATTTTAAACACTTAGAATAAGATAAACTAAATGTTAAAGAATAGCTGTGGGGGAAAAAAGGCAATAGAGAGAGAAATTGGCCATCAGAGTAAATCCACCAACATATTTAGATGCCTAGACATCAACAAAAAAATTACAAGCCATACTAGGAAACAGTAAGAGATGGCCCAGCCAAATGAACTTACCAGGGTGCAGAGGTAGCTCAAGTGATTAGGCACCTCCCTCCCACATGGGTGGCCCCAGGTTTGGTTCTCAGTGCCGCCTAAAAAGAACATGAGCACACAACAAGCAGACAGCAAGTGCAAACAATAAGGGGGGGGGCAGAAATAAATAAATCTTTAAAAACAATCCTAACAATAAAGAACTACCCAAATATCCTGAAGAGATACAGGATTTAATAACATTAATCAGAGATAAGCACACAGCTCTCCTAAATCACTTCAAAGAATTTAAAGAAAATATGACTAAAGAAATAAAGGATATTGAGAAGACACTGGGAGAGGATAAAGAACGATTTTAAAGTCTTCAAAGAAAAGTAAACGACCTTGTGGGAGTGAAAGACACAATGGATAAGATTAAAAATATCTTAGAGGTACATAAGAGCACAGTTGAATTGTTCAAAGACAGAATTGGTGATTTTGAAGACAAGACATTTAAACTGGAAAAGACAGGAGAACAGAAAGAGAAGAAATTGGGAAAAATGGAACAGAGTCTCAGGGAATTGAATGATAATGCAAAATGCATACAAGGAGAAGAGAATGGAAAAGGGCAGAAAGAATATATGAGGAAGATAATGAATGAAATCTTCCCAACCCTTATGAAGGACATAAATATCAATATTCAAGAAGTACAATGCACCCCAAACAGAATAAATATGAATAGGCCTACCTCAAGGCATCGACTATTCAGAATGACAAATATCAGAGATTAAAAAGAGAAAGGTGAAGCATCACATACAAGGGAAACTTGATAAGATTAAATGCCAGCCTTTCATCAGAAACCATGGATGGGAGCCAGTGTAGCTCAGTTCATTGAGTGACTGCTTCCCACATATGAGGTCCTGGGTTTAATACCTGGTGCCTCCAAAAAAAAAAAAAAGAAAAGAAAAGAAGAAAGTGATATGTATTTAAGGTACTGAAGTACTGAAAGAGGAAAACTGCCAGCCAAGGATTCTATATCTGGCAAAACTGTCCTTTAAAAATGCAGGTGTGATGAGGTGGGGCAAGATGGCATCTGAGTGAGTGCACCTCATAAACTCTCCTGCAAAGAAGAGGCTGAGTAGGGTCAGAGTCTTGCCAGAGTGGGCTGTTTCAGGGGCTTGCAGGGCCGGAGGTGCCTGGATGTTGATTTGGTGAGACAGTGACAGAGTGGTTCTTTCAAGAGGTAGAATTTTGGGTTTCTGACACAGAGGTCAGAAGTTGTGGGTGGGACCCTTCCCCCTAGGACTGGTGGCCATGGTGTTCCCTGAAAACTATTGGTTGTGTGGTAGCATTCCCAAGCCTAGTGTTTCCCATATGCATGGTTTCAAGTTCCATATCCCATAAGCTCCACAGACCCACATATGTTGAGTCTGCAATATCCCAGACTTCCCATTCCCAAATAGAGCACACCCTGAAGTACACGATTATTTTAGCCCTTCATTTTTTTTTTGAGCTTGGTGGAGCATACCAACTGGCTTGGGGAGAGCCTGGGAAGAAAGGAGAGGTGAATCTGCTGAGAAAGTCCAATTTACCTAAATGTCCTGGGATAGGAAACTTGGTCTGGGAGAAAGTGAAGTCAGAAAATCATTTAGCCCTCCCCCAGCACACCTAAGGGGGAGGGACTGTAGGATGTGCTTTCTGAGCTTCCAATAGCATATTTGGAATTCCTGGTGAGGTGTAGGTGCTCTCTTGTTGGAAATAGTCATTGTCTTCTGTGTTGAGTTGGTTCACCAAGGACCCACTTGAATCTCCTACTGGACCCCTCATGCAGCTTTCCTTCTGCCCTGGGAGAGAGGGAAGTGAGGAGGGGAGAAAGGGGGGACATCAGATCCCTAAGCATTTTATTTAACTGCAAAGAGGAATTCTTAGCTTGAAACTTTGTTTTTTCTTTTTTCTTTTTTTCTATTATTGCTGCATTGTCTTCTACTTTTTTCTCCCTCTTTATCTCCCCATGGACCTTTTTCTTTTCTTTTCTTCTCTTTTTCTTTTTCTTTTGCTTACTTCCCTCCCTTTTTCCTCTTTTTCTTCCTTTACCTTTATTGTTATTATTATTATTTTATTATATATTAGGGGCTGCAGGGAGCACTTCACATTTGCTGTATTTTCTCATTCACCATTTCCACTTTTCTGTGTTTATTGATTTTGGCCACCATCACTATCCCCTTTCCTCTATATCTTTCTATCCTCCATCATCTATTTTCTCTTATGTTCCACCTCCCTTTGGCCCCAAAATTGTGTGATTTTTTTCTAGTACCTTTGTTCCATTTTCTGTCTTTTATTCACTCTTTATATTGTCTTTCTTTTCTCTTTCCATCTCTCATAAAATCACTGGTGTTTTAATTCATACTATATTCCTCCCCATATTCAGTTGACTGTTTCATTATAGGTACTCTACCTTTTATTATAACTCTACACAGCTTGCATGAGTCTAATATCCATTCTCCTAGATCTCACATGGTTCCTCTGTTAACATTTATTATAAATACTATTATACATTTTCTTTTCTTATTCATTTTGCATTCCCTGGCCCTAATATTTTCCTTTAAGTGAACTTAGCCAGCAACAAGAAAATAGAATAAGAAGAACAAAGTGAAAAATAGAAGACATAACATATATGCAAATACAGCAACAACTTAAACCCCAAGAACAGGTAAAGAAGGTAAGGGACTGATTTAACCTGTCAAGATAAAGTGATGACCAGACAACAACAAAAAACTGCAAACCAAACAAATAATCAGAAATACATGGCCCAATCCAATGAATAAGCTAAAAATCAAGAAGAGGAGCAGAACACTGAACAAGTAATTAAAGGTCTCAAAACTTATATTAGCAACCAAATTGATGAAGTGAAGGAAGAGATTAAGAATATGAAGAAAACAATTGGAGAGAATACAGAAGAAATTGCAATCATACACAAAAAGATAACAGATATGATGGTCATGAACACTACAATTCAAGAAATCAAAAATACCCTCTTAGCAAATAACAGCAGATTAGAAGATGCAGAGGTGAGAATTAGTGATGTGAAAGACAGTTCTGAAACCAAACAGATAGTAGAACTGATTGATAAAAAGATAGAAGAAATCCAGCTGGGACTGAGGGACATGAATGGCAATGCAAAACACACAAACACATGCATTATAGGCATCCGAGAAGGAGAAGAGAATGGAAAGGGAACAGAAGGGGTATTGGAGGAAATAATGGATGAAATCCTAAAATCTTTCCCTCTAAGATCAGGAACAAGACAAGGAGGCTCACTATCACCCCTTCTATTTAACATTGCCTTAAGAGTACTTGCTTGAGCACTGAGGCAAGAACCAGATATAAAAGGTATCCAATCCAGAAAGAAAGAATTTAAAATGTCATTATTTGCAAATGGCGTGATCCTATACATAGAAAACCCTGAGAAATCTACAAGAAAGCTTCCAGAACTCATAAATGTGTTCATTAAAGTCTCAGTTTATAAGATCAATGCGCAAAAATTAGTAGCATTTCTGTACACCAATAATGAACAATGTCAGGAGGAAATCAAGAAACAAATACCATTTACAATAGTAAATAAAAAAATCAAAAGGCCTAGGAATAAATTTAACTGAAGATATAAAAAATTTATACACAGAGAAGGACACAAGACTGTTTGAGGAAATGAAAGAAGACTTAAATAAATGGAAGAATATTCCCTGTTCATGGATAGGAAGACTAAATATTATTAAGATGTCTATCCTACCAAAACTGATCTACAAATTCAATGCAATCCCAATAAAAAATCAACACAGCATTCCTTTTTTAATGTTTGCTTTTCTATTTTTTAAAAATTTTATTTATTCATTTTTTAAAAAATAGTACATTCAAAAAATATGAGGTCTCCATTCACCCCCACCGCCCCCACCCCACTACTCCCCCCACAGTAACACTCTCCCCCATCATCATGACACATCCATTGCATCTAGTGCATACATCTCTGGGCATCGCAGTACCCCATGGTCAGTGGTCCACACCATAGCCCACACGCTCCCACGTTCCATCCAGTGGGCCATGGGAGGACATACAATGTCTGGCAATTGTCCCTGAAGCATCACCCAGGGCAACTCCAAGTCCCTAAAATGCCTCCACATCTCATCTTTTCCTCCCATTCCCTGCACCCAGCAGCCACCATGACCACTTTTTCCACACCAATGCCACATTTTCTCGATTATTAGCCACAATAGTTCATGCATAGAATATCATTAAGTCCACTCTAATCCTTACTGTATTCCTCCTTCCTGTGGACCTTGGCTTGGTTGTGTCCATTCCACATCTATGTCAAAAGGGGGCTTAGATACCACATGGATACTGGATGCAATCCTCCTGCTTTCAGTTGTAGGCACTCTAGGCTCCATGGTGTGGTGGTTGACATTCTTCAACTCCATGTTAGCTGAGTAGGGTAAGTCCAATAAATAAATAAAAGAGTGTAGAAGCTGAAGTCTGTTGAGGCTCAGGGCTTGGCTATCATATTGTCAGTCCAGAGATTCAAATCTTCTAGATATATCTTAAACCCCAGCACCAACTACAATTCCAGTAAAGTAGCATGAAAGGCTTGTGAAAAGAGATCACATCTGAGTCCAGCTCCATCACGCAGAAACACCAACTCCAAAGAAGGGCCAAATGACATAGCAGTGAACTCCATCTGCCATGACCATAGAATCTGTGGGTCTCTTTAGCCCTCAAAAGAACCAGTACCTGGGGTTGTATCTGCTTTATAACAGAGCATTCTTTAATGTATTAGAAAAACTATCTATGAGAAGAGACCCCAAATAGCCAAAGGCATATTTAAAAAGAGAAATGAAATTGGAGGAATCACACTACCTGATTTCAAAACATATTACAAAGCTACAATAGTGAAAAGAACATGGTATTGGCACAAGGATAGATACACTGACCAAAGTAACCAAATTGAGAGTTCTGATATAGATCCTCATGTATACAGTTATATAATATTTGATAAGGCCAGCAAACCCTCTCAACTAGGAGAGAATGGCCTCTTCAACAAATGGTGCCTGGAGACATCGATATCCATACGTAAAAGAATGAAAGAGTATTACCAACTCACACCTTATACAAAAATCTACTGAAGATGGATCAAAGACCTAAATGTAAGAGCCAAAACCATAAAGACTTTGGAAAGCAATGTAGGGAACATTTTACAGGACCTTGTAATAGGAAATGGCTGCATGAACTTCACACCCAAACCATGAGCAGCAAAAGAACAAATAGATGAATGGGACTTCCTCAATATTATAGCCTTCTGCTGTTGGAAACTGAGGCACAGTGGCCTCTCAAGGAGAGACGTGCTGTCTCCATGACAGTGCTGTCTCCATGACTATGCTTGCAACCTAAGGAATGCAGTGATTGGGAGCTCCCAGTAAATGGGTTGAAGCTGTTAAAGGCCAAAAGAAAAGATGAGCTCATACCTTTTGGACAGTTTGGCAGTTTCTCAAAAACCAGCTATAGATTTGCCATATGACCCAGCAATTCCACTGCTGGGTATATACCCAGTAGAAATGAAAGCAAGGACACAAACCAATATATGCATACCAATGTTCATGGAAGCATTGTTCATTATTGCCAAAAGTTGGAATCAACCCAAGTGCCCTTCACCACGTGAATGGATAAATAAAATGTGGTATATACGTACAATGGAATACTAGTCAGCTTTAAGAATGAATACATTACAAACACACGTGATAACATGGATGAATCTTGAGAACCTTATGTTGAGTGAAACAACCCAGGCATTGAAGGACAAATACTACATGACCTCTCTGACATGAAATATGTAAACCAAGTTGCCTCAGATAGCTAGAGACTGGATGATAGGCTTAAAGAATTTGGGGGTTAGAGGAAGGTTGAGAGCTGACACCTACCTGGGTGAAATCTATGATAAGCTGTAGGTAAGTATTTGTACAGGGAAGGGATATAATGGGGGCATAGGGATAACTTTGGGTGGGGTTTTGTAGGCTTGAGTGGGGGTAGGGATGGGAGGATGGGTAATATTCCCCAAGAAATTAGGGGTAGGGTGGGCGAACATATGAACATAGGAGATTGTCAGGTATGTGCTTAAGAGTATAATTTTGAGAAAACTTTTAAAAAAATATAATTAGGAAGGTTACCTGTTTAAGATGCTTAAAGGGGAGAACCTCACAAGGGACAGGCTTCTAGGGAGTGTGTGAGTGCTCATTTTGTGATAGTGGGTTATATCATTGGATGGAGACCCATACAATGAGATTGAAAGCATACCCACATCCTGGGGAGGACTGATGTTCTCAAATAGAGGGAATTGTATCTCTTGAGAGAATTGGTGGCTCCCAATGCATTAGGACACTCGAACATGTCAAGCCCTCAACATTGCAGCAAGTATCTGTGAATATGGTCCTTCAAGCAATGAAAATTGATTGTCACTGTGAGCCCTGAGGGGAGGGGGAAAGAGGTATTGAATAGATGGAATCAGTGTAACTGTGGGGCAACGGAAGTGTTCCACAAGATTATGCAAGGATGGATATAGGACATGTTAAATTACACAAAAATGTATAGGGGCTTATAGGCTAAAATGTAAATCATAATGTAAAACATAAGATAACTAAAAATTTAGAAAATTTTATAGTCTAAAATATAAGGCTCAATGTAACCCCAAGTGTAATCTTGTTTAAGCTATTTTCTCTATATCTGTACATCAGTTGCAGTAAAAATAGTATGAAAATTTGAAAAGATTATTGCTAGGGAAGGGACAAATTGTTTGTTCTTGAATGTGTGGGAGTACTGGATATTGTATATATGAATTACTGTGAGGTAAAACTTTTGTGAAGACAAGCTTAATAATTAGAAAAAAAATAGAAAGGACATATACACTGAGGAAGTGATGGAAAAAGTTTCCTTGCCAATGTGCATATAGGGCAACAATTATTGCTGTAATGGAAGGCAAAATATCAAAAACAAAATATTTTTCATATTTTAATTTTTTGATACCCCAATTTATTTTTACTTTAATTTTTCTAAATTAGTATGTATTCTATATCTAACCTTTAAACCTATCATTATATTCCATTTTACTATGAATGGAACTTGGCGATATATTAGGCTTCATTTTTGGAGAAGTTTTGGACCACAGAGATTTTCAACATGACAGGGGAGTAATACTGATGTGGGGTGTTATTGATAGGGGTAAATGGTTGGGAGGGAGTTCTCCAGGACATATATACAGAGTACATAAAAATGTTCGGATATTTTCACAGTGGTTACAGTTAAAAATGGTGACTGAGGGAGTGCTACCTTCCTAGCCAGGGGAGCTCTATCACATTCCCTAATGGAACAGCAACAATCCCCCAGGTGCAATGGCAAAGACCAATAAAGAAGGATGGTCCAGCAATGAGCCCTTGATATTAATGACTATGCTTGAGAGCCTGTACTGAAATAAGAACTTGGCCTAGAGCTGCAGGGTGCCTAAGAGTTACCTCCTGAGATCCTCCATGTTGCACAAATATGGCTAGTCTCAAAGACAAACGCAGCATGTAAATGCATTGCCTTCCCCCCAGCAGGGGACATGACTCCCAGGGATGAGCCTTCCTGGCACCAAGAGATTACTACCAAGTACCAGCTGATGATGTAACTAGAAAACAACCTTGAATAAAAGGTTCAACTCAGACCAGCAGAATATCTCAGCTTACTTGTAATATCAGATGTTAACAGTGTTTTTTGACCTTGAATAAAGAGCAAAAATGGAAAGAACAAATGAATTTATATGGCTATGAGTCTCCAAAAAAGAGCCAGGTGGTCATCAGTGGGCTCACCCTTATGCTCACCTCAGCAGAGTCCCAGAGACAGCTAAAGTAGATATAACCCCAGGTATTGGTTCTTCCAAGGGCTACAGAGACCCACAGGTTCTATGATCATGGCCAATGGAGTTTAGTGCCATGTCAGTTGGCCCTACTTTGGAGCTTGTTTTCCTGAGTGTGATGGAGTTGGACTCAGATGTGATCTTTGTTCACAAGGTTTTTCTGTTACTTTTACTGGATCTGTGGTTCGCACAGGGCTTTGGTGTATATTCAGATGACCTGAATCTTTGGACTGTCCATTTGATAGCCAGACCCTGAGCCTCAACAGACTTGCAACTCCTACTCTCTGGTTTATTGGACTTACCCCAGTCAGCTAACAGGGAGGCAAAGATGGTCAACCACCACACCAGGAAGACAAGAGTGCCTACAACTGCAAGCAGGAGAATAGCATCCATCATCCAAGTGGATTATAATCACTCCTCTCGAAATAGAGGTGGAGTGGACATAACCATCCCAGGGTCCACAGAATGGAGGAATAGAGTATGGATTAGAGTGTACTTACTGATATTCTACTATGGAACTATTGTGATTAGTAATGGAAGTAAATGTAACATTGATGTGAAGAAAGTGGCCATGGTAGCTGCTGAGGGTAGGGAGTGGGAAGAAGAGATGTGATGTGGGGGAATTTTTAGGACTTGGAATTTTCCTGGGTGGTACTGCAGGGACAGTTTCTGGACATTATGTCCTACCATGGCCCACTAGGTGGACTGGGGAAGAGTGTAAACTATAATGTGGACCATTGACCATGTGGTGCAGCAGTGCTCAGAGATGTATTCACCAAGTGCAATGAATGTCCCATGATGATGGAGGAGGTTGTTGTTATGGGAGGAGTGGTGTAAGCGGGTGGGGGGTATATGGGGACCTCATATTTTTTTTTTTTTTTTTTTTTTTTTTTTTTTTTTTTTTTTTTTTTTTGTCTTTTTACCTTGTATATATATTTTTTTCTTTTCTCCCTCTTTTTAAATATGCCCTCATTGTTTTCATTTAATGGTAGATAGGGTTCTTACCAAGTGCTTGTCACTGTGCTACAAGTTTTGCAAGCATTATATATCTCTTATAACAAACCCATAAAGTAATAATTACTTATGACCCTTATTTTCTGATTAAAAATCCAAGACACATGAAGGGTATATAATGTTCAGTTTCACACAGCTAGAAAGTGACAGAAGCAGGTTTCAAACCACAGTAGTATAAATCCAGAGTCTTCATGATTCATGTCTGCTTTAGTCTTTGAACTTCCTCCCAGATTATTAAAATTGTTTTGCAACTATCTATTTTATTTTATTTTATTTTTTTTTTTTTTTTTTTTTTTTTTTTAATTCTACCACATCTATTTATTAGATTCAGAATTTGGTTCCTTGCATAGACTTTTCTTTTTTTTTTTTTTTTTTTTTTTTTTTTTTTTTTAATTTTTTTATTTTTTATTGACTTTGTAATAATATTACATTAAAAATATATATGTGAGGTCCCATTCAACCCCACCCCCCCACCCCCCCTCTCCCCCCCCCCAACAACACTCGTTCCCATCATCATGACACATCCATTGGATTTGGTAAGTACATCTTTGGGCACCTCTGCACCTCATATACATTGGTTCACATCATGGCCCATACTCTCCTCTATTCCATCATGTAGGCCCTGTGAGGATTTACAATGTCCGGTGATTACCTCTGAAGCACCATCCAGGGCAGCTCCATGTCCCGAAGACGCCTCCACCTCTCATCTCTTCCTGCCTTTCCCCATACCCTTTGTCCATTATGTCCACTTTTCCCAATCCAATGCCACCTCTTCTATGTGGACACTGGATTGGTTGTGTCCATTGCACCTTTATGGCAAGAGGAGGCTCAGATTCCACCTGGATGCTGGATGCAATCCTCCCATTTTCAGTTGTAATCACTCTAGGCTCCATGGTGTGGTGGTTGGGACCTCATATTTTTGAATGTCACATTAAAAACATAAATAAAGACAAAAAATGAGGGCGTGTTCAAAGTCTTCACAGGCAAAAGCTGACAGAATATGTCACCAAATACCAGAATTACAAGAGTCACTAAATGGAGTACTGCAACCTGAAAGGAAAAAAAAACAAAAAAAAATGTGGTTAAAACATGTCATGGTGTTTGTAACTAGCAGAGCTATTATATATGACAATGGTTGAAATGAAAAATCTTAGATCAGGTATATTACAGAAGAAAAGCTAAAGACTGTAACATGGGACAGTATAAGATGGTAAAACCTCATGTAAAATAAGAATATGGGTGATATTGCATATATACAACTGCTTTTACAAATTATAAAAACAAATATACTAGTAAAGGTAAAAGAGTAGCACTTATGTACATCAGGGAAAGCATAGAGAAATTGAGAGATGATGATTTTTGTTTGTTTTTATTTATTATTATTATTGGAATAATGAAAATTCTCTAAGAATAACTGAAAGTGATGAATGCACAAATATGGAATTACACCGATTTATGCTTTATTAATATGTATCAATAAATATGATTTGTTTACCACCACAACAACAAAAAACAAAACATAAGGAGATAGCAGGACACATGTCTTAGAATGGCTAAAATTAAAAAGACTGACCATACCAAGTGTCAACAAGGACATGGAGAAACTGAAAGCCCCATGCACTGCTGGTAGGAATCTCAAATGTACAACCATTTTGTTAAACAGTTTGGCTGTTTCATAAGAAGTATGATCTATCTGGGTTAGCAATTCCACTCACAGATAGAAGAAAAATGAAAACATAAATCCATACCAAGTCTATACACAAGCTGTTTATAGCAGCTTTATTTGTAATAGCCAAAAGCTGGAAACCAATCAAATGTATATGAACAGGTGAATGGATAAACAAACTATTGTATAGCCATACAATAGAAGTTGCTCAGCAATATGAAGGGTTGAACTACTGATACACACTGCTATATGTATAAATCTCAAAATAACTATGCTCAGTGGAAGAAGACCAAAAACTACATTCTGTGCAATTCCATTTTTATAAAATTCTGGAAAATGCAAGCTAAATGGATCAGTGGTTGCCTGGAGATGGGGTGGTGACAGGAAAGGAATGGGAAGGAGGGATTACAAAGGGACAAAAGGACACTTTTGGAGTTGATGCATGTCTTCATTATCCTGATTATGATGATGATTTCACAGGTGCATGCATAACTCAAAACTTATCCAATTGTATACTTCTAAGAGGAATGGAGTGGTATATTGTGATTCTAATTTGCATTTCCTTCACTACTAATGAGAGGTTGGGAGTATTATAGGCTTGGATCCTATGATTGAAATCTAGGCTGGGCAGAGAGATTTGGGAGCCATTGTGTAAAAAAAAGTTGAACTTGTGGATTTGAGTTCCTCCATCAGGGAGAGCATGCAGCATGAGGAAAGAAGTCTTGGATGAATGGCCAAAAAGGAAGGTTGTTCTTTGATGAGGAATTTTAAGCCTTACTGATATCAAGAATCAGCCATGGCTTCAGACTCAGAAGAGCTGGGTGATGGAGAATGTACTTTCCAAGCCTTTGTTCTACCATATCTAAAAGATGTCTGCATCTAACTGGGAGAAAGCACCCAAACAAATTTTGAGGCTTTGTGGACTAACAATGACCTTGAGTAAGTGACAGGCTTGAAAATATAATGACAGTTCACAAAGTCTGTCCCCTGATCCTAGACAACCCTGCCATGGAGTCTCTGAGAACAATAATTCTCTTGTCAAAATTCCCAGCAGATGTGCACAGCCCTCATTGCTTGGGCCCACTGTGGGAAATGCAGGGTGGGAGCCTTCTGAGAACAAGAACATGACCTTGTTGGCTGTCACTCCAAAGGCATTTCTATAGGACCATCAGTTACTAAAAATAAATCCAGAGACCAGTGGACAAAGAAAACAGCTTATGAGACCAAAAGGTGGCTCTGAGACATCCACAGCTCACCTCCAAATAGCCATCCCTCTCTGAAGATGGATTCCTGGGTGTTGAACATTTTGGTTCAGATTACATTGTCTAAATCTAGTAGTGGCATAGGCAATGACATGAAGTAAATATGACATAAGGCAAATGGGATGAGTTCCACCTTTGGGAGGTACAGATAGTAGGGTTTGTGTCCCAGATGGCCTGAGCCACTTAGAAAGTTCTGCACTGGAAATTCATGCCAAGTTGGGATCAGAGTTAGTGTTAGAAACCAGTTAAGGTCAGAGGGAAGCAGAGATCCTAAATCAGATGGCAAAGTCACATGACAGAGAGGAAACTGGAAAAATGGCGCTAACAGGTCCCAGAGACACAGAGAGGCAGAAAGAGAGTCCATACCCTACAGATACCCATTTCAAAATTTCCAGTTCTCAGCTGCACTGACAGTGTCTGTGAGGTCTCTGTAACTTTACAGAGATTCAGTTATCCCATCTTTCAAAGAGAGATGAAACCCCGTCCTCTTCTCGTATCAAAGTATTATTGAAGACAACAAACCAGGAACTGTTCATAAAATGTGGGGGTCACACACCTGTGAGGGGTTATTATTTGTTGAAGATGGTGGTCCAAAACTTTTCAGAGAAGCAGGGGTTTTAATGGGAAAGTGGTCAGGAAACAAGTCGATTGTGCTATTGCCAATTCAATGCAAAGCAGTTTAATGCGGTAGATATGGAACTCCTACTTCATATCAGATGCCTAGCACAGGCTCTGAAGGACTCACCACCAGGCCAAGTCTTCCTCTGTGCCCCATCAGTGCAGCCTAGACCTGGCAGAGGGGCTGTGTCTGTAGTAGGTGGTGTCCAGAATGCATCCAGCTGCTGCTCTGAGCCAGCACTGAGGGTCCCTGGACATTGTTGTTGAACTTCTCCCCCCTACAACCCAGGTCACCCTTAGCCTTGGTCCCAACATCTTGGCTTCCTCTCCCTTCTGCAGAGCCCAATTCTGAGACTTCAAGACGTCTACAGCTTCAGCCTGCCCAGGTTATGGTAATGAGCAGATCAGAGAGTACTTCGAACCAATTTGGGTTAAAGTTCTTGTCACTTGTTAGCTGTGTGGTCTTGTCAAGTCACTTAACATCTCCTAGCCTGAGTTTGTTCATCCATTACTTCCATCAAGCTAGGCTGGCAGGAGGATTTATTAAAATAACATAAGCAAAGAAAAAGGTTCAGTGCCTGGCTCATAGAGCATGTGCAATAGATGTTAGCTGCATAAATATTATTATTACTATTATTATTATCTTCATCATCATCATTAGTCTAATAGGCACAGATAAGAACTATTAGAACTCAATGAAAAATATGATGGGGTCTAACAAGGAATAAAGAGACTCAGAATAGCAGAAAGATCTGGAAAGCTTCCCCAGTTCAGCAGGACCTTCTGGTGCATGCTCATGGCACCATCCCAGCCCTGCTTTCTCCATTGATGAGGAGCTCTCTTCCTCTTGTCTCTGGAGACAGCCATCGTTCTGACTGTGGGAAGCCTTCCCCATAGTGGTCTGAGTCTCTTTGAGGTGTTTTGAGCATTTATGAGCAGCCTTCATTGCTGATGGTGAAATCACTTGGAGCCAATTCTGAGCTCTCAGAGCTTTGGTGGACGTGGGGCAGGAAGGGGCCAAACTGTACATGGAGGGTAGAGGGAGGTGGGGAGGAGGGTCTTGGGAAAGATCCTGGCCTTACACTGATGTTGACCAATGACAAGGGATGACAAGTGGCAGGAACTGACCCAGGAGCAACTCCCATGATTATTCCACAGTTGTCCCCATGCGGCAAGACATGTCATCTCTCTGCCTAGGATTCTCTCACCTTGGGAGGAAGGACAGGACCAAGATGCTGAGAAGCTACAGGAAAAGAAGATGAGAGGCCAGTGGCAAGCTCATCCTTAGCACAGCCTCAGAAGAGAAGCTGGAGGAACAGAGCACACAGAAAGTCTTCAACAAACCCCAGCGCACTCAGAAATTCTTCAACTCCTCAAAGCCCAGAGTGCACAGAAAGACTTCAACAAAGCCCAGGGTTCACAGAAAGTCCTCAACTCCTCACAGCCCAGGGTGCACAGAAAGTCTTCAGCTCCTCAAAATCCAGAGCGCACAGAAAGCCTTCAACTCCTCAAAGTCCAGAGCACACAGAAAGTCTTTGACAAAGCCCAGAGCACACAGAAAGTCCTCAACTCTTCAAAACCCAGGGTGCACAGAGCTTCTTCAGCTCCTCAAAGCCCAGGGACAGGCAGTTGGCTGGGTTTACCCCTGAGCTCCCAGAATTCTTTGCCCCAAGCTTCTCTTCATGTTTTAGGTTAAAATCTAGTCCCTGTCACACACTTTCTGGGGAGGGGACTTACATCCTCTGAACCTCAGTTTCCTTTTTCATAAATAAGAGGTAGTAACTCAATTCACAAACCTGTCTTTACATTTTATCTGTGGATTTGGTCACATTGTCAAGCATTCAATAGAATTTTCAAGGGCAAATGATGGTGACCTGTCTTTCAGAAGAAAAAGTATCCACTGAATGAGCTGATTAAATATTGCATAGCAAGAGGATTGTAGCAAATTTCATTCCTTCAACAAATATTCACTGAGCACCTACTATCTGCCAGGAATTTTGTGAAGATAAAGATGAATTTCAAATAGTTGTTATCCAATGGGTGTCATAAACACATGAACAGAAAATTCAAGCACATTGTGCATGGCTATGATGGAGAAACACTGGTACTCTGGGAACTTGGCAAAAGGCCATCTGATCCAGCCTTTGTATGGGGGAAGGAAAATGTCAGATGGCTTCCCAAGGAGGAGATGGCCTGATGCAAGGGAAGAAAGAGTATGAGTGATCCAGGACATGGCAGGGATTCTGGACATAGGGACTAGCATTCGCAAAACCAAGAAAGTGTTGGGGAGGGAATTAGGAGCAGTCCCTGTTACTCAGGGGAGCATGCAAACAGGGATGGGAAGATAGACTGGAGAGGCTGGCAGTGGCTTCAAGCTGTTATTGAGCTGCTCCTTCATCTTCTGATTGATGGGTGCACCCCTGGATGGTGGTAGGTGAGGCAGGTACCTGTTGAGCTTTGCACATTATCAAATCATTCTGGTAGCTGGTGTGGATGGATCTGAGTAGGCAAGAGTGGAGTTGGGGGAGCAGCTGGGAGGCTAGTGCAGAGGTCCACGAGAGAGGAGACAAGACCCATATGGGACAGTGGTGGTGGGCATGGAATGAGGAGGATGGATCAGGGAGTTATTCTGGTGGTGACCTCTGCAGGACAGATGCCTGGCTGGATATGGGGTAAAAAGAAAAGGATGAGCCCAGGTTTCTTGCTTGAGCAGCAGCTATTTAGTTGTGACCCTCCTTGGCTTGGGGCACATGTGTGAGAGCTCAGGTGGTCATGTGGAGTTAAAGGACCCGTGGCCTTCCAGGCAGAGGTTTCCAGCATGCAACCAGAGCTCAGGAAGGAAGCCTGGGCCTAAGAGGCAGATCTGAGAGCTGGAGGCAAGGAGGTCATGAGAGCTCAAATTCAGGAGAGAGTACAGTGAGAAAAGCCATGAGCTAGGGACAGGGCCCTCCTGGGAAATGTCAACATGGAGAACTAAAGAAGAAAGACAAGTCCACCAGGAGACTCAGAAGATGAAGCCAGGGAGGTAGGAGAAATCCTGCTTATGGGGTGTCATGAAGCAGGGAATGGGCAACACTGTCATTGTTTCAAATATGGCCAGTGTATCAGTAAGACGAGTGCTGGAATGTCTCTACTGAGTTTAGCAGTAAGGTGGTAATGGTGACCCCAAAAAATGATTTCAGGGGAAGTTGGTGGCAAAATCCAGACTGGAGGGAAGTGGATGTGACTCAAGTAGTTGGGTGCCTGCCTACCACATGGGAGATCCTGTGCCCAGTGCCTCCTGAAGAAGACAAGCAAGACAGCAAGCTGATGTGATGGGCTGGCATGCAAGATGATGCACTGAGATGACACAATGAGGAGACATAAAGTGAGACAAGCAGGGAGTGGTGCCTCCCTCCCACATGGGAGGTCCCAGGTTTGTTTCTCAGTGCCTCCTAAAAAAAGAAAATGAACAGACACAGAGAGCAGACAGCAAGTGCAAGAAAATGAGGCAGGGGGGTGAGAATAAATTTGGAAAATAAATCTTTAAAAAAATCCAGACTGGAGAAGGGTGAGGATTATGTGATGGTGACTAGTCTTTGCAGATGCTTGGTAAGGCTTGCTCTTCCCTTATTCTTTCGTCCTCTCCCTTTTGAGATCTGCAGACAGCCACGTTGTCCCTGTGAGTCTTCTCTTCCTCAACTACCACATACATGCCACATGAGCAGCAGTGTTGCTGGAGAGGGTCAGCACCCAGGGAAGCCTGGAATCCTCAGGAATGCAGAATCCCCAACTTCCAGTGGCTCCCCAGCCAGACCTCACACCCACTCCCTTGGGCCCCTGCTCTACTCACTCTTCCTCAGTGACAGCCCTTCCTGTGCTCTCAATGAGCACATGTATGCAGAAGACTCATCTGAGTCTCTGGCCCAGACCTTGCCCAAGAACTCCAGAACTGCATGTCCAAGTATAGAGGTGACATTTCTTCATGTGTCCAAGGCTTCAGTGTGTCTACAATGGAACTCATTGTTTCCTCCCTGATTTTTTCCCTTATCCACTCCAACCTGCTCTTCTGACTTTCTCAACTAGTGAATGACAGGCCCCACAGTCCTTGCTGTTATGTGAGTCAGAAACCCCAGAATCACCCTGACTCCCTCACCCACTAATCTCCTCCAAGCCCTGCTATTTTACCTCCTGATGATCTTGAGTTGATCTCTCACTTCCTAATCTCCTCCAAGTCCAATTGTTTTACCTCTTGACCATCTTGAGTTGACCTCTCACTCCCTAATCTCCCCCAAGTCCTGTTGTTTGATGACCTGACCATCTTGAATTGACCATCATTATTTGGTAGAAGTTGGATCACCTCTCACCTGGACCCTACCACATTGTCTTGATTGGACTTCCTACCACCCCTCTTGCCCACCTCCAACCTGATCTACACATCACACTGCAACCAGAGTGATCTTTAACACATAATTCTGTAGCCCAATGAGTAAACCTGGGGAGTTAAATGGTAGAGTATAGGGTAGTAGGAGGTAGAATGAGTGTTGAGAAGGGGAGCTGTTATGTTTATAGAATATTTAAAAAGGGGGATTGTAAATATGTGGAAATGGGTAGAGTTGATGGCATCCCTAAATAATGTGATTGTGGTTGAAAGGGGTAGCCTAGGGAGATTAATTTTAATAGAAAGACAGCTAGAGGAGAATATAGGGACTGTATAATATAGTATTTCAGTGGTAAATAAGGACTGTGGTTATAGAACAAATACAAGGATGTTCTTCTATTACAAGGTGCTATGAATATAGTGATACAGGGGAAAAATAAAACTAATATAACTTGTTTATTATAGTTGACAGAAATATTGCAATGATTTTGTACAAAAGTAAAGAATGACTATAATAATGCTAAAGGTAAAAAATAGAATTTGGGATATAGTTTTATGAGATGTGACTATCATCAAGTGTTTTTTTTTGTGTGTCATTAAGAAGATAATCTTGGCCATGTCATCTGGCCAGTATGTGCTTATTTGTTTGTCTTTTACATGATCCAACGTTGTTGTTTTTTTTTCAATTTTTCCATTTTTTTCTTCATCAAGGTGATCTTGGCCATGTCATTCAACATTCTGTGAACACTTGATTGTCTTTTGGAAACTGGAGAAACAGATGAGTCTGCCTTGGGTTTGGACAGGGTGGGTGTGCCTGCACAGGGTGATTTAGGGTGATGTTTCCATGGTTTCTAGAGATGTCTTTTGTCTGTTATTTTACTTCAGAAGGTGAAATAAAGTTTTAAAAAACAAATCTGATCATGCCACCCTCTTGCTTTAAATGCTTCAGTGACTTCCCACTGTGTTTGGGATGAAGACAAAACTTGACAGCAGTGCGTGGCTTCCTCAGTTCTTCCCAGCTCTGTCTCCTCCCCCACAGAACCCCTGCATGTGCCCACCCCATGGAATGTTCTATGTGCCTCCCTTTGCCTACTTAGCTCTAAACCTTCCAACAGCCTCAACTCAGTATCCCTTCTTTACTGATACCCCTAAACATCCCCCATTCTGAGGTCCTTAAAAGCCTTCTCAAGCCTCTGGCTGCACATTTGGTACCTAATGGAGGAGAGCAAGTCAAGGGTTCAGAGGGAAACAGCTGACATTGCAGCACTGGCCTGTTCAGGCCTCCTTGAGAGTCTGTGGGTGGTAGCAGGCCTGATCCCCTTCCCTCCCCTTCCTTTACTTTCTGATGGAATGAGGGAGTCAAGAAGGAAGAGCTCCATGTCCCCCGAGCTGGCAGAGGTGCCGTTTAGCTGCATGGTTCTGAAAAATGGGCCCAAAACATACACTTGATCAGTCAGTGCTTTAATCACTGACCCTTCAGCCCTGCACTTTGCACTCAGATATCTGGGCTGTGGCCCACTAAGATGATCTGTTCTTTTCAAACTTTGCTTTTTCAGAGTGATGCTAGTCCACTTCTGATGCATCTTCTCCAAGTGGATTACTCTTTCATATTTCTTATTCCTGCCTGATTACTAGATGGTCTTGATGACTGGATCTAATTCCATTATTTCCTGGTGACCCAGGGTGGAATCAATTTTGGCAGGACCCAATGCTTTTGGGGGGCCCTTCCTTAACTAAACTGCAGCAATATCTTACTTTTGGAAGCCTCACTAAGCGTGAGGCCCTGGAAGCACATGACTGGGCCCCTCCTATTCTTTTGGAGCCAGAAAAGGGACCTGTTGCCCATGAAGGGCTCTGAGGCTAAACTTCATTGGCTTCATGGAAATGGCTTTTAGGTACAGTTTTGCAATCCTGTGTTGGGAAATATCAGCTTGTTCTGGACCCACTGTGGGGCTGACCAAGCACAGACTGCGGGCTTTGTCCTCTGCAGGCCTCTACCCTGCAGGGCAGACGGGCCATTTCATGACTAAAGCACACGCCAGCAACTCCATGGTTCCTCTCAAAAGGGACCTCCTCTTCCCAGGCCTCCCACTGTGGGCATGGGGTGAGAGAGCAGACTGTACCTGGACATGCTTCCCTGGGTCATGGGAAGGGCTCTGGGGGCAGGTGTGGCTCATATGCAGCATTTCTCTCTGTGGGGAAGAAGCTTTCCACCTTCCTCCTCACTGGCCTCTGGCCTTGGGGAAGCCTGTCTTCCCATTCGGAAGGAAGGTTTGAGATTCCAACCAGGAGGCCCCATCCTGGGTTTAGCCAAGCCGGGATCCCTGGGGGCTGCAGAGGCCCTGGCCCACTCAGGGGTCTGGGAGATGCAGCTGAGGGCTCTGTCATTGAAACAGCTATGAAGTGCCCCGTCTGCGGGAACACCTCCAGCAGTCAGCTGTGCCAGATAATGAGCAGACAAAAGTTCCTGCTCCCCTGGGGCCACCTTCTAGTTGGGAGTCAGAAAGTAACAGGGCTCGGTCCAGGAAGTAAACCGTGGCACCCCACTGCCTCCCTAGATGTGCAACAACCTCCCTTCTGTGGGGGTGATGGCAGAGCCACAGACCAGGAACCCTGAATGGATACTGGGGGGGGAGGGGCTCCTTCCACTGCAAACCCTGGAGGGACCATGGGGGAGGCCAGGGTGGGCGGGGCAGAGCTGAGTCCACACAGCCTGGGTTTCCAGTGGGCTCTGAGGCCTGGGGGCTTCCCTGGGAGGAGAGGAGTCAGAAGGGGTTGCAGGGAGTTCCTGGGAGCCATGAGGGGCTCCTTAAAGGGGACGGCCTTTGGAATGGCTGCAGGGATGCCAGGGGCCAGGGAGGGTCTCAGAAGGAGCCCCCTCAGCTTCCTGGGCTGCTCCATGTGGGAAGCCAGGGCCAGGGGTCCCAGGAGTCTGAGGCTGAGGGGTTTTCAGGACTGGGCCTCAGGGGCACCTGAGAGCCTGAACTCACCTTCATCCCCCAGTGCCACAGAGCATCATCCAGGGCACTGTCCCGTATGCGGGGACACTCCACCGCACTCACCATGCTGGACTCTGTATGCAGGAGAATCTAGACATGGGTGAGCCAGGCCGGGGCAGGTGGGCAGGGATGCTGAGGCTGAGGAGAGGACCCTGAGCCAGGGGCCAGGCAGGGTGGACAAGGACTCTGAGGCCAGAGGAGAGGCCCCAAGCCAGGGGTCGGGCAGGTGGGCAAGGAACCCAAGGCCCAGGAGAGGCCCCAAGCTTGAGCTCCAGCAGGGGTACAGTGCACCTCCCGAGAGCCCCCTGCCGCCTTGGGAGCGGGGGTGCCTGGCGTCCCTCACAGCGAGCACAGCCTGGGAGACGCCTCAGGTGGGGTCCCCTCTGCTCAAGCAGCAGAGCCCCGACTGCAAAGGTGGCGAGGCATGGCTAAGCGGGCATGGCTCCTCCTCCCAGAGGGAGAAGCAGGGTTCTGCCAGGCCAGGTGGTCAGAAGGGGCCGAGCAGTCCTTTCCAGCCTCCACCTCTCCAGCTGCCATCAGAGAGGGCTGGGCGGGGGCCCTCAACCTCAGCCCAGCCACCTGTCCTCTGGGGCCCAGAACCCGCTCAGGTCCCATTTCCGGTGCGTGTGCCGCTCTGCCCCCTGGTGGTCGCTTGCGGTAGTGCAGCAAAAAGGAGAGAGGCCGGTTGGTTAGAGCCTGGGGGGTCCCCTGAGGGGCGTTGTCTGCTTTAGGGGAGACCCGTCAATTCTGGAAAGAGGAGGAAGGTGAGCAGCCGCGGTGCGCGCCGTGGGGTGGGTGGAGGAAACGAGGCCCACCCGGGCAGGACGCATCCTGGCTCCATCCTCCTTCCTTTTAGATTTATGGGGGGCCTGAGTTATGGGGAGATCCTTCGAAGTAGAGAGTGAGGGTGGGGGTGACGTCAGGGTCAATTTCTCGGAGGGGCTGTTTGAACCCAGTTCTGAGAAGAGGTCGGGGCCTGGGTGGAGTGGAGGGAGGAGGAGCCATGAGCAGAGACCTCGCCACCCCTGCCCCTCCACCCTCAGGCCCCGGGTCTCAGCAGCCCCCTGTCCCCCTCTGTTCCCTGGATGCTGCCATCCCAGGACCCAGCCTCTCCCGGTCTGCCTGCACCTGACCATCCTGAGCCTAGACCCCTTGCCTGCACCCTCTGAGCTTGGCTTTCATCTGGGAAACGGGGTGATGCTGCAGGATCTCTCAGCAGCCAGGAGCAACTGACACTGCAGCTCCCAGCAGTGCCCAGGGCACAGACTGTGGGGGGGGGGGGACAGGGGCTTCCCTGGAGAGGCGCTCAAGGCAAGGTGGTCCTTTCAGCCACCAGGCCCCCAGAGCAGAGCTCAACAACAGCTCCCACTCCACGGTCCGGCCCATGTGGCCCCTATGGGCAGCAGGGACACAGCCAACCAGGCCAGTGCGCCACGGGCTGCCTCTACAGCTCTAACGTGGAGGAAAAGATCATGAACCTTGGCCCAGCATGTCGAGGCCAGGGAGAGAAGGCCACTGCCCGCCCCTTCTCCTGGCAGCTCCTGTTCAGTCGACCCTCCCTTCCTGGGGCCAGCATTCACTCTCTGAACCCACTAAAGGGCCAAGAAGTCCCAGCTCCAGAAGAAAGTCTTAGAAGACCTCAGGTCTAGATGCAGATCCACAGCTCCTGCTTATTTTGCTGTCCCTGCAGGCCAGTGATTTGACTTCCCTTTAATCCCAGAGATCTCAGGTGTCAGCTTAACTTCTAGCCACCTGCTCACCTGGCCTCCAGCTCTTCTTCCTCCTCCTCCCTCCCAGCCTCCAGCTCCCCCTCCTTCTCCCAGGTCTCCAGTTCCTCTTCCTCATCCTTCTCCTCCTCCTTGGTCTCTAGATGCTCCTCCTCCTCCTCCTCCTCCTCCAGGCCTCCAGCTTCTCCTCCCTCCTCCTTGGTCCCCAGCTGCTTCTCCTCCTCCTCTTCCCCCTCCTCCTCCTCCTCCTTGGTCTCTAGCTGCATCTCCTCCTCTTCCTCCTCCTCCTCCTCCAGGCCTCCAGCTTCTCCTCCTCCTCCTTGGTCCCTAGATGCTTCTCTTCCTCCTCCTCTTTGGTCTCTAGCTGCATCTCTTCCTCCTCCTCCTCCTTGTCCTCCTCCCCTGCAGACCTCCAGCTTCGCCTCCTTCTCCTTGGTCCCTAGCTGCTTCTCCTCCTCCTCCTCTTCCTCATCTTCCTCCAGGCCTCCTCCTCCTCCTCCTTGGTCTCTAGCTGCATCTCCTCCTCCTGGGCCTCTAGCCCATCTCCTCCTCGTCCTGGACTTCCACTTTGTCTGTTGTTGCCTGGCACACTCACATGGGCTCCTTCTCATAGGTTTACATCACAACTCCTCATTGTTGCTCGACAACCAGTGGGGGCTGTTGCAGCATCACACCATTAGCCTAGACAAGAATAGCAGCAACAAATAGAAGAACATCCTGGGGAGCTGGGTGTGCAGGGCAGCCCCATGCCCCACTCCCCAACCCTCTGTGGGTACCAAAGTCTCCCTAATGGCTGCCACAAACAGCCAGCTCTCAGCTGAAATTCAGCATGCTCACCCCTTGGAGGAGGCAGGGGGCACCACAGCCCCACCATACAAAGGAGGACACTAAGGCAAGAAGCCTCACCCCAGGCCGATGTTCAGGGAGGATGCTTTTGTGGGGGTGTGGACAATATGTCCACTGAGCTCCCTCCAGCCCTGGGAAGCTCAATCTCTAAGACACAGTGTCCCCTTGCTCACTCCTGAACAAGCAAGGACTCTCTCCTTTACCTGTGGGATCTGATCCAGACATGCTCCAGCATGCTCATCTGACCACACATCCACTCTTCTAGTCTCCATCTGAGCCCACCAAGCCCTGACCCTCCTGAGAGCCAACAAAGCCTGCACTGTCCTTCCCCAAATCCACATGGGCCATTTGGACGTGCTTATTAGGCTGGGCTTACAGAGAACACCTACCTGGGGAACTTCTGCAGAGCCCAGCCTTGTAGCCGGACTGACCTGGATTCAAACCCTAATCTGGGCCAAACCACAGATGGGCAACATGAGAGGCAACATCATGTCATCATTGCTCAAAGCCTCCGGTCCCTTGAGTGCAAATTGGGGTCATTGACTAGGACCTCATGAGTCAGTTAGGCATTAGAGTCGAAGAGAAGGCCCTAGAGAGCTGGGACATCAGAAGGCCTGCCAGGCCAAGGGAACACAGCCCACAGGCAAGGCATCTGGCATCAGCAGGGAGGGGAGGAATGGCTATGGTAGTGCCTCTGAGTCCCAGGTTTGTGACTGCACTTGGTCACTGTGAGCTGTTGGTACTGGATGCTCATCTCTAAAGTGGAATGATTCACTGATTGACACTCACCTGCCTGCGTCCAGGTGCCCTGCTCCTGACTGTGCTCTGTGGGCAGCACCTGGGCACCTTGACCTTGGGGAGTTGGCCAGATATCAGGCAGCACCCCCTTCCTGGAGCCCAGCAGTCGGGAGCCACCTAGAGGGCCAAAGGCAGGGGAGGAGTGGCCAAACCTGAGGCTGAGGGCAGTTTCCCAGGTGAGAGCCCTGTCCTATCCTCTCCTGGTATGTGGGTGGTAGGTGTGCCAGCCATGCCCACACCCCATCCATGGGAGGTGAGCTGACGCATGCTCTCTGAGCACAAACTCACACAGTTTATGTCCAGCTCTTTGGCATAAAATTGGGAAACGGACCCCAAGAGAGAGGGAGTAATTGGCCCAGGGCACAGGGCTGGGCAGAGTCCCAAGTGTAAGGTAGGGTTGTGACCTCCAAGCCAGGACTCCACACCCCCCACCCCCACAGGGTTTTCTACGCAGGCAGAAACCTCCAGGGCTTGTCTCAGGGCCAGGAACCAAGGGTAGCCGCGGACCACTTCCCCAGTGGAGCGCAACCTGGGAAGATTCCTGGGGCCAGGGCTTCTCCTAGAAGCAGGAGATTCTGTTCCTCCCCTTCCTGCTCCAGGTCCCAAGGGACCTTCAGGAACTTCTCTATTTGAAAAGAGAAGGATGAACTCCAGGGCTGCAGTTTCCTTGGGATCATTGCTTTGGGCCAATCGGTGCTCTCACCCACTCAACAGAAGGTGAGTGCATCAGGCTGCTCATAACCATGCCAGCATTTCCAGTGAGGAGCACAGAATGAATGAGTGGACAGTCAAATGACGGTGCCACAAGAGCCCTTGACCCTAAGGCAACAGGAAACTCTCCCTTGGCTCCAAGTTCCCCACCTAGACCTCAAGACACTTTTGGCAAAATGGACTGAAGAAGGACAATTCCAACTGAACACAGGTCTTTGCCAAAGCAAGACCAAAGAGATGTTATTCAAACAAAGATCAGTCTTTGACCATCAATGGCCATGG